>NW_017306534.1:435773-493438 GCF_000935625.1 Nanorana parkeri
CCTTCTGCCTCCTCTCCCTGGAGCTCCCGCTGCCGCTGGGGAGAGAGGCCGTCTGCCTCCTCTCCCTTGAACTCCCTCTGCCGCTGGGGATAGAGGCCGTCTGCCTCCTCTCCCTGGAACTCCGTCTGCCGCTGGGGAGAGAGGCCGGCTGCCTCCTCTCCCTGGAACTCCCTCTGCCGCTGGGGAGAGAGGCCGGCTGCCTCCTCTCCCTGGAACTCCCTCTGCTGCTGGGGAGAGGGTCCGATTGTTAGCTCCAAAATATGACCCCCTCTGCCGCTGGGGAGAGAGGCCGTCTGCCTCCTCTCCCTGGAACTCCCTCTGCCGCTGGGGAGAGAGCCCGTCTGCCCCCTCTCCCTGGATTTCCATCTTAAATAGTTTGAACGCCCAAAAGGGCAACTTACGGAAAGGCGCTGTATCTCTAGGTGTTGTCTCTGATTGCCGTAGTTGCGCCAGTCTCCACTCATGTTGCAGCTCTAGTTCTCTCTCTTGTCGCTCATCCTGCTGCTGGATGTCTCTAATGGCATTCCGTATGGTGGTCTCTGATGGGTTGGCACCATATAATGTCAACCGCTGTCGAACCCGTTGCTGAAACAAGTCTCCAACTGACTTACGGAAAGGTGCTGTATCCCTAGGTGTTGTCTCCGATTGCCGTAGTTGCGCCATTCTCCACTCATATTGCCGCTCTAGTTCTCTCGCTTGTCGCTCATCCTGCAGCTGGATGCCTCTAATGGCATTCTGTATGGCGGTCTCTGATGGGTTGGCACCATATAATGTCAACCGCTGTCGAACCCGTTGCTGAAACAAGTCTCCAACTGACTGGGGTCCAGCATCACTATCCCTCTGATCCATGTCGGCTAGCTCACTGATCAGGGTGGCCTTGTTCTTTGTCCCAGCGGTCCCTCCTCGGCTCTCAAGTAGGTCTTTCAGCGTGTCTCTCTTGCAGGCTGCATAGCTGGTCCTTCCCTGTGGTGGTTTGGAGTGTCCCCGTAACTGGAGAGCAGATCCCACCGCTTGCCACCAATGTAACGAGCCCCTTGCTCGCTCGGTCCACTCTCCCGGCACTCCTTAGATTTCAGACCGCAGCGTCTGATATTTCGGACATCCGATAATTTGGGATTCGAACTACAGCTCTATGCCGTTCGTATCCAATGGTGATGGCTCACAACAAACACCAGGCAGGCTGCATGTAAGTTCAAACAGGAATCTGCTTTATTGGATGCACACACACACTTTTATAAACATCAGTTTGAAGGTGGCCCAACCGACCACCTTCCTATTGGTCAACTGCAAAGTATCCTCCAGTCCTCACCTAGGTCCTCTTGGCCATGCAAATGAGGACTCGAAACAGGGCAAATAGGGATTGGTCCATAGTCTCTAGGAAGGAGGCTAGCCCTCAGGCTCCTCCAGCAGCCCCAGTGACGGTTCAGTCCATCACAGATAGTAATTTAACTATAATTCTAGCAATGCCAACATGCCCTTGCCTGGGCTTCATAACGTGTTTAAGCTACAATGTGGCAAGAAAACGAAAAAGAATCTTACCTGTGACCACAACGTCATTCAAATTGGATGCCATTTATAAGTCACAATGCTGGAAGACCCTGTAAAGTAGATTGATATATCAATAGTAGAAGATCCTTTATTTTCAGGACTGTAGATATTTTAGCAAATGTTGAAATTGGTCTTAACCTTTCGCAGCCAAGGCCTTTTTTTTTTGTTTCCTTTATTTTTGTTGCACACGTTATAATTCACATTTTAGGCCTGAAAATCACTTCAAACCCCCAAACACTATATTTTTTTCTAAAAGCCAAGACCCTAAAGAATAAAAATGTGGCAGTTGCAAATTTTTATGTTGCACGATATTGGCGCAACTCCTTATCAAACCCCAAATTTTTTTTAAAAATGCACTTAAGTTAATTTTAGTGCCCCAAAACACAATAAAATACCATTTATTTTTGTAAAACATAAAAGATGAGGTTATGACGAGTAAATAGATACCCAATATGCCCAGGTTAAAAATTGTGTGCGTCTGTGAAACGGTAACAAATATCAGTACCCCAAAAAGCCCATAGATAGCGATTTAAAAGCCCCCACAGGTCATCAGTTTAGAGATACATGTAAATATTGGCACTAGAATTATTGCTCTTACATTGGCAATACCTAACATGTGTAGCGTGATCGTCGTTTTCTAACGTAGGTGCTCCCGACGTGTGTTTACGTAAATGTGTGCAGGCGCTCGCGGCGGGGGACTTTGAAAAAGGTTTTTTATTATTTTTACATTTATTTTCTTTATTATTTTTTAAAACTGTTTTTTTTTTTTTTTTACTTTAACTGCTATCACATAGGGGGGTTTACAAGCCTCCCATTTGATTGCATATTGTATAAGAGTATTACCTGTTTAAGGTAATACTGGTGGTCCAAAAGACCCCTACTCTCACCTTTTCTCTTTAAATAAGCTTTGAAATGCAGATCGCACTTCAAAGCTTATTGCTTGACTTCATGAGCCCAGCAATGACAGCGGATGGACCGGAAGTGATGCAATGCGTGTCGCTCCCAGTCCCTTAGAACTGGGAGATCGATGAACAGAAGTTCACTGCTCTCCTTCCCAGCTTCCCGCTGGCACCCGACATACTCTCAACAGGAGGGGCAGCAGAGCCTGGGAAACACGGTGAGGGTGTCGGGGGGGGCAGCACTTTAGCGGCCTGCAGAAGCAATCTGGCAGCAGCTGAGCCACCAGAATCGTTTCTATTATAAAGCTAACATGCGGCTTCACAATTGAAAAACACCTAAAGCTGCTGGGAGTCTGTCTAAACGCTCCGCTGCCACCAATGTAAACCTTATGTTGGTGGCAGCAAAAGGGTTAAATGTGGCAGATAAAGCAGTTAGTGTTTAACAATTGGTAACAACTAACATGTGTGAATGTAGATTTGCTCATATTAATGCTTCTGCAGACATTCTCTGTCAGATGTCACCTCTGACACAAAATTGCAGCAAAACTGGTAAACATGCAGCAATAGGTTTCTCAAAAAGTGGGAAAGTCCAATGGGGGATATTTATTCCTTCTCTCACACAGCAAGGCAATGCTAAAAAGGAGCAGTGAGACAGATTTACTACTATATTCTTGTAGGTGGATTCGTAAATTCCTCCCTCTACTGCTCTGAAGAAGCACTGCAACAATGATAAGATTTCTTACTTATCTGTAAAATTATTTTCTTGGAGTAAAGCACAGGAGACAAAACTTAGCACAGAACTGTCTTACATGCAGCCACCTTCAGGTGATTGGATACTGGCAAAAGTGACTTTGGCACTGGGTAGTATACCGGGGGAGTAACATGAGCTACACCCTACACCAGGGGTAGGCAACCTCTCCAGCTGTGCTGAAACGACAAATCCCATCATGCTTCTGCCTCTGGGAGTCATGCCTGTGACTTGCAATGCCTTATGGGATTTGTAGTTTTAGCACAGCTGGAGAGCCAAGGTTGCCTACCTCTGCCCTACGCGAAAGCCTTCACTAAGGAGTGTGCGCCAAGCAATCTTTGCAAAAGTATAGCTACGGCTGAGATTTGCCCCTTGATGGTGCTCAAGGCCAAATGTTGATCCAGGACACACTGGAGAAAAGACAGGATTCATCCCATGGAGTATGTCCTGGGATGTAATTTCCTAGCCTTGCACCATGCAAGTTAAGCCCTCAGGGTATGATGGTGGTAGACTTTGTGAGAATGCGATTTTCTAGCTTTCTGGATTAAAGCCAGTGACCAAGAAGCAGGATGGTGGACTGGCTCTTGGGACAGAAGGTCTGAGCGGTCTAGAAGTGCCCACAGAGAGCCTGCCAGGAGTCTGAGTATGTTCTAGTACCACAATCGCCTGGGCCAAATTGGTGCAATGAGGATGAATTGTATGCCTTTCATCTCGATCCTGTGGAGCAGACAAAGGGAGAAGTGGACTTTAAAGTAGAATTCCATCCAAACATTAAGCTAAAATGAAAGGTGAGCGCAACAGGGCAATTGCCCCACCCCCGAGAAATTTGTCACTCCCTCTGCCCGC
Source organism: Nanorana parkeri (assembly GCF_000935625.1). Taxonomy (NCBI): domain Eukaryota; kingdom Metazoa; phylum Chordata; class Amphibia; order Anura; family Dicroglossidae; genus Nanorana; species Nanorana parkeri. The sequence continues at coordinate 439,815 of NW_017306534.1, forward strand.
CGATCTGCAGGCACTGCCAGGCAGCACGTCCTGCTGTGTGGGAGGCACTCACTGAGGACACGCTTCTGCAGTTCACCATCCACTGCTGGCAGCTGGAGCAATTCTCCCTCCTGATTCCCGGCCGCCAAGGAGAAAGTTCTGCAGTCGAAGCTATTTGTAGCCCTATAAAGCTGGTGGTATTCTGCATTGCTGGGTTTTGTAGTCCTTCATACAGTGGCGCAAGTACCAGGGTCACAGCGGTTGGAGCTGCATCTGGGATCTGGGCCCTAGCATTCCACCACTTGGGGGAGGTCCCAGACAGGAGGAAGAGCGCCCTGGTAACTGCCAACATTGCAGGTTACCAGACCCCCCCCCCCCTTTCAGTCTGGGGCCCTCCATCCTTCACACTATGCCTGGACCATGTGCATCACAAAGCTCCACAGCAATAAAACACAATAATGTGCAGTGTGGATGACAGTAATGTATTAATGCAGTAAGCAAGGGCTGGCCAAATCAAAAGGAGCCAAGTCGACAATGCTCCTAAAAAATTACAGCTGGCGCCTAACTTTTGAGGTCTCCTCTAATTGCTTCAATGGAGCTGGGCCTCTGAATTGATTACTCTGTGAGTATTGAGACGAGAGCAGGAACTTAGTTATGATTCCTGTGAGTGGGGCCTTAACAATCTTAAGGATCTCTTAGAATGCTTGGAGGAAGTGAAGTAGCGGGATGTAGTTTCATGTAATGCTGATATCTTGTCATCTGTCTGTAATCTAGCTTCCAAAAATGTGATGTGTATTTCCCTAATTCGGATACAGGTAACAACCTGGAAAACACATACACACTAATCTTTCACTGCTGCCACCAGTTGTCAAGGAAGCCATGCCCACAGTGACTCAATAACCAGGATGAAGACCTTGTTTGATGGAGGAAGAATGAGAACTTACTTTGGGAAGGATAAAACTAGCTGTGCTATGCACGGGCTGCAATAATACCGGAGGGAGACTAGCCCAGATTTAGCTGGCTAAACACATCCAGGCAGATACAAATCTTTCATGCCATCTAAGGGCTATGGATCAGCCAAGTGATTCCCACATTTTGAGTTCCCTAAGCCATCCTGCAAGCTACAATCCTGGCATTATAACTTTTCCTACTGCCACATGACTTAGGGTAACCTGCCACCACCTGCAATTTGTCAGCGGACTATCTGGCAGATATAGATTCCACACACTGACACTAATCTGCATGCAATCAGCAGCCACATGATGCAATGTCATACAGCTTTACAGCAAACTTCTGACCAAGAATACAGACACTGGTAACACAATGCGATGTATGTTACATACATCTGTCAAGTAGATGTATACCAAATGTGTCAGGTATCAAAACTGCGTGCACCTGAGAAGCAACAACAAAGCAATTAAAACTACCACCAATGCATCCAAGTTTTAATCCCAAAAATATTGCCTACCCCTCTGTTCTGATAGAAGTCTGCTATGAGAAGGAATTGTCCAGGTGACAGGTCAGGGGTCTATTAGATACTTAAATGTCTCCCCTTTTTACAGTATATTGAGTACAGAAATGTAGTCAGTCAATCTGTTGTTTTCCTGGGCACAGAGTAGAGGTCCTCCATGCTCCCCAGCAGCCATCCTGACACTTGTTGTGGTCCTGAGCATCCAGGAGCTCCACTTCTAACACCAATGGAGCAGCTTTATAGCCACCCTGATCACTTCTACATCAAAACCAGGAATGGGATGATACATTTTAAAGCGGAACTAAAGAGACTCCTCCTCCCCAGCTTCTCCACTTGGTCTTTTTCCAGGTTTGGGATAACTGGGTGGAATGACATAATTATTGCACGTGCACAGGAGTCTATTCTGGCTCATTGTGTAGAGAATGTACACTGTGCTGCACAGGCACAGCTCAATGTACACCAATCAGCACCAACATCATGACTAGGGATACACCGATACCAGTATCAGTACCAAGTATTTGGGTGAGTACTCCTACTCGCCCATATGCTCCGACACTGGAACTTCCTGTCAGAGGGAGATCTCCCTCTGACCACAAGTGCCGAGAGGAGCATGGAGCCGGCTTCCTTTCCAATCAGGAAGCCACGCGGTGGGCTGTGACCCACCTCACTGATTGACTAGGAAGTCGGGTTCACTTGTTGCTAGGCAGCCTGGCTTCCTAAGCAATCAGGAAGCCGGGTGGCACATAATGACTCGCCTTCCTGATTGGTCAACAAGCCAGGCTTCCTAGCCAATAAGGAAGCCAGGTGATGATATGCCGCCCAGCTTCCTGATTGGCTATGAAGCCAGCTTCACTTGTTGGTAAGGAGCCTGGCTTCCTGAAGTGCCCCGGCTTCCTGATTGGTTAGGAAGACAGGCAGCCTCGTCAAGTGAATCCAGTGTTCTTTCGCTAGAACACAAGCTTCCCAGGCAATCCGGAAGCCGGGCGACGGGTTATGATCCGCTGCCTGACTTCCTGATAATCTGGGCACACAGCACTCGAAAAAAAAAAAATGGTACTCATACGATACCGAAAAAGCGGTATCGGTGCATCCCTAATCATGACCACCCTCCTAATATTGAGTATGTTCCCCTTTTGACAGCCAAAACAGCCCTGACTTGTTGATGCATGGACTCCACTAGACCCCTGAACGTATGCTGTGTTATCTGGCACCAAGCTGTCAGTAGCAGATCCTTTAAGGCCTGTAAGTTGGGAGGTGAGGCCTTTATGGATCAGAGGTTTGTTACTGCACATGCCACAGATGCTCCACTGGACTGAGATCTAGAGAAGTTGGAGGCCAATTCAACACCTCAAACTTACTGTGTTCCTCAAACCATTCTTGAAAAGGGGCAGGACGCATTATCCCACTGTAAGAGGCCACTGACAACAGGGAATACAGTTTCTATGAAGGGGGGGAACTTGGTCAGCAAAAATGTTTAGGTAGTTGGTACATGTCAAAATAACATCCACATGAATGGCAGGGCCCAAGGTTTCCCAGAACATTGACCAAAGCATTGCACTGCCTCCCCCAGCTTGCCATAGTGCATCCTGGTGTCATCTCTTCCTCAGGTTAGCTCGCACACACGCACAAACACAGCCACATGATGTAAAAGAAAACATGATTCATCAGACCAGGCCACCTTCTTCCATTGCTCTGTGGTCCACTTCTGATGTTCATGTGCCCATTTTGGCGGTGGACAAGTCAGCATGGGCATCCTGACCGGTCTGGGGCTACACAGCCCTATATGCAAACAAACTGTGATGCACTGTGTGTTCAATCACCTTTCTATCGGAACCAGCATTGTTATTCAACAGTTTGGGCTACAGTAGCTCTTCTATTGGATTGGACTACATGAGCCTCCTTCGCTCTCCATGTGCATCAATGAGCTGTGACCACCCATGACCCTGTTGCCGATTCACTGTTTTTTTACTTCCTTGGACCACTTTTAGTGGGTCCTGACCAATGCAGACACTGCTCAGTTAGTGACAAAACAATACAAAGAACAACTTGCCACCACAACAACCAGAGGGGTGAGCATTGTGTCCTTCAATGAGCGCAGAGAAAAGGATTTTACAGTGAGTATGAGTACAAAAATCCAATTTTCTCTTTCGTTCATTGAAGGACACAGTGCAGCTCTTAAATCTTGACTAAGTGGGATTTCCCAAAGCACCCAAAGCAGTGGCAACAGAGGGGTGGGAACAAAAACCAAGTAGTCCCTTCAGGCAGTAGAAATAAAACACCATGACAAAAGGCCAAGGAAAGTGGCAAGAAAAAGCTTTAAGAGAACGTGAAGAAAAAACTCCACAACTCCAAAAGTGACGGATGCATAAATCCAGGGCAAAACCACCAGGTCCCAGACAGTGATCATGATGTGACACAGACAGATACAAATTTAGACAGAGCACTGCCAGAGAGTACCCAGCATAGGCAAGATCAACCAAGCAGCCAAAGTACTCAGAGAAAGGAATGAAATGGAAAATCCATCCACCATCCAAGCCAACCGTCACAGTAGGTTAGCAATACTTCACTCTAGTCGCCTAGGCTACAAAAAACAACCAAAATAGAAGCATTCAGGGTGCCAGAAACCAGCACAGAGTTGGAGCAGAGGTGAGCAACAGAACTGCCACCACAAGGACCAAAAATCTCATGAGGAACAACAGAGGCGGGCATACCTGGACCACTGCCATTCAAAGGACAGAACCGAGAACACAACACCCCCCTAGAGGAAAGGACACTCATCCAAGCTGCAATGAGGATAAATCCAGATACATCAAAAGGATGACCAGAATGCAACATGGACTCCAGAATGACAGCAGTCCTAAACCACTGCCAAGCTGGTTTGACATGGTAGAGACAACCAGAAGAACCCCAGAGAAATTAGACTAGCGGATCAAAGAAGGGCCCAAGGATAACTTGGGCGTGATACAGAAAAGTACCAGGATATTACAAAATGAGCCAAACGGCAGGACCCCAAAGAGCCCTTAGCTTAGAGAAAAGGGAACTACCCATGTGCTGCGAACAGGTGTGCCACAACAGCAAACCTGAAAACAACAGGGCCAAGATCCCCAGAGAGGGACACAGCTGTGACCGATAGGGGAAGGCATGAGCTCAGAAGACAAATCTGAGATGGCAGGCATACACATGTGCACATAGGCCACGGAAAAGGAGACCCAGCTCCTGGCTGGACTTACCACCCGTCCAGTAGAGAAGCAAGCAGACCGAAAAGCAAGTTGCACACTGGCCTGGGAGGAGCCAGCGTGTAAAAAAAAAAAAAAAAACCATGCAAAGATCCCACAGAGGGACACAAACTGAGGAAGAAGGAGCACCAGAACGGACAAGGCAGGAACTTCAACTGAGCACGGTAGACAAGGGCATGATGGATTGGCTGGGGGTGCTGCTAATGTTCTGGACCCGTAAGATTTCTGTGAAGTGCACGTGCTGGGCATCAGGGGACGTCGGCTGATTACACAACTTAGACCAGCCGATCAGCAAGTCCAGAAATTGCACAGCCTACAGCGCATATGCGGGATCAGAAATTTACCAGCTGCATGCCTCGTCATACAATGACGGATAGAGATGCGTGGTCCAGAATCTCGCAAAGTCCGTGACCGGCGCCAACGCAAACCAGATAGCCACGGCTGCCAAAAAAACATGCAGTTTCGGCCACGGGGCAGGTAGTAAACTGGGCTGGCCGATAGTTGTATTGCAGTTGTCCCCCCCCAGCGACCGCATGTCCCTACGCCATGACCCCATAGAACCATTAAAACGATAGGAAAACAGTCGCATCTGAAAACCAGAGCCACCCCACAGCAGCCGGAGCTCTGGCCAAAACAGTAGAACATGCCGCAGGTACAGAGGGAGTCTGGCTGAGAGAGCACTGACCAGACCATCCGTGCTTCACTGCAGCTGACCCCACGGTATCCGCCGCCAGAGTGGACAGCATAAAGGCTGTGAGCAGGAGACGCTGAAGCAAGAACACTGCCAGCAGCCACACACAGTAAAGGGGAATAGGGAGAAAGAGACAAGATTTAAGATCTTTACTGTGTCCTTCAATGAACGAAAGAGAAAAGTAGTACATGCATTGTAGTGCACTAGGGCCAGGAGGCGCTATTCAAATGAATGGCAACTTAACACACCCGCTGCATGGTAATACATGCTAGGTGCGTTAGCATGCATTAATCACCCTGTATTGTGTGATTAACGCAACAATTAGCTGCGAACACATCGTAAAACCAGCACACAGCTCCTATTGCAGCATAAACGCTAGTCTCCGTTCACACTGGTGTAGTAGGGATGCATGTTCCCACACATTTACAAGACTTTGTTTCCATTGGGTCCCTTGACATGCATGAATCGAGGAAAAGAAGATGTCACAAATGTGGTGACATGCGCTCTGCTTTTTTTTCGTGAACTCTCACATGCACAGGAAAACCCCCCCAAAAAAAACACATTTGGTCGGCTGCATTTGGGGCGCCATTACCTAGTAACATAATACAAACGCGTTTGTAAATGTATTGGAGTTTTAATAACATGACATAGGTCAGTACATGTCATGTAGTAAAATTCTGAAGATACAGGGCCGCCTGAGCTAATCAGTTCTGAGGAATGCCGCACCACACAGAACCACCTGAAACCCCCCTCACTAGACGGTGCATAGCCTCCCAAGCCCCCTTCAGTGGAAGACGAGAACGCGCACAGTCACAGCCTCCTAAGCTCAACAAGGCGGGAACACACACAGCTGCTCGTCGCCTCACACAGCCTAACCGGAAACATTGTGCACATCTTATTGGACATTAGCGGCAGCCAATGGCAGCGAGGGGAGGGCCTCGGTTCGGCCAGGCAGGGTCACAGCAGGCAGCCGAAGCCGCCCACCGGATGTGGTGATGCGTATGGCGAGTTTGTCCAGTCAGCAAGCTCCCCGGGCTGGTGGTACACAGTAAGCTGGGAGAGGATTACTAATGTTTGTGTCTGCCTTACTCTTCCTGCAAATCATTGCTGTGTAAAGTGGTCTTGCACCAGGTTCAGACGGCCCTCGGTTGACCCGGGACTTGTAGTTCCACAACAGGTGCATGACGCCTCTACTGGCTGTGTCACCACCTGTATGTATACACACACGGTACATGTGCTGCTCGGGTGGAGTTGTGATTCTTGTTGTCTTGCTGCCTCAGCTTCAATACATTTTTCAGAAACGGACGTGGAACGAATATGAGCAATAACAACCTGTCCCCGGTTTTCAATTGCTGTGCAATTGTTCCGAATGTGAAGTATAAAGAACAATTCTACTCAAAAGAGGCCCTGTTATCTTACCCACAGGGCAAAGGACATTACAGGAACACTTTACACTCACTCTACCTGCACTCCCTAGCAGCTACTTGCAGCCAGTGCCAATATCCGGCATTGTGGTTCATATGACCTGCTCCTGGGCATTGTGGGCCATGTGACATGCTCCCTATGTAACCATCCACAGGTCTAGCAGCTGCTAGCTAGGTCAGGGTACTGGACGTAAGGCAGCCAATGCTCTGTGTTGTGGATACAGACAATTTTAGAGTCAGCTGCAAGGGAGGGCGGAGGAGGTGAGTATATGGGAGTCGGGTGGGGGGGGGGCTAAGAGAAACTCGCCCAATCCAACCTTCCTGAACTTACCTGCACTTAATCCCCCTTCCTCCAGCTCAGCTTCTCACTTCTGTATTCTTTACTCCAGCTCTGGCTGAGGTCCCCTAAAGCTTGTCCCCATGCTCTGTTCTGTTTTCTTAAAATATAACAAATTCCTCCATCTATACTTACAAGTGTGGACGGAGCAATCCCCTGCTGCTGTCATTGTATTCTTTTGATTCAGCTGATTGGCTGCCAGCTCCATTGGGCTGAAAATTTTCCAACCGGCTCCTTCGATCTGATCAAAGGGCGCCGACAGTGGTACCCACTGTGCAAATTTTGCATATTGTATGGCCAGTTTAAGGAGCTGGTGGTGTCTGCTCAGTGAGCCCTCAGTCTGTTATAAAGCCGTACTGGAAGCAGTTCCAGTTTCTCAATATGGCCCTTTCCAGCACACTGCCGCTAACACTGGCAAAACTTCTGAGTGTTCATTCTTAATACACATCTGAACACGCATATGTGCTGCTTTTGGTACACACATTTAAGCTGTATGGGCATACACTCATCTATTTTTCTCATTCAACCTGCAGGCTGAACGAGAAAAATAGCCGATTCCTCCATCAACACTTAGGAATGTGTCGATCAAGGAATCCTGCTGTTTGCACTGGATTTTGACAGCGGCTACTGCCAAAGTACCAGACAAGAGCGGGCAGCTCATTGGCTGCCGGCTCCTATCGTAGGACATTTTTCAACCCAGCTCCTTTGATCAGCTGATCGAGGGAATGCCGACTGAAAGGGTGCCGACTGCGGCACAATGCAAATTTTGTCTGGTTCCTCAAAAAACGGCTGAAATTTGCACCAGATTATGGGCACGTCAAGGTGAAGTGGAACGGTTCTCCATGTGTAACAGTGTTAAGGTGATGATGTGCCTAGATTTCAGGATATGCAGTACAGCCTGTAGAAGGGGCTCTTCCTCATGAGCTTTTGATGTCACTTTCACCAGTGTACTGGTATTTTGTATAGTGGTCCTGGGTCGTGTGTGTCAAGGTGACTTCAATGTCTGTATTGATGCACGTATCCATCATAGATAAGAATTGTCTCGATGGTGGATGCTTCTATACCCGAACTTGGGAATACAGTTGGCCGCACACAGTCAGATTTTGTTTCACATTTGATCAGTAGCATTTGTAACAACTGCGCAGTGTAAAAACATCCATAGACAGTCCGACGAGAAACATCTGCCCCTCTATAGATGGGCTAACATTGCAGACTCGTTCATGAGTCCCAAACTAAAGCTGGCTGAAATTAGACTTCATATAAAGCTGGCCATACATCGGTCTATTTTTTTTCTTCATTCAGCCCACGGGTTGAACAGATTCTTCCATCAGTACCTCTGAGCATTGATGGACAAATGCCACACTCTTTCCTTTGTATTCTGACAGCGACCAGTGATTGCTTGATCAGCCGAAAGGACCATTCAATCAAAGATTTTACAAAAGACTCCTATGATCAGCTGATGGAGGGATGCTGGTCGGAAGGGTGACGGCAGCAGCACCCGCTGTGGGAATTTCGGCCGGTTGATGAAAATGTACCCAAAATTAGCAGAGTGACAAAAATCTCCAGGACAAATTGATGGATGAACCTCCCCGTTAGAGACACAGTCGGAAATACTTGAGAGAGAAGTCTAAACCTTCCCTATTCTATCTAAAAAAAAAAACTCTTCCTCCCTTTTTTTATAGACTTTTTAATTTTTTTTAATACTAAGCTTTATTACTATCACATAGGGGGGATAACAAGCCCCCTGTGTGATAGCCAAAATACAGTAACAGGTCCTCTTTATGGAGACATCAGGGGTCTATTAGACTCCTAATGTCACCTAGGGACCCAAAGAAGCTGAAGCAGTGATCTGCTTTATCCGCCCTAACCACTTGTTTGTAACCGCCATCGCCAGCTGTCTAAAACGTTCAAACTTTCCTGCTGTACAAAGGCTCCCACCCGCATCCAAGTAGCAGCCGTCCAGCCATTTAATTACAGCGGCCAGATGGCAGGTGGTTAAGGTCAGTGAGGTGCACATGTTGGACAGAGAAAACAACTGGTTTGGAAGAGGCGTAAAAGAAGCCATCTATGTCAAACTGAAACAATCATCATTCACTAGTGGTGGGGGTCTTCGACACCATAGATCTTCCACATATAATGCTGTTTTAACATCTCTGCTGTGGTGTTTTGATGACAAGTCACACCAGCTATATAATTAAAAGGATTAACATCTGTAAAGCCTTCCTTACACCATGGATTGGATTATGTAATTTAAACAGGGAGGTTCCACAACTTTCACACTTCCGATTATGTTTTTGAAGAATAACATCTGCCTTTCCATGGTGATTGGTTAAGGTGTCTGTGCTACCTGTGTGGATATAAATGCTGGAGAATTCCTGACACTCAAAACTGAAAAATGTAGCTTGGATAAGTTATAGAATGTCTTGGTGGAATGTGACTAACTACTACTAGATTTACACTTTGCATAATCTGTAAATCAGCTTGTAGATTGCTATAGATTTGTAGTTAAACTTTTTAACTTTTTTTTTTTGTTTTCAAAGATTTCAGCAGCTGTTCTGTAGACATCTATCAGCATTACATCAGCAGTCATCATAACAATGAAGCTTGCAGGTATGTTCAGATGTCATCATTTATTAATCATGCAGCAAGTTGACATCCTTAGAGGGGTCAGTTATGGAATACACATATACGCAGTGTAGGGTTGCCAACTTTTTCCAATCAGTGTTCTTAAATTTAATTTAAATCATGCTGTCCCATACTATTTCTTCAATTTCTCAGAATCCTCAGACACAATTCCACTCATCCCTGTGTCACCACCCTAACTAAAAATAATCTAATCTAAGAAGTCACTGGCACTCCAAAGTTGAGAATGGTCAGGTTCTCTTTATTCACACAGTGGTCTCACAATGTGTGGCAATGTTTCGGATCCCAATTTGTTTCCTTCCTCAGGCAAAGTGCATTTTGTTTGCCTAAACCGAAACGTTGCCACACATTGTGAGACCACTATGTGAATAAAGAGAACCTGCCGCTCCGAACTTTAGAGTGCTGGTGAGTTATTTGATTATTTATGGATTTATGTGCGGCGCCATCCGCATCCACTGTTGCACAGGTTGAACGACAGTTTGAAAAGTAATTGAGTTCTATAGGTTGAACTGGATGGACTTGTCTTTTATCAACCTGACTAGCTATGTAACTAGACAGAAAGGAGTTAAAGAAATATATAAAAGTAGCAAACACAATGTACAACAGGACAGATGTGAAAAGGCAAGATAATAAAGCGATCATGAAAATCAGACACTAGGGTTGTACAAATATAGGCAAGTGTGTTTTTAGGAAGCCATGGGACTAAGGAAGACAGAGGGCTGGCCGTGAAGTGTCTTTTCTTAGAGCAGGAATCTCCCAAATAACTATACACAGTCACACCAATATTGAGGCACCATCCCTGGGCACCCACTATCACATGGCTCCCCAGGTTGCGCTACATTGACACTGCATACTTTCCCCTCCATAGAGTTGGCTCTGGGACTTCTGCAGACCCGTCCTCTTCAATCTGAGTCTGGAATGTGTACAGCCACCTAGACACGGGCTACACTTAATGCATGTTAAGCCACGTTCTGCACGCTAAGCCACTTTCCGACAGCCCACTCCCTAGGCCAGTGCTGCGCAACCAAGTTACTAAGTGTATCTGGCAGCAGAGCTTGTCTTTGTTGGGGATGCATCATTCACAGTCGGGCTGTGTGAGACTGGTGAATTTATTAGTCTTCCTCAGGCACACAGACCCAGTCGCCAGAGAGTTTTTTTAATTTCCATTGGCAACCTGGCGACTGGGAATTATCCATTGCTGCAGTAACCCATATGTCCCACCTGGACAAATTTCACTCAGAATTAGGAGCCAGCACTACCCAGCCTGCATAGGGCTAAATAGGTAATTGAAAGGCACATTAGGCAACAGTTAAAAGAAAAACATTTGTTCTGTTGATTTTGAAGAGACTTAACTTTTACAATTAAATTAACAATTAAAAATACAGAACAAATCATTCCTTTACCAGTAAAAAAAACAAAAAAACATACATAAGAATAAACAGTGCCACATATTCCCATATTCCCAACATAAACTCAGGTAAAAGTATGGTTGCTGCACCTGTCTCTCACATCTCATACAAGTCATCAGCTTAAGTAGGAAATGGGGATTACAATTGGGCATGGGTTTCCCCAACATGCTGATATCGCTATTGCCAGTGGCGAGACGGGTGCTGTAAGGGTGGCACTGCATGAGAACGTAGAAGCTAATGTGACTGTATTGACAGCCATCGTTGTGCGAGGCAGACTAAGCTAAGTTCACCTTGCAGGCAGGGGTTAGTTCAGTCTCTTTAATGCAATGCCGGCTGTCAATGCACGCTGCTATGTTCCCACGCAGTTCCAGATTCACCTAACAATACCCCACACTTTCCCACTGGCAGTAACTCCCCAGGGCAACCAGGAGTTTCCCAGCTATCCTACTTATCCTGTCTACCTATCCCTGGTGTCAGTGGCAGGAATAGTAACTCCCAACATTGTTGCCAGTGACTGCAATAGTAACCCCCAGCATGGGTGCCAGTGACTGCAATAATAACCCTTAGCATTGGTGTCAGTGGCTGCAATAATAACCCCCAAGTGTAAGTAATGCTCAGAGCACGGGGTCAAGAGTAAGTAACACACAGAGCACTGAGGAGAGAAATATGTAATTCAGGAAGAGCTGGGGTATGTAAGGTACAGAGTGCAGGGGGTCAGGGGTATGTAAGGTACAGAGTGCAGGGGGTCAGGGGTATGTAAGGTACAGAGTGCAGGGGGTCAGGGGTATGTAAGGCACAGAGTGTAGGGTGTCAGGGGTATGTAAGGCACAGAGTGCAGGGTTCAGGAGTACATAACGCACACAGCACAGGGAGTAAGTAACGTACAAAGCACAAGGGTCATAAGTAACGCAGTAAGCACAGGGGTCAAGAGCAAGTAATGCACAGAGCACAGGGGTCAAGAGGATGTAATGCACAAAGTGCAGGGGTCATAAGTATCGCAGTAAGCGTAGGGGTCAAGTATAAATAACACACAATGTGCAGGGATCAAAATTATGTAATGCACAGGGTCAGACAAATTCCTTCCCCAAGCAAGAATTGCCCCTGCTTTTTAATACAATCTGCCAAAGGACAAAACCATCCCAACCCCGAATTGTGCATAGACCGCTATATAAAATATAACATTTCACCTTTAAAAGTGTTTTACAACACTAAATTTTCCATTTATATAACAAGATAAGCAGCACTAGGAGTTCAATTAGCTGTATATCATACAGGTGGCAGTGATTTAAACCAAAATAGTGTTTCCTTAACACATTACTTACTGCAAAGTCAATGTGATGAATTTTTAGTGTATCGTGTCAACACATCAATATAAATAAATAAATATTGTGATGTAAAATACAAGCTGCTGTATTAAAGACCGCTGGGTCTGAAGATGTTTAAACCAAATTAACAGCGCTAGTAGGTGAATAAAAAAACCATATAATCGTGTTTGTGAACTACAAATCATAAAAAAACCACATCAATGCAAGTGCCGTTAATCAATACAAAAAACACGGCACTTTAATAGTTAATAAACCTGTGCACGATTAGGAGGTGATTTTTAACCAAGTGCTTCTAGGTGTCTCAGTGTGTAAAAATAAAGTGGATCAGTCTGTACACATTAAAAAATCTTTCACTTTTTTTACACCTTCATGTGCATTAATACCATTAAGTGACAAATCATATGCGTGAAAAAATTCAGGTGGGTAAACAAAAATACGTCTTTCGTATCTCGTTCTTTACCATCAGTCCTCAGTGTAAAGTATTCCCACAGTCATGCACAGAAAAAATCTTTCATCGGGTAATAGTTCCAAAAAGTAGTTTATTTAAAATTTATTTTAAAATTCAAAAATCACATTCGGCTGGTCCGAAAACAAACGTGTTTGGTATGGTAGACCTGCCCCTACATGTTTCGTCACCACCGACGTCCTCAGGGGAATTGCATGGTAAAGAACGAGATACGAAAGACGCCGTAGTAACGGTGTCCCATCAGACAAAGCGTTTGGGGCTGTCTGTTACAGCCGAAAGTTTGGGGTGAGTACGCACTCTATTAGGGGGATGTATTGATCTTAATACAAACCCCAGGAAAGCACTACTCTACCGAACATTGGAAGGCTCTGCTATTTGGCTTTGAAGCGGAGCTGTATATTACAGAGACTTTATCTGTTTATATATATATTTTGTGAGCACAATTAATTGTCATTCACAATTATTTTCGTTTGTATTTTTGTTTACCCACCTGAATTTTTTCACGCATATGATTTGTCACTTAATGGTATTAATGCACATGAAGGTGTAAAAAAAGTGAAGGATTTTTTAATGTGTATAGACTGATCCACTTTATTTTTACACACTGAGACACCTAGAAGCACTTGGTTAAAAATCACCTCCTAATCGTACACAGGTTTATTAACTATTACAGTGCCGTGTTTTTTTATTGATTAACGGCACTTGCATTGATGTGGTTTTTTTATGATTTGTAGTTCACAAACACGATTATATGTTTTTTTGATTTACCTACTAGCGCTGTTAATTTGGTTTAAAAATGTTCCATTTAACCTTTAAATGTTTTCATTTGTTACTTTGGTTAAATTGGCAAGAGCTTTTTTTGACTTCTACATTTCCTGTATGCTGACTTTTCAATCATTTTTCGAGTAACTGTTCATGGTCAGCATAACTGGGGGAGGGGTGCCAGAGGTGTGTCCTTTGCCTACATACTTTGTGATATAATGTATCCCTCTTTCCATTCATAAACAGTTGGGAGGAATGTAAAGAATGTCACTTGAGTGTGCTGGCGCTGCTGACATCACATCCAAAATGGTGGTGCCCAGCAGCAATCTCAAGGCTTTTGGATGTCAACAAGAAAGGAAAGCTTTTACAGTTTAGAAAAACGCATTAAATATGTTAAATGCACAAAATAATCTTATAAGAAGGTTGATAAAATGTACGGTTTGGAAACATGTTCTCTTTAAACACTAATTCAGTAATCTAATAAGCCACTATGATGGACAGTGGCATGTAGATTGATACTTTTAGCAAACTTTTACATTTAATTTAAAGCGGACCTTTTCCCATATCTTTAAAATAACAACAAACATGCCTTTAGAAATGTTTAATAATGACAATCTAAAAACACATACTTCTAGATAATTGCCGGCTTTGTAGTCTTTGCATACCTAATTTCTCTTTTCTTTCCCTGTCTTCTGGCAGAGGCCATGTTTACTAAGTGCAGATTACTAGATTTCCTTTTACTTCCTGGATTTCTGGCACATGTGACTAGACATGTGACTAGGACATGTGACCATGCACATGATCTCAGGGGAGGAAAATGCCTTTCCCTCAGATTTCTCAGCAATGCTCTACTGATGACAAGGCAATCCCAGGGTGCATTGCGTTGGCAAACTGAAGTAATTTTGCACTTTCAAAGCTGGAACTGAAATCAAAAGTATTTCATAATCACAGCATTTTACACCTGACATGTCTATGTTGTTATTAATCATCATACATGGAGGGATGCATTGGCTATATTGACTATAATGGCACAAAATATTAGCATGGCGCATTGTCTTGTTGGAAGAAGCCATCTCCATTGGGATACGCCACAGTGGAGATATATTTGCTATGGATATAAATTAAGCTAGTAAGGAAATAGTAAAACTAGGGTCACCAGATTAGTTTTCTAAATCAGCATTTTTCAGATTCTTCTGTTTAACGTTTTATTCTATAGTCGAAGAACTGAAGGGTCTGTTTTGAAAGTATAATACTGCACTCTACATGTACACTTTATTGGACCTACACCCTCATGGAACGGAAACAAAAAGTTATTAAACGTTTTTAATAAAGAATGGGGATCCCTACTGCAAGGCTAACACAGCCAACGGGACAGATATTTTTTTGAAAACAACTGACAAGTAGACATCATCTTGTTTATGTTCAAATTGTGTGCCTGCAGGACCAGTCAGGACTTTTTTTCTAAGCTTGACCCACATGTAAACATTGAAGAGGCCCTTCTCTGTAAGAGAATGAAGCAATAGATAAATAGTTAAAGCTTTTTCAGCATGATAAAAAAAAAATACAATAAACGTACAGTTATCCGGCACCCACGGGGATTGATAAATGCCGGATAACTATAGTTTGTGGTTGCTTGAGAGTTGATGGTAAAGTTCTCTCTCAGGCCCGCTCCTCTGCTCAGTGCGTGGGTGCAATAGCCAGCCTGCTATTGGAACTTGAAATAGCCAATAGCAGGCTGGCTATTGCTCCCAATTGTTTGCATTCAGCTGCCAACTGCGGAATCGGCAGCAAGATAATAAATGTAGTTGCTAACAAAAAATGTTTAGTGTCCCCATGCCTATCAAGCACCCTCCAAAAACATTGTAAAAATTGTTGCATTATAGTGGTTGAAAAATGTACCTCTAGGAAAAAAAAAAAGGTGGGTTATATACCTGCCTTCCTTCTTCCTTTTACATTGCTGGCCGTGATGTCACTATTCTTCTGGCAGGATTCCCGGGGAACTATGAGTACCCTAAAGCTTGTGAGATGACACTCCAGTCAAGTGCAAGAGTGTCTTCTCTTGAGATTTGGGATCCTCATAACTCTCGAGATTTTGCTTGAAGGAGCGTGACGGTACCTTTGCCTAGGTGCCGCAGGCTGAAATTAGCGGTAAGGTAAGTATATGATGCATCTTTGTTCCTTACAGGTATATCTTTCAGTTATTATGCAGATATTTTTTACAGGGGGAGTAGCTGGATGTGGTCGCATCACTTACAAAACAGGTCTTGTATGGCTAGGTTAAAACAGAACTGCAGGAGACAGCTATTGTAAATATTTGAAATACAAAGATGTGAACTGGTATACTGTACTTGCCAAAGGATTGGTGTTTCTGTTCAGCCGCTCTTGTGATTAACAGACTAAGGCTGGCCATACACTATTTGACTTTTATCATTTAGGCCCGTAGGGGGGGTTGAATGATGTAGCAGCCGTCGGGAGGTACCACAGTGTGCTGTGGGAGATGCGCTATCCAGCACACCCTAAAGTGTAGCATATCAGTGGCTCCGTTTTCTCTAAAAAAAGATTTGACTCGCAATGTGCTGGACAGTAATAGTCGTCTTCTTTTTCAGGCTGCCCATGTTTTCATTTATTTTTTGCGGTTACGGGGTCTTTTTAGACAGTAAAGTTCACCCAAAATGAATACTTCAATATTGGGTTATAGTAAGGCAAGCTGCCTAAATCTCTGAGGTACCAGATGGTGTTGCCGACTCATCCTACTAATGTAACTAAATAAAGTAATCAAGCTCCTCAAGCTGAATTCTTCATTTATTCTTAATAGGTATTTTTTAAGGAAGCCTGGCTACCTTGTACACTAAAAGCCAAACAATATAGGTTTGAGTTTGATGTGCTCATGGGTTTGAAGATCTCAATGTGTTAGCATCTACCCAGTGCTGGTATGCCAGCCTTTAATGCAGGGGTCTCAAAGTAACGGCCCACAGGCCAACTCCGGCCTGCGAGCCGGTACTATGTGGCCCGCTTCGCCAGCCGAATGATGAATGCTTAGTAATCACCACTAGATCACCAGTGAATGATGATGTGCCTCCTCCCTGCACAGATGCAAGCAGGTGAGGGGGCTTGGATGGAAAGGAGGGAGGGGGGAAGTCTATGATGTGTGCTGGGGGCTTGGGAGGAAGGGGGGAAGTTTATTATGTGTTGTGGGGGCTTTGGAGGGAGGAGGGGAGTTTAACGTGTTTTTTTTGGGGGGGGCTATTATGTGTGCTGGTGTCTTGGGAGGGGGGGGGAGTTTATTATTATATGTGCTGCGGGGGCAGTGTATTAAATGTGTGCAGGGGACTTGGAAGGGGGGGTGAAGTGTATTATGTGTGTGTGGGTGTCAGCACCAACTGCGGGGGCGTAAATGAACCACAGCTGCGGAGTCGATATTGATGAGGAACTGTCCTTGTTTTAAATGAAAGGCAATCAGTCTGAACTCCAGGCGTCGCTCTCAATCTTGCGGAGAGTTTGGAGTTGAAGACATCATGTGCCAACTAAGGAGTAAATGTATATCCCAGGAATTATTACACAGGGGGGGATTACTCTATACCCCCTAGAAGTTAGATTAGGGTGTCCTTGAGGATAAGTAGCTGAATAGGTATTGAGACCCAAAAAACAGAGTATGCACAATCACTGGTGAAAGTTCATAAGGCAACAGACCTATGTAGAGTTAACTAGCAGTCCCGTAATACAACAGTGCACATTGGCGGTATTAAGTAGACGATAAGCATAGATCCCATATAACGTATGGCTGAAGATCACAGAACAGTTATGGCAGTAGGGAGACACTGTTACTCCAGAGTACTGGAGGGTACTTGCGGTTCCCAGTGGGAGTGAAGCAGGAGGTCCCGGTGGAGAAGTGCCGCAGTCCTGCGGTAAGGAGACAAGGCAGGGTCCAGTCCAATTCGTGGCATGTGGTGTTGAGGTGTGTACCGGCGTTCGGGGGTTGCGGGTGCAAGAACCGGAACGAGGGAACACTTTGCCGTTCCCCCGACCCGGCTTTTAAGCCCAATGCGGAAGTGCAGGTGGAAGGAGTTGCACGCCGCTCTCGGCACTTCCCCTTTCCACGCTGGAACGCACCGGCGATTCCTCACAGTGGGGGGGAGGGAGTGTATTATTATGTGTGCTGGGGGGGATTGGAATGTGGGGAGTCCCCTATATTTCAGGTGCGATTAGGGATTCCTGTGTCAAAAACTTGCGTTTTCCTGAAGCAGGAATCCCTAATCTGGCGTTTACATGCAGCAACTGTCACTGATTCAGGTTAATGATCAGGTGACCGCCGCTGCATGTACACGCCTGCATAGCGCATGTAATCATATGTGAAAGGATTACATGCAGTTACAAAAACAATCACTATCCCTGGATACACAATTGTGTATCCAGGGATAGTAATTGATTCCTAACTGCATGTAATCCTTTCACATATGATTACATACGGTGTGCAGGCGTTTACATGCAGCAGCTGTTACCCGATCATTAATTTGAATCGGTGACAGTTTACCGCTTGTAACGTGTATACATTAAAACTGGTACCGTATATAGTAGCGGCCCCCACGGGACTAAAAAATGAGTCCAGTGGCCCCCGACTAAATTGAGTTTGAGACCCCTGCTTTAATGGGTCAGTGATGAATTCACTATTGCGCCTACATTTCTATTAATGCGGACTATAGTCTCCCATTAACAATAAAATGTACTGCAGCACCTACTTATAAGTGCACCTGTATTTATAGGTTTCCCTTAAAGTGGCCCATTAGCCCCTTTCACCAAAAATCACATCAGAATGCAGCTCTGCATGCTGATATGAAATCATCTTGCATTCATAGTTAAACAAACATTTTTCTTTTACTTACAATTTTTGGTTTTCTACTTCCAGGATCCAGGCATTTTCCTCCCCTGAGATGATGTGCATGGTCCTAGTCACATGTGTCAGAGTTCCAGGAAGTAAAGGGAGATATATTAATCTGCCCTTAGTAAAAAAAAATGGCCAGTGCGAGAAGAATGTGGAGGAATAGAATTTTAATGCATGCAAAGAATTAATAGCATGCAATTATCTATAAGTATGTGCTGTTAAAACAATAAAACATCCGACCACACTCCATGTGTCATTGAAAACTTCCTTTTATTAAAGTCAACAGTTACACAAAGTCCCGTCTAAGGTCCGGCACAGAGCTGTAGCTACCATGGGGCGAGTGAGGCACTCGCCTCAGGCGCAGCTGAGAGGGGGCGCAGCCAGGTCCGGCCAACAGAGCCAGGGGCACCCGGAAACCAACACAGCCACGGCTCGGCAGGGAGAAGTGGAGTGGCACAGGCTCCAGCTTCTCCTCGGATCACCCCTGCCCTCCCCCACCTGTATGGGCAGAGGACTCTGTATCCTCAATCTCTTTTTCTATTTCAAAAGGGAAAGGTCAGCGGTCTGTTTAGACCCCTGATATTTCCACAAAGCCCCCCAACAGTATAAAATAAATAAATAAAACACCCCCCCCCCCACACACACACACTCATACACACATATTACTACACATGTGCAAAGACTATACATTTGTTTTGGACTAAAAGAACGGAAACAAAAAATATTTTCATTAGTTTCCTCAGACGAAACACATGTTTATGCTATTTTGGATTTGGCCACCAGCGCATTCTGCACATGCAGGCCACCATCCTGGAGGCGGGCGCATTACGTCACATAGCGCACACATCTGTTAGGGGGGCACAATTTTCTGTTACGGCTCTGGTCCGCCATACTAACACGTTTTTACCCAATGCTGGGCTTAATCATAGGCTCTACGTGGGAGTGAGGACGAGCTCCAGCCGAGGAGCTCCTGGTTGTCCCTGATTGTGTGCTGTGAAGGAGCGTGTAATCCTTAGAGTGTTTTGTATCTATTTGTAGTTTTTCATTACTAAACATTTCTGAAGCGGTCTTTTTTTTTTTTTTAGGTTGGTTTATAAGTTTTATAATAGTCGACATGCATCACATATGGTAGGAAAAGAAAACTCCACCAGACAAACAAGGGGCCACAAACAACAACATGGGGTGAAGGATGTGGTTGAGGGGTCGGGTGCAGTTTTGCCAGGATCAACTGGTGAACCATATACATCTCATAACAGGTATTGGCAGGTACAGGTTGTTAGGTTTTCAACAAAGTGTTATCATATTGGGGTATGTGTTTAGTCAGATGATACATTTGGTGATGCTGACAGCAGGGAGGCATATCTATCGGAGGTTTTGAAATGTAGTCAGCATGCCCAGGTTGTGTAAACGTTGTTATAGGTGTCTGTGCTGGAGTGATGGAGTTCCTCCATCAACCTTAATCTATCTACTCGGGTTAACCATTCTGTAATGGTGGGCATCTGGGGGGAGCGCCAATATTTGGGTATAAGCGTTTTGGCAGCGTTCAGCAGGTATGGTACTAACGATTTCCGGTACGATGTGGTCGACAGTGGAGTAAGGTGGAAGAGGCATTGCCACGGGTCCAGGGCTGTGGGTATGCCGGTGATATCCTCGATGAGATTCGTAATCTCTCCCCAGTACCCGCGTACCCGTGGGCAATCCAACCATATATGAGCAAAACTGCCTATTGAGCTAGCAACGTGAGGGGGTCGATGGGCAGATTGCATGTGTTGTGAGAGGAACCATGTACCATCTGGCTAAAAGTTTAAAATTAGCTTCTTGCATATAACTGTCTGACGAGGCAGATAAACACACACGCAATAGTTTAGAGCGTTGTGAGGGACTCGGAGGTCTCTGGAGATCTCGCTCCCATTTTTCGACATATGTTGGAGGCGAGGAATGATTCAAGTCCCCAATGAGCTTATAGATGGTTGACAGAGTATGACTTGGTGGTTCGGGTGAGCCCAAAAGCGTTTCAAAGGGTAGGAAGCTCGGAGTGTCTCGTAAGGGGCCTGGTAGGGAGGAAATTAAATGTTGGATCTGACGATGCTTCCAAAAGTCCATAGCAAAAGTTCCCCAGCGTGCCCGCAGGGATTGTATAGACAGGAGGGTAGTTCCATGGAGTACATCCTTCAGGCATAAGCACGCTGTGTCTGTCCACAGTAAAAAAGTTCGGTCAGATTTCCCTGGTGAAAAATAGTCCGATCCCATTAGGGGTAGCAAGAGCGAATTGTAGGGCCACCCATAAACCTTATGTAATCGATCCCATGTGTGCAAGGCTGCCAAAGTGAGTGGAGAGATTGTGGAAGATGAGGAGCGTTTAGATGGTGGGACCCAGATACAATCAGCTAATGTTGATGCGCACAAGCTATTTTCCAAGGCCACCCATCCCTTATGCGAGGCATTGTAGGTCCAGTCTGCCAACCTAACCAATTGAGCTGCCATGTGATAAGATTTGAAATCAGGGAGACCCAGACCACCTTTGGTCTTGTGTCGACTGAGGACCAGGTGAGATATTCTGGGGTTTTTACGACGCCACACGAATTTAGATATTAAGGCCTTCAACATGGAATAATAGACTACAGGGAGAGTGATGGGGAGCATTTGAAAGTAGAATAGGATTTTGCGGAGAATCATCATTTTAATGGCATTAATTCTACCTATCCATGACAGGGAGCGTATGGGATAGGTGACATAACGGTGACAGTGGTAGACAGGCAGAGTTTAGCACCGCTTTTCTCTTTTATATGGCAAAAACACTGTTTACGCTCCCTTGGCATACTCCTTACCCCGAAGACCTCTGCCCTTTATAATACTAACTACATCCCATTACTGAACGTGGTGAAACTAGATCTTACCTCCTATCCCATACGCTCCCTGTCATGGATAGGTAGAATTAATGCCATTAAAATGATGATTCTCCCCCAAATCCTATTCTACTTTCAAATGCTCCCCATCACTCTCCCTGTAGTCTACTATTCCATGTTGAAGGCCTTAATATCTAAATTCGTGTAGCGTCGTAAAAAACCCAAAATATCTCACCTGGTCTGGGTCTCCCTGATTTCAAATCTTATCACATGGCAGCTCAATTGGTTAGGCTGATTGGCTCATAATCTCTGATTTTGTCAGATTGGTTTTGAAGTTGGATAGTTCGCCGTATATGCGGAGTTCAGACAAGATATTAGGAAGCGATGTTCTAGGGTTTTGCACATAAGAGGATGTCATCGGCATATGCAGCGAGTTTGTATTCCATGGTAGAGTGAGAAATACCCTGAATGTTGGGGTTTTTCCTGATCATAGCTAAAAAGGATCTAGAGAGAGAATGAACAACAACAGCGACAGAGGGCAACCCTGGCGTGTGCCATTATGTAGTTGAAATGAAGGGGATAAGGTGCAGTTTACCCGAGATCCATGCTAGCATCCGAGGACCAATCCCCAACGTTTGTAGTGTGGCGAACATGAAGCTCCAGTCTACTCTATCAAATGCCTTTTCGGCGTCAGTAGATAGTAGTAGGACTGGAGACTTCTGAGCATTGGCCAGGTGAATCACGGAGACAGATTTGAGGGCGCTATCTCTAGCTTCCCGTCCCGGAACAAACCCAACTTGACCTGGGTGTATCCAGTGGGGGAGAAAGGGATTAAGCCTGGTGGCCAGGATTTTTGCATATCGTTTGGTGTCCACGTTTAACAAAGAGATGGGGCGGTAGCTCGAACAGCTAGATGGATCTTTACCAGGCTCGGCGAGGATTGTGATATGGGCCAGTAAGGATTCTGGGGGCATGGGTGAGTCACCTGCTATTGAGTTTACATATCGACAAAAGTAGGGGGCGAGGAGATCTTAGAAATGTTTAAAATATAAAAGTGGGAAGCCGTCTGGACCTGGGCTTTTGCGTAGGGGGGTTGATTTTATAGCTAATTTGAATTCCTCAAGTGTGATGGGTGATTTTAGGGACTGTAATAAGTGAGCGTCTAAGGAGGGCAGACCTGCGTTATGTAGATAGGAAGCGATCAGCGATCTTAAATATGAGATCTGGTGGCGGAGGGGAAGACGGTTCAGACCGTACTTTGTAAAGATCTTGGTAATATTCCTGAAATACCACAGCTATGTCAGCCGTGAGTGGACCATGGAGTACCGTTTGTTTTTAATTTTGGGCACATAGGTGTCAATGTGTTTAGACCTCAATGCTCTCGCCAGGAGTTTGCCTGGTTTGTTACCTAGCTCATAAAATTGCTTATCTACTTTAGCGAAGGCTTGTCTAGTGTCCGATTGCAGGAGCTCTCGGAGGTGGTTCCTCTGTAAAAGGAGTGTTTGGTACACCGTCTCATCAAGTGTAGCTTTGTGAGATTGTTCCAGGGAATGTATTTCAGACAGTAATGAGCGAATCTGAGATATACGATCTTTTTTACGTTTAGAGCCTGCCGCCACTAAGACACCTCTCGCCACCGATTTGTGCGCTTCCCATAGGGTGGCTGGTGAGACCGAGACCGAGCCCTCATCATTATCACTAAAGTACGAGGCAATACAGGAGGATAAGTGACTTGTAATGACCGTATCATGAAGCAGGGATTCATTAAGCCTCCAGTTGTATTGACGATGGGGGTGCATTAAGTGCATTGAGCATTACAGAGACCGGAGCATGGTCACAGATGGTCATAGGGAGGATCTCAGTGGACGCTACCATGTCCAGGAGGAAATGATCCAAAAAGACCATATCCAGCCTGGAGTAGGAGCCGTGCACTGAGGAGTAGTGGGTGTAATCCCGTTCTTTAGGGTGGAATATCCGCCATAAGTCAACCAGCTGGGCCCCATGAAGTGTCCTGTGGATAGCATTCATGTGGGACATATTGCGAGTATGTCCTGTGGATGTGTCTAGTATTGGGTCTAGACTAATATTGAAGTCTCCAGATAGAATCAGGTGGCCCACGCGGAAATCATGTAATTTGCCTAATATTTTCTTGAAGTATTGAGCTGGGGAGGAGTTCGGACAGTAGACATTAGCCAAAGTATACGTAACCCCATATATCATAACATGGAGGAATAGGAATCTGCCCTCTGGGTCCACAAGGCGATCAGTGACTGTAAACGAGACATCCTTCCCAAATCCGATGGCAACCCCTCTGCCCTTTTTAGTGGGTGAGGTGCAATAGTATCAGTGGGGATGATGTCTCGAATGCAGTCTAGCCGTGGAGTCATGGGAGATGTGCGTTTCTTGTAGGAAAACCAGTTCAGCTTGCAATCTCTTTAGTTCGGTTAATACCTTATGTCGCTTAGTGGGGGCATTCAAGCCCCTGACATTATACGTCACTAAGCGAAGGGAGGTCATTGCAGAGGTAGGTATAAGGACTCAGCAAAAATAAGAGAAGCCCGGCTAAAGGAACATAAAAAGGTGAGGTGGCAGACGACAATTGGAGGAGGGACATGATGACATAAAACATAGAACAATAAAACAGTAAAGTGCGTGCAGAATATAGAGCCATCCGGCGCCTTGGGAGAGGCCACCTAGTGGGGGGGGTAGGGCAGGGCCCCAGCGACGTAACCATAGTGGCCATGTCTGTAGCCAGAAAGCACCTGTCTTAGACCCCTGAGCAATCATATAAATGCATACAAATGTATAACTGTGTTACCCAATAAGAACCTGGGATGAACCTAGGAACAAAATTGTTGTAGTCCCAGTAGATCCATGGAAATAAAAAAAAATATAAATGAAAAGCGAAAATGAGAAATCCAAAACGAACAAAGAGTAAATGGTTACCGTAGACATCCCATAACAGTGTAGAGTGGATTACCCCTGTGGAGGGTACATCCCAACGAAGTGGAAGTGCGGGTTTCCTCGGTCAGGAAGAACCGGTTCAATCACGGAGAAAAAGAAAGATGGGCCCGATGGGGTTGCTGGAGAAAGACCAAAATAAGGGCCAACGAAAGTGGTGAGCCATTGCAGGGAGCCGAGGAGCCTGGACGACCTCAGGACGAGGAGGGGATGCGGAGCCTCTCCTCGGAGTGCGCCGGGGTCTTGGGGCCCTTTGTTGCCACTGCATCGGGGGTGGATAAGCCCAAGTGGAAGCGGAGTCTGACCAGCCTGGCAGATCCGGTGGTGCGATGTCCAACCTCTCACAAAATTTCTGCAGGTCTTCAGGGAAGCGGTGGACCGCTGAGCGTCCACCCTTGGACCCGATCAGACAGGTTGGGAAGCCCCAGCGGTAAATAATATAATTGTCCCTGCTCCTATTTTCCTGGTCTTCGAGCTTACAGAAAGCTGAGTGTATAGCTGTATGGGTATGCTCACCGTGTGTCTGAAGTTCCTTGATGGCCAGGGCATGAGCATCCAGTCGGCTCTCTACCTCCTCCATCCGCCGCATGGCGTGCGACATCTCGGCCCTCACAGAGGAGATCTCAGACTTGAGAGCACTCGAGGCGGGAAAACATCTATTTGCTGGGGAGAGTTTTAGCCAGCATGGCTACAGACATCCCGGAGCCCCGATCAGAGTCCGTTGAAGCCGCAGATAGGGGAGCAGGAGCCCTCAGGCGGACGCGAGGTAGAAGCAACTCCATAGCAGCCTCTGGGCCTCCCGACGTGCGTCTCATCTCAACGGCCGGAGAGAAGGCTTCCGGTGTCCAGAGGCGTGTGATGGTGCCGGTTTTTGGAGTTGCGGCGGACCGGCGAGACTTCTGTTTCTTGCGCATGATATGGAGGTGAAGTGGCTGACCGAAGGACACTTTGAAAAGGTGGGTAACAGCGAGATTGCTTGGGGTGAGAGACGGAGCTCGGGCTAGGCACGTCTACTCTCCGCCATGCGCAAACCCTCTACCGCGGTCTTTATTGTCATTTCATAGCTATTCCTCTTTAAAGCCCCATGCAAAGACCCAGCCAGCAAAATCTACCTAATGCAGCGTCCTGTGATGGGGTGGCAACAATGCTGCACTGCTCCTGAATCCAGAGCAGTTTTCACTCTCATGTAGCTTGTCAATTAGCACCTGGCCACACCTAGTCCTGCCCACTGCTTTGTGGGTTGACAGCACTGCCTCTGTTGCTGAAACCCTCTCGCTGTGAGCTGCAGTGTCTTGGAGAGGGTGCATGTAAAGGAAAAAGGAGGATTTGGCTCAGTCAGGGAAGGTAAAGGGAGTTTTTGTTTGAGGCTTGTGCATTACATACTAAGGGGATTTGGTATTTGTTTAGACTGTCATATGAGAGCATTTAGTTGTACTTTCCTCCCCTTTTGGTCTGTACATTTTATTTTTTCTGTATTTATGTGGCATTTACGTATTGTGCAGTGTTTTACAGAACATGCTGAACCTTTTCACCTTATTCCCTGCCTCCTGAAGGACCTCATACTCTTGTACACATAAGCAACAATATGAGTTGGCAGCCAGTTAAACTACTGTTACTATATATTCTTTTTGGATTAATTGCATTTGCATACAAATGCCATTTACCTGGGAACCCAGGATCCAGAGCTGCCCAGGATGTTCTGCTCATACCGAACATCACTATGCTTGTAGGCTTTGTCTTTTAGACAATAATTATTGTACGTACAATAATACATTTATTTTACATTGTTTTCCTGAAATATTCCTTTGTCCCTAAAACAGTAACATACTTGATAAAAATGTGTGTCTGCACAATAACTAGTTTCCTGTAGAATTCCAATAATCCACGAGGGTTAAAAGGTTTTTCAATTTTCATTCAGAAAGTGTGAAACCCCCTCACTGTGGGTCTAAATGTTAAACGGCTGGAGCGTGTGAGGAGCTGCAAAGCAGCATGAGATCTTGGAGCTGCCAGTCTATCCGTATCTGCCAGTAACCAGTCTGTCAGACACCACTGCCCTTGGATACCGAGTTGTACTTGGGTGCTTTTGCACTGCATTATAACATCTTATCAAGGACAGTGGACGTAGGATAACCCCGAATTATCTGTTTTTAGTGAAGAGAAAACAAAAATTAGTTTTGCATGTAAAAACTGGAGAAATAATAGTATTGCCATTTATCATCGCTTGCACTTTGATGTTTAAGCAGCAGAGACACAGCGTTCAGATTCTCTACAATGCATAATGTTTCAATGCCATCTTTTATTTTACAGAACACTGCTACCTTTTAGACTGTCTGATGTCATCAGATTTGCAGAGTCTTTTGGAGCAATCAAGCCAACACTTCTTACAGATCACCCAACAGCACCGCAATTATGTTGAGGATTTCTTGTGTCCGGATGGAGAGAAGGTAGATGGGAAAATGATAAACATCAGATGATCTTATATTTTTCCAAATTAATCTGCACTCTGACTTTTTAGAATCAGGACTCGCATGTACTGCTTGATATTACACTAAACCAGGGCTCTACAAATCCCCGGCGACATCTCGATATGTTAGAAATTGCGTCATGGCACTTATGCTTTTGTGAGCCCATTCACTGTCCCCTGCCGCCTATTCTATGACCGCATCAGCTCTGCTCCTCCTGTTCTCCTCTGCGCTGGGAGCCCGCTGCATGCTGCGGTCTGTGCCCCCCTTCAATCCCCGCTGCTCTCTCCGCCTTTATCTGCAGAGGCAGTGGGGATCGGATGGGACACAGACTGCTGCAGGTGGCGCCCAGCGGGGAGGTGAGGCCGGCTGTCCGCCTTTGTGACTGCGTGCGCCCAATGTGCCCCCTCTTATGATCAACTGCCCGCCGGTCTCCCATCCAGCAATAGCCAGCCTGCTATTGGCTATTTTAAATTGCAGTAGCCAATAGCAGGCTGGCTATGGCACCTGCTATCAATCAGCAGAGGAGCGAACCTGAAGGAGAACAATCTCCTTCAGTTCCCTTCTCTGTTGATTGACAGCAGGCAGTGGGCGGGTGCCATAGCCATCCTGCTATTGCAATTTGAAATAGCCAATAGCAGGCTGCCTATTGCACTGCCTCCTGTGTTTATATTCAGCTGCCTCAACAGGCAGCCGCTATTCCCCAATTCCCCAGCTAAAGCTACTGAAGTGGAAAGGTGACACTTGGGGTCTAATAGACCCCTAATGTCACTTTAAAGAGAACCTGTCATCTCCAAAATGCTATCACATAGGGGGCTTGTGAGCCATACTTACGTGACAGCAATGAAGTTCTAAGAGAACTATGGGCCAACCTTTTTTGGCCACAGTTCTTTTCAGGGTCACATAAGGACATATACTAATGTTCTCCAGTGACCCAAAACTCAGTATGTAGCAGGCTATATTTTATTCAACTTTAAAAAAAATAAAGTTAAATAAAATTATAAAATACCCCCAAAAATGTAAGTCCCCCGCTCCCACAAACGTGCGCATACTAATGAAAACACAAGTCGGGTGCACCTATGTAGGAAAACGATGATTGTTCTACACATGCCGGGTATCACCACGTGTGCCAATTAAAACTGTAATTAAAAATTACAACTGTTGTTGAAAGAAAAACTATATTTAAAAAAAAAAAGAAGAAAAACCTGGCTCGTAACTTTTTTAACTGGCTCCTAGATTTAAAGCAAATTTGTCAAGCACTGTGCTTAAACTTAGATGGTTTACTAAATATGTTGAGATACTTGCAGATGAGTTGGAAGATACCAATAGACACATAGTTACATGACACATTTTTGTATACATTTTATACAAGATTGTAGTGACTAGCATGTGTTATTATTACAGTTATTTATTTAGTGCCAACAATTTACACAGAGCTTAACATACTGCACATTCACATTGGTCCCTGCCCTCAAGTAGCTTACAATCTAAGGTCCCTATTGCACACGTATACAGGGCCAATTTAGACAGGAGACAATTAACCTTCCAGCATGTCTTTTGGAGCTCTATATAATCTTACAATTCTATTCCTGAGAAAATGTTTTGGAACTCTTAGGTATATTCTAAGTTTCTTCTAATGTGTGATCTTCAGCAAGTCTTGATAAAATTAGCAGTCATAACATGACTATACCATTACTGGAAAAAAAATGATAAGATAACTTATTGAAGAAAATATGAACGCTTTTTTTGTAGCTATTGGAACCTTCTTCATTGGCAATAACAATGACATGGTAAAGCTTTTTGTAGCTGCTCATTAGGGTGATGTGGTTAGTAAGTATTTTGGCCAATTCTAGTATACAGGACTTCAGTTCATGCACAGTACATTTATTTTTGGATTGAATGTTTGTATGTCATGCTTAGATCCCTGCACATCATTGCTCCAGGACTGAGGTAATCTCTATAATTAGGAATCCCCTCTGTTTCAGCTGCTCTGTTTAATTTAATATTATGTTTTGGATAACGTTTGTGTCGCAGGACCTGGCTTATTTTGGTTTTATATTACAGATATCCTGGCATCCTTTAGTAAAATACACATTGATTGGTCCCTCAGTGCTTTAATGGAAATTCTACTTTAAAAACAATAAATAAATGAAAAAAACTTAAATAGCATATATAATTCTTACACAAGCCATTTTGTAATTTAATGTTCTTAACAATTACCTTTAAAACTGCAGCCGCTCTAATTTTCTAAAACTGACGTAAAAATTCAATACAATATGGCCAACTATAAGCGTTGTGTATGCAGCTAGTGTACAGAACACCCCCAGAAATGTCACTTCCTGCTTCTGTGATTGGCTGACTGATTTTGATAGATGTCTGCACTAAGATACAAGTAACATTTTAGGCATTCCTTGCAATAGGAATTTCATTTTTGGTGACAATGGTGAGATATTTCCTAAGGGTTAACTACTTCTAAAGGGATGCAGAAAGTCCTCATTAGAACACAGAAAGTCCACTAGCTGCTTATAACCTTCACATCTAGGAATCATTTTGGAAAGGACATAATGAAATGGCTTTTTCTCCAGGGCAAAAAAGGTAGGAATCTGCATTAAAGGAGATCTATGAGGTGAGTAATCTTCACTCATCCTCATAGTTAGAGCCTCTATCGATCGGGAAGTGAGCAGAAACATGCACGATCTGCTCACTTTTTGATCGTCTCCCTGCAGAGAGCAGTGACTGTCTGTCACCACTCCCCGCAGGGATTCCCACCTCCCCCTCTCCAATCCTCCAGCGCTGACTGACAGGGGAGGGGGTGGGTACAGCTGGCTCAGCCCCTAGCTTGGCAGAGCCAGTTGTCACTCGTGCAGCGGCGCTCACCCACGATATACTGAGCTTTGGGTCACAGGGGGCGCTAGTATATGTCCTCCCGTGACCCTAAAGAGAACTATGGGGAAAAACACTTACCCCATAGTTCTCTTTTAAAGATAGTTAAAAGCCTTGTAATGTACAATGATCACAAGGGGGATTGGTTTTTCTCAACACAAGTGGAGTTACTCTTTAATCCATGCTGGATGTAAAATATCCACATGTCCTTTTAGTCCCCCCCACTGTGTGTCACAGTTGGTTCTAGATTTTGCTGTTGGTGTGCAGTGTTTATTCTTTAAAAAAAAAATGTTTTATTAAATGTTCCCTTAACATGACTCCCATGTATGTCTATCGGGATGTCCAAAGTTTGTCTGCTATGTCTATAGATCTTGGTTATAGTAGTGCTCTGGGTTTGAGATGATGATTGGGTTTTTCCCCCCCGATGACTCTTCATTCATAGCCTCCCCCTGATTTTTCTTATGGTAGACTAATGAACATAGTTGTTATGAAATGTGAGAAAAGTGATGCCTATTTGCTCAGTAAATATATGGCAATGTTAATGTGTGTGCCAACCTAAACATGTCATGAGAGACACATGAGGTCTGCTACTGCCTTACCAGTTGCCGAGTTGCTAGCAACCAAGTTATTGTGCTGACCCCACGTAATTTTATTCTCAAGCTAAAGTGTTCTGACTTCTTTTAAAAATTGTTGCTGAATCCCTAGGAACAACGTATATTAACTGTGAAATTTTAGTGTTGTGTGACTGTATGTAATCAAATGTGCTTCCAAGCAGAATAAACACATATAGATCAAATTTCAATTTATTTTCATGCAAAAAGTAATTATTCTGACAAATCTCTTATGATTAAGCTAAAGGACGCCAATGTAGCTCCCTGCTTAGCGTGTTCATGTGTTTTGCTCGCAATACGGAAAAATCATTTTATGGTTTACATTTAAATGTAGTGTCTGTGTTTACACAGCCTGGATTTTTGTGACTGCATGTTTTTGTCACTTTTCTGTTACTGATCTGTTACCTAATATCCAGTTGTGCAACCTTAAATTAATGTGTTTGCCAGTAAAAAAGGCCCACCCAAAGTGTACAGCTCTCCACCGCCTATAAACAGCGAGACCCTGCTTGAACCTCGGCTGGATTTTTGTAATGCTCATTTTAGAGTCCCCCCACGTCCCTCACATATTTTCAGTGCCTTAACTTTATTCATCTGCCTTTGCTTTGAGGCCGTAGCAGGACTTCCTATGAAATTGTTTAGCACTTTTCTAGCAGTAGTTGCGAAAAAAAGGGAGTTTAATGCATTTTCTTTAAATTTAAGTAAAAATTTAATAAAATGCACTTAAGCATGAGATAACAAAAAAAAAAACCAACATATTATAGCATGTGTATAAAAGCATCCGAAATGCTGCAAGAAAGTGGAATTCCAGGGATGTACAGTGGGGCAAAAAAGTATTTAGTCAGCCACCAATTGTGCAAGTTCTCCCACTTAAAAAGATGAGAGGCCAGGTAAATGAATAGTTGAAATACGTATGTGGGAAATGTTTTTTTACTTTCCAAAATATTTGTAACTTTGCATAGCCGCGATTGTGACTCCTTCCACACTGCATGACCAGAAGAATAGCGCACTTTTCACTTCTGCAGCACTGTATCTACTGCATCACCTGGCTGCTCATTGGGAATGAGTGTTATCACATTCATGAGGTTATATCTGTGGGCTCCTCCTGTAAGCTGCCTAAAACCACCTCCATGTTCAGCTTCTAGTATCTGATTAGGGGTTTGTAGGAACAGCATAAAAATCCAGATATTGTAGAAGTTAAGAGAGCAGTATATTAAAATAATTTAATTTTATCTTTTAATGAATGCATAATAACATCCCACTCAGTCTAATATTTGCAGTGCAGGGAGTTGTGGGAAGATACTATAAATATAGATTTTTTGGAAATTAAGAGCTGTATTAAAATACATTGCAAAGTTCTGTATTTTCTAATGACTACATAACTGCACTGAAGGGTGTTTGATTTTCATATATTTATAGAGTTGTTTTAAAATCTATTCGATTTCAGATGTGTAGACATGCTTTAAAGTTAACCTGTGACCAGGCTATGGATATTTAGGTATTCACATATTCTTTAAAAAACAGTATATAAACATTAAAGTCGTCATTGACCTTTGTAGCTTCGAGCATTGAGGGGCAATTCATCTTCGAAGTTCACAGCAGAATCTGTGAAGTCCGTTCTCTTAGCAGGTTAGGTCACCCATCAAGAATAAATGTAGGCATGCAATAAAATAGATGGAAACAGAGGCACTGTGAGCCCCTAAAGAAGGATATATCTTGACAAATGTGCCTGAGAGCAAGCAGAGAGCGATGCACGTTTTTAGCTTGATAGTAAAAGACATCGTGTGCTTTAAAATGCCTTAAAGTGGAACTAAAGTTGTCAAAAAATTGTAAGGAGTTCGATTTTTTTTGATAGAAAAGACACAAATTCCCCTTGCTCCTAGCAATTTTTTATATGTATACTTCCTGTGGTGCGTGTGCATTGCAGACTCCTGGCTCCTTCCTGGAACCTGTAGGATGCAGAGAATGATGCCTGGTGCGGGTGCAATATAACTCCAGCATGCATCATCAGTGGCTGGCCAATGGCGAATGTGGAGAACAGTGGATCTAGAAGACAACCAGGAGAAGATGGTAGCAGTGGACGGAGAGAGGGTGTGCTGTCATGCTGCCGTTGAAAGGCACACTAGAGTGAAAGTTTTCTGTAATTTGCATGTATGTTGCGCATACTTGGCTATTTTAGCAAGAGCCCTCCACCCTGCAGACATTCATGTTCAGCTGTAAAATACCATTTCCATCCAGTAAAAACTGTGCTTTCTGCCCCTTAACCCTTTCGCTGCCAAGCCCTCCGGAACATTTTTCAAATCAGCTGGCCAAGCCATTTTTGAATTGTCTGCAATTTTTTTCCTATTGATTTGATTTTCACCTGCTGCGTTGCTAGCGTTTGTAAAAGACCCCCCAAACCATATATTTTCTGAAAGCGCAGGCCCGGTAGAATAAAAAGATGGTGATACTAAATTTGTAGGCCCTGCGATAAAGCGGCTTGTGAGCCGCTGATGACAGCTATTAATTTAAAGGGGACAGTCTGCTGAACAGTTCTACTATAAGCTGATGGTCGCTAAAGCGACCATCAGCTTATAGTAGAACTGTAAATGCCAGGTCCGTATGGCATACTGAGCTGGCCAGCTGGAAGCACTTTTGTAGGTCCGTATGCCATACGTCCTTGGCAGCGAAAGGGTTAATACTCCAGGACTGGCACAGCAGTGTAACACTCATTCCCCTTAGTACAAATTTCCTCACACAAATTGGATTTGCAGAGGAAGAGGGGACTGTGTCTGTCAAGTTCTGTTACCGAGTTCTGATTACTGAGCACACGGGTTATCTGTTATACTGCAATCTTATTTATTTGGACACCCTGCACTCCTTCTGTAACAGAAAAATGGAGATAACTCAATGAAAATGGAGGTTGTTGGTACAATGTCTATCTCTCTGCATCTATTTCTGTGACTTCAGTTTTAAACAGGTAACCCAATGACAGTTGTCTTAAGTGGTCCATTAATATGTTGTGTCATTTTGCAGATAAACGTAGATGGTGACTGCGTTCTTCACATTCCACTCTACAGAGATGAAGATTCGCAGAAAATGCTGCTCTTGGTAAACCCCCAAAAAAAAGACTCAGGTAGCTTTCATATGAAATGGCTATGTATGTACCCACAACCATCATGGCATCACTGCTTGTACCAGGGGTAGTGAATTCAAATTCAAAAAGGTTATGCTTCAGGGGCTGTAAACAGAAAGGCGCCATGCTACATGTCTGGTGGCTGTGTCCAGGGTTATGACCCCTCTGGAACAGGCTGTTTGCCCTGCTTTCGAGGATTCTCGGGGTCCATATTCCCAGAAATCCACAGTATGTATTACTAAATAAACCAATCCCGGACATCTCCAGAACGCAGGGCAAACTCGCATCCTTTTTCTTTCTGGCGGCTAAGATATCAATAGGCCGGTCCTGGAAAGCTGAAAAGGTTCCATTCTCTCTAGTGCTATCTAAAGTAAATTGGATCATGATCCATGAGAAATTATATAGCATCTTGCAGGATAGCTACGCAGAATTTGAAGCAGTATGGGAGCCCTGGCTGAAATACCAAGAGATCTCAAATGCATACAGCATAATTTCCGAAGCCCTAGCTTAAGCATATAGGGTCTGCTGCTCAGAACCCAGGAAACTATAATTTATGCCTTTATTCTATATATAATATGATTTTTTTTTTCTTTTTTCCTTTTTGTCTGTTCCCTTCCGTTTGTATTTTTCCTTTTTGTATATTAAAAAGTTTTCCATAAGTGTATATATAGCGAAAGTAGCTATATCCAGATTGTGAGGCCCCGCACCCTCAAAACTAAAACCGAGTGAATGGAAGGGTGAGCCCCTGGAGGTAAATGTGGGCAGGGGCCAAGTCGAATGTTAATAACACAACTGGTTCTCCCCTTGTCCTCTTCTGGTGATGGCTTTGATGGTCCATTGAAGGGCGGGGGGATGCGGGGAATCAAGGCCGACTTGAGAAATATTGAATTTTCTGTTTTTCTTCTTTTTTTTTTACACATATGTTAAAAGCCTGTTTTAAAACTTGCTTCATCTTATGGAAACCAATAAAAACTTTGAAATCAAAAAGGTCCAGTGAATAAAATTCATTGAGCTGAGGTGGTCTGGGCAGAATGGTCACTCAGTTTGTGGTACCACTCAGTACCACAGTCTGCCGTTTAGGCTACATTCCCACCAGTAGCTGCATTACAATGCACGGCTGCTGGTGTGTGTTGCTGGGCATAGTGCTGATGTGTCGGTTGCGGCACATTACACTGTTTATATTTTATTTTTTGTTAGAAGTCCCTCTCCCCCACCCACCCCATTTGCATACACTTGCATGCGCACTTGTTGATTAGAATCAGATGGTGGGAGTGGCAGGGTTGGTTTTACTTTTTGTTTTATTTGTTTATTATCTTTTACTTTTTTTTTTTCATCTAACGTTTGCTATCACAAAGGGGCTACTGACAGCATTTGAAGGTGACAGGCTCTCTTTATGAAGACATCTGGGGTCAATTAGACCTCTTTTATCTCTCCTGCTCTCCAACACAGCCAATAAAGTACAGGAATGTGACTCCTCTTCTGTTTACCCGGCACTTCAGCCGCCTTCTAAACACTGAAGTGGGAAACGCTGCGAGAACATTGCTTCATGCTTTAGTGAACCCTGGAGTGTGTTGTAATATATTTCAATGTACTTGTTCTGCCAGTTTTTTTTTTCTAATAGGGACAATCTTAAAGTGTGACCTGTTGTGCTTGTTTTCCCAGTTGTGGCAGTGTACTTGAATGGCAGGTGGTGGGGTGTAGATGACATCTTACAGTCTTGTGTTCCCATCCAGGAGGGTCTTAGACAGGTGAGTATTGTGTGGTTATTTGCTCATGCTGAAAGCAGAACTAGAGAACCACATTTTGTTTCATCACTTATGAAAATTGATGCAAAGGAAACAGACATGTTTCACCTACCCCTCTGTAAAAACAAAAATTGTCTGCAATCTGGTTGCTACGGGCAGTATTATAAATAATATGCATATTTAATTGGATTTTCTGCCAATCCTTTTTAGGGTTAGATCCTTTTTTCAGGTGTTTATTGATGTCTGGAGCCCTTAATTGGGAGTTGTCTCCTCACCTCCTGAACTGTACATACCTTCAGCAGCCTCTGATACCTTGCTTTTACTGATGAATGCATGGTCATCCTTAACCACTTCAAGACCAGGTGTTTAGACCCCCTTCCTGGCCAGAAATATGTCCCCCTGCACTCCTCACAGCGTCTCCGGTCCGAATCAAATAATGGTGCTTGCAGTGATACTCACGGATGGCGCATCATCATCATACATATTGCAATAATTATAACCAACGTTTTCGGGGCCACGCAGGAACCCTTCATCAGGGCAACATTGTAACACATTGTAATTGGGTTCATGTATGATGGTTTGTCCGATTAAATGGACTTTATCGTTTGAATATTTTCCACTGAGTGCTGGTGATTCCTGTTCATTTGCTGCATGGTCATTCTGACATGCAAAGCTCTGATGTTTCTCAATAGTTCTTGCTGCTACCTCCCGCATGTTTCTGTTGGCCCACCACTGTGATGGGTTGTCTCACTGGCCAATAGAAATGCAAAGGAAGGAATGGGATAGGCAAGCTTTGGCACTGTTAGGAAGTACAAAAGTGTTGCCTGTCGGAATGGCCAGCATTTGGTCATAAAAGCTGGGTGAGGCTGCAGCATTTTTATTTGTATTTTGTTTTATTATCTTTAATGTATTCCCAAATACTACTGTGCAAACACCACATACACTATATTGCCAAAAGTATCGGGACGCCTGCCTTTACACGCACATGTACTTTAATGGCATCCCAGTCCGTAGAGTTCAGTATTGAGTTGGCCCACCCTTTGCATCTATAACAGCTTCAACTCTTCTGAGAAGGCGTCCACAAGGTTTTAGGAGGGTGTCTATGGGAATGTTTGAACATTCCTCCAGAAGCGCATTTGTGAGGTCAGATACAGATGTTGGACGAGAAGGCCTGGCTCGCAGTCTCCGCTCTAATTCATCCCAAAGGTTGTTCTATCGGGTTGAGGTCAGGACTCTGTGCAGGCAAGTCAAGTTCCTCCACCCCAAACTCACTCTATGTCTTTATGGACCTTGCTTTGTGCACTGGTGCGCAGTCATGTTGGAACAGGAAGGGGCCATCCCCAAACTGTTCCCACGAAGTTGGGAGCATGAGATTGTCCAAAACATCTTGGTATGCTGAGGCCTTAAGAGTTCCCTTCACTGGAACTAAGGGGGCAAGCCCAACCCCTGAAAAACAACCCCACATCATAATCCCCCCTCCACCAAACCTTACACTTGGCACAATGCAGTCAGGCAAGTACCGTTCGCCTGGCATCCTCCAAACCCAGACACGTCCATCGGATTGTCAGACAGAGAAGCGTGATTCTTCACGCCAGAGAACACGTCTCCACTGCTCTAGAGTCCAGTAACGGCGTGCTTACACCACTGCATCCAACGCTTTGCATTGCACTTGGTGATGTAAGGATTGGATGCAGTTGCTCGGCCATGGAAACCCATTCCATGAAGCTCTCTATGCACTTTTGTGCTAATCTGAAGGCCACACAAAGTTTGGAGGTCTGTAGGTATTGACTCTGTAGACAGTTGCCGACTTCTGCGCACTGTGCGCTTCAGCATGTGCTGACCCTGCTCTGTCATTTTACGTGGCCAACCACTTCGTGGCTGAGTTGCTGTTGTTCCCAGTTGCTTCCACTTTGTTATAATACCACTAACAGTTGACCGTGGAATATTTAGTAGCAAGGAAATGTCATGGGTGGACTTATTGCACAGGTGGCAACAACCTATCACGCTATCAACCTATCACCCTAGGTGCTTGATTTTTTACACCTGTGACCATGGTGATTGGAACACCTGAATCCAGTGATTTGGAGGGGTGTTCCAATACTTTTGGCAATATAGTGTATATCACATTCTGACCTTTCTAAATATTACAGGAGGAGCACTGGTGTTAAGTAGTAAAGCATAGCAACCAGTCGGTGTTTGGAGTCTGTAAGCCTTCCCTGTCGTACTATGGCTGAGCATATTTGGTGGGTGGAATTGATCAATTGGGATGGATTTTCCCAGCTTGTTGCATTTGTTTTTCCCTCAGAAAAGCTGGGGCCTGAGCACCCTCCCCTTCTTCCTCCATAGGCATAAACATGGTCTGCTGCAGATGTGTGTGGTTGCACAACAGTCATTCAACTGGCTGCCACCTAGTGTCTGCAGGCATTTATACAGTACTGAACTGATTAAAGGGAACACAATTTAGAATTTTTTATGTACCCATTTAAATGCATATTACCGTAGTTATTTTTTTCAGTATATTTTGACTGGTTATGTATGTTTAGAGATTTATTTAACATAGACATTTGATCTTGTGTGCATTAGACAAGACCTCCATTGTTTCCTGTAGGCACTGCAGTACAGTGCCAGCTTATCTCCGCTGGACCATTAGATGACAACAATTTTAGGCTATTCCAAGGTTTGTTAAGCTAGACTACTCCATGCACACAAATGCATAATACAACATTCTCTTCTCTATGTTCTGCTCCTGCAGGGTTTATTGCTTTGGCACTATAGCTCTTCTGAGTTCTCAGAATGAAGCTGGCATGGCTTATTTAAAGCCAAACTTCAGCCAAAAGGATTTTTTAGCGATAGGGTTGTCAAGTCAAGTTTTTTTTATTTTATGTCACCTTTGAGGGGATTTCCCCTCTCACCCTGTCCAGCTAGCACAGGAAGTAATGGGAAATCTTCCCACAGGGGATACAGACAGAATTTAAAGGTAATTTGTGCTTTGCCAGTACAGGACAAAGCAGCAGGCTAAAATTCCAGCCCTGCATGCTGATTAAACATGTCTTCATTGTGCTCCTGTGCCACTATTTTTACCCGTGGGAGTGGGGAGAATAAGTCCTGTGCAAGCTTTTTGGTCAGAGCTTATACCTACTTTCTCTGCATCTTGTCACATGTTTCCTATACTGGGTATAGCTATATGCACTTGGCAGCAAACGGCTACAAGGGAGCGAAAAGAAGGTTAGCATCCATCTTTTAGAAAAAATAAATGCACACTTCATAAAACATAAGAAGTGTGCACAGTAAAGCATTGCACATGCAATCAGTGGATCACGGATACAATGCTCTGGCTCCTGCAGATCCTCCCTCCCATCCCTGCCCATACCTCAGTATGGACTTTCAGTAACATGGATAAGAGGAAGAATTAATGGACTACAAGTGCGGTGATGTCACTGCATTTATATTCCATTGAGAACTAAAAGCCTCTCTGCTGTGAAGGCTGATGGGACTTGTGGTTTCTCTGTTCACAAATCCTGTCAAAGGATCTGTAAATGGATAATGCCAAATAAAAAAAAACCTCAACTTTAGCCTGCGGGGAGAAGATCCTAGCAATTCAGATAAGTGGGGGGGGGTTTGCAATGCAACGATGTTTTATCTAAATATGAGTGTAACATGAGATGGGGGTCAAAAAAGCAAATTTAGTCTTTACAATAAATATGCTGCTTTTCCCTGCATATGCAAATATTATTAATATTATTATTAATATTCAGGATTTATATAGCGGCAACAGTTTGTACAGCGCTTTACAATATAAGGAGGACATTACAGTTACAATAAAAGTAAAGGCAAAATGATGAGGGCCCTGCCCGTGAGAGCTTCCGTATATAATCCACAAATATATGTGGAAGTAGTGATTTCTCTGCAGAGGTCACCCAATACTGTGTCAGGCCTATGCAATCAGCAAAGCTCATTCTCTCCGCTGACTAAAGAATTCTGACTCAGTCGGGGGCTTGTCTTAGGGCTACTTCACACCATATGCAGTTGTGATGCAGTCCGTTCAGTTTGGCTGCTGCAGACAAAATGCTTACAATGCTTTCCTATGGGATTTCTGGTGCTCTATTTACACCAGTGCAGTCCGTTCCAATGCAGTCAGAAAAAAATACTGTTTGCCCTATTGTAGCTGCATCGGATTGCACCTGGACGCATAAAAACGGATCACAAACGCATGCAAAATCATCGGAACCCAATGGAACGCATTCCCAACGGAAAAAAAATTGACTGTGTCATCATCCAGGGACTTCCTCTTTGTAGGCAGAGGAGATATTGAAGTAATGGCAGATGTGGATGACGACATCTTTATTAAGCATGTGGAGGAGTGTCCATTCCTCTTTGACCCAAAGAGGAATGGACACTACAAAAATAATCAGCAGAAGATGGGGATGTGGAGGGAGATAACTGCCCAATTATACCCTGATTTCTCTGGTATGACCAGGGTGCAAAAAGAAAAATGTGGCGAGTTCTCTTTCTCAGCAGATTTGAAGTTTTCTATATAGCCCAGCTAGATAGTTGTATACCACCCATGTACTAGAGCAGTGGTGGCGAACATTGGCACTCCAGCTGTGCCAAAACTACAAATCCCAACATGCATCTGCCTCCGGGAGTTATGTCTGTGGCTGTCAGAGCCTTGCAATGCCTCATGGGACTTGTAGTTCCAAAACAGCTGGAGTGCCAAGGTTCGCCACCACTGTACTAGAGTATGCAGAATAAATCAGCCACCCCCATTTCCACTCCTCATATGTTTGTACTGTCCTCCAGTTTGCAGAAATAACCCCCTCCCCACCTAACCTGCACTTCCCCTTTCCATGGAGAAGGCATGCTGGTGTATTAGTCCTGTGTACTGTCCTTATGAATTTATTGCTGTTGACATAGTGATGTTTTATTTCCCCAAACTAATGTCATCTACAGCCTTGGTACTCAACTGGTGGGTTGCGACCCTGTGTTCAGTGGGTCCCCGTGTGCCTTCCACTTTTCTAGGTGAAAGGCTCCTCAGCCTCCCCCTAGAGCAACACTGTCCGTTCTTGCGCCAAGCAGCCATTCAAAATATGGTCAGCTTGAGGTAAGGTGGGCTCCATCCATATGTGCATTGCTTACAGCTCCCTCGCATGTCCTGTAGAGGTGCCTGGACCGGAGTGATGTAACATACTGGCTCTCGGCACCTCTAGAGGGTGTGCAAGGGAGCTGTTGAGCACTGCACATATGGATGGAGCTTCATCACAGTACAGCAGCCCACACCGGACCCCTAGTAAAGGATTCACTCCATTTCTCATAAGGTAGGGAGACTGGGTGGATTTTAAAAAAAGAACAAATTATTTTTTTGGGAGTGTTAATGTGTGTGTATGTGAGATTGTGGTTGTGTTTTTTTGAGGGCCCATTCACACTAGTACAGTGCGTTAATCGCACAGACACGTGCGATTAATGCAATGTACTTCACAATCGCACCTACCACACGTTTTGGTATGAGAAGTGCATTGCATCGCCATTCATTTGAATGGCACCCCAATTGCACCTCCCACCCACAGTTCTATTGCCCGCATCAGAACGTGCAGTACCGCAATGCCGTGCATTCCATTGCAGTACAACTTGGGCCACGACTTATTGACCAAGGACAAATGTGGGTCCTGAGGTTACACAGGTTGAGAACCACTGATCTACAGTATATGCTGAAATGCACATTAGCATTAATAATTATAGTGTTTTAAAATTATGCATAATAACTCTTCTTAATGCAAGGCAATGTCATGTGTCTAAATTCCACTCTGCAACCCCCTCCCTCTTCTTCACCACCAACATGTAGTGTTTTGTATGAAATCATGGCAAGACAAAAAGCATAGTCTACAGTCACATCTGGGAATCTCAAATGACAGAATGTCACTCCACCAATTATTTCATTTACCCAGTTGTTTGAAACTCTCACATCATGTGCCACACCACCTCAAAATAAATAAGGAGACAATAATCAAGGCAAAAATGTGTTGTTTTTTTTGTATTACAAATGTACAGACAGGGCCGGCCTTAGGCCTTTAGGCGCCCTGTGCGAGAAAGCTTTACAGCGCCCCTCAGTGACCACACCCCTCGGTGGCCACACCCTTTAGTGACCACACCCCCAGTAACCACACTCATTTATTACCCATATTTTTGGTAAAATATAAAAAGCGGGGTCACGTCGGGTAAATAGACACCAAAAATGTACGAGCTGTGTCGGCCACACGGCGCCCTTGTTGCCATGGCGCCCTGTGCGGCCGCACTGCTCGCACACCCCTAAGGCCGGCCCTGTGTACAGATCAAACAGACTTTGCATTACATCAAACTATGGAAATTTTAATTACAAAAAAATAAAGGCAAAGACAATGAAAGAACAAGTGCAGTACATGCAAGGGCACTATTGCTAACCGTAGCACCCCTCTCTATCTGTTGAAAACATAGTGCTCCCGAAAAAAGACCAAT
Organism: Nanorana parkeri; assembly: GCF_000935625.1. Lineage (NCBI taxonomy): Eukaryota > Metazoa > Chordata > Amphibia > Anura > Dicroglossidae > Nanorana > Nanorana parkeri. Next base: position 481,546 of record NW_017306534.1, read on the forward strand.
TCGATTACAGCAAACTATGGTAATCGTATTGCCAAAAATTCAAGAAACAGAAAAAGAAATAACAAGCACAGTGAGCACCTAATTTGTTCAAAAGCGTTCTGCAAATGGTTCCTGCCATGAAACCTGACCAGCGGGTGTCATGAAATATTGGGCCTTGTCATCTCTCAAAGTCAAGGGCACTATAGCTTCCCTTAGCAATACTGCACTCTACCTGTTCGAGAGAGAGTGTTGCAAGGAGTCCTCCAAGTTGTACCCATGCCTCTCCCTGATGGTTGTGCAAAACACAGGTGGCCTTAATGACGGTGGCATTTTTGGGGGTCATTTGCATGGCTGTGTGCAGTAAACACCATTTATAAGCCAGTAACCCAAATGCAGTCTACCATTCTATGGGCACGTGACAGCTTACATGGTAGTTGAAGATGCCCTTATCGTTGGTCAAGCCCCATTGTGAGTAGGGAAGCATTATATGGTTTCCTGTCCCAAATGCTTCATCACATACAAACACAAAAGGATTGGCTAGGTCTGTGGTACCTGGCCATGGTCTATCACTGGGGGAGATTGAGTCTGCTTGTGCATTATAGATGACCCAATTTAGAATTTTTAAATATGGCGGAATCACTACTGCTGCCATATGACCCTATGTCAAGCGATAACCTGCATCTGCTACTGCCTGAAGGACTATTGGGAAATATTTTTTATTGTTGAAGTATTTACTTCCATTGTGTGGGGGCATTCTTATGCATATATGTTTCCCATCCATAGCTCCTAAAACAATTTGGAAAATTGCATCTCGTCCAAAATAATTTAGCAATTTCTCTCTGTCTTTTCTCAGTTGGTCATGTCATAACCTCTTTGTGCAAATTTCTCCAAATAACCTTGCACATGGCCTGCAAGATGAAATAGATGGTAGATTTTCCCATTCTGAATTGAAAGTGCATTGATGCATACGAATGCAAGAAAGTTAACAAAGGATATAAAGTTATTGTTTTGCAGTTGAAGTAAAAAAAAGTTGACACAGTTTTAGGGACTGCTACAGCAAAGAACTGAGCCAGAGGAAGCACAAGGGAAGAAGTGGATCTGCCAGCCAAAGGCGCCACCCGTATGTCTCCTTCCAACAGCTATCCTTCCTCAGACCAGTCATGGAGCTGCGTCGGTAGGTTGACCCACATAGGCATCATGAAATTAATTTAACTTATATATTTATGGATGTCTAATTTAGTTTTTTTTTTCCACAGAAACCAAAGCAATTTGGACAAAGAGGAGGAGGAAGAAGAAGCCGTACCCTCGGCAGGGGCAGCAACAAACTCTGCTCTTGCAACAGCGGCATCTGCAGGGGCACATTCGGTTTCTGCAGAGGCAGCTGTAGCTAGTCCAGGGGAAGTTTTGGCCTCTGCAGGGGAAGCTGGAGCTGCGGCGGAGGAGTAGTGTGCAGCCGAAGAGGTGCTGCATGTGGAAGAGGAGGAGAAGCAGAAGGAAGAACCTGACCTGGTGCACTGGGAAACCATGAATGAGGATGCCCAGCAGGAGAACATGGCTCCTTCTGTTCCCGGACAGAGCACACGATCCTAGCACACGGCCCCAGACAGCCAGGTGGAGACCAACCTCTAGCGCATCTAGGGCAGGATACTCTGTGGAGGATTTAATGCAGGCTGTGTGCTTCTTCATGCGCCAATTTGAAGACGCCAATAACAAGCACCGAACTTTGGCATTATCATTTGATCCCTGATGCCAAGCTTTGTGCTTGTGTCATGGACATTAACCGTGTCATGATGGGGTACCAGAAGCATAATCCACTTGTACTGTCTGAGAGGGAAAATCCCTCAACGGTGCCACCCTCTGTGTACCGCTCGGCTGTGCCACACTACTCTATGTCCCCACCACCGCATCCACCACCACCTCCTCCAGCTGCTGGAGCTTGGCCACCTCACCACCATTTCACCCAACCACCTCTCCATTCGCAACCATGTGGGTGCTTTATAGGATACTTGCATGACATGGAGGTAAACCCAATTGGTGGCGAGAATTTTTCAAATGTGCAGAGGCAATCGGGGCCATGGGGTCGCTCTGACGATAGTGCTACTATAATCTGTGATTATTTTTTGTTTTTTTCTTTGTGTGTTATACATTTTTTCGGTTATGTTCATATGTTATGATTAATTTGTTTGGTTATTTTGTCTAATAATTTTTCAATTATCTTCCTTCATGTACATCATATGTAAAGAACCTCAAAAATGTCTTCAAATGCAATGACTTCAGCTGGCTATACACCTATAGATTTTCTGCAGATTTTCTATGGTCTGATGGAAAAAGTGCAACAGATTTCTTATCTACGCTATCTTGCTACTCGGCCCCGCTGGCTGTCAAAATACATGAAAAATCTGATTGGATGCAGGCATTGTTCAGGTATTTTGACAGCCAGCGAGGCCGACTAGCAAGTTACTGAAACTTGGCCTAGTGGAAGATTCCTCCATCCACAGAGTTTAGCGTAGATGGAGGAATCTGTTGCACAATTCTGACCATTGAAAATCTGCAGAAAATCTATAGCTTAATGTCCCGCAGAAGATTTCCCTCCTATGGGTGCAAATGGCAGCCTACTAATGACTATTGCTTTAAATCAATAGTAGGCTGTCTATTGCTTGAGCACACCTACATTTAACAGCCACAATATGAATGAGAGTAGTGTTGGAAAGGGTGGGGGTTTAACAAACACTACATTATTCACATTGGGACAATCAAAATGGTTGATGAATAACAGGGTGAATGCGGACTGGCAAAGTTACTTCAAATACATGACATAAGCAAGACATTCACATACCATAGGGTAATGATGAGACGTTCAGTAGGTGAGATTGCTTTGCGGTAGGCAGTGTCCTCATCCACAAGAGCAGGCGTCGACTTCAGTATGAGAGAATCAAAACTATAAACCAAAAAACAAAGGTATAAAAAGACAGTACTGAGAAACATGTAAACACTGTGCACTTATTCACAAATCCAGTCTATTCCACACAGAACATAATACCTTTCAATATACATTCAGATGCATGAAAAGAACTCCGGATGCGCCCCCAAATCCTCATATAGAGTCTAAAATTTGCCCTTTGCTTCTCGGACCTTCAGCAGCGAGTGCACCCAATACCGACGTCGTCTGCAAATGCGTTGTCTGAGAATGGCTACAGCCAAAACTATCACCATGCTTGCCAACAAAGCAAGCATGTCTGAACTCAGAAAAAAACAAAGGAAATTCTTTTGACAGGAAGAATAAACTGACATAATGATCTAATTAGCATTTTGACGTAAAAAAAAGAATGCATCAAAAACGAGTCAAAACGGAGTGCACTGCAACTGCGCAGACACATGCAGTTCTGGTGTGAACTAGCCCCTACCTGCGTAAGAGAGAGTGCTGCCTACCCACAGTGAGCAAGAGTCTACACGACTATGGCTATCTTAGGGAGAGAAAAAAGTCTGTAAGACATTATTATTATACAGGATTTATATAGCGCCAACAGTTGGCGCAGCGATTTACAATATAAGGAAGACATGACAATACAATTCAAGACAAGATAAGGAGGGCCTTCCCCATGAGGGCTTACCATCTAAAAGGGAGGGGCAAGTGATACATGAGGAGGTAGCTGTGTGGGGATAAATTGTTTGAGAAAGTGATGATTGAGTGGTTAGGTTGAGGTGGGATAGGCTTCCCTGAATAGATGAGTCTTAAGGGATCACCTAAAGGCAGTCAGAGTGGGAGACAGACGGACAGGTTGGAGTAAAGAGTTCCAGAGGATGGGAGAGACTCTAGAGAAGTCTTGGAGGCGAGCATGGGAGGAGTTGACAAGGGACCTGGAAAGCAGGAGGTCTATGGAAGAGTGGAGGGGGCGGTTAGGGTGATATTTTGAGACAAGGTTTGAGATATAGCCGGGGGCAGAGTTGTGGATGGCTTTGTAAGTGGTTGTTAATATTTTGAATTGTATCCTTTTGGAAGCCAGTGCAGGGATTGGCAGAGGGGGGTTGCAGACACTGAGGTTGGTTAGGTGAATGAGTCTAGCAGCAGCATTCATGATAGACTGAAGGGGGGATAGCCTGTGTAGTGGTAAGCCAATGAGGAGGGAGTTGCAATAGTCAACACGAGATATAACAAGTGAGTGGATGAGTAGCTTTGCAGTTTCATTGGTGAGGAAGGGGCGTATTTTGGAGATGTTACAAAGGTGAAGGCGGCAGGATTGGATAGGGATTGGATGTGGGGCAGAAAGGTGAGATCCAAATCAAGGATGACACCTAGTACCTTGGCATGGGGGGGAGGGTTGGATAGTTGTGTTATCAATCTCAAGGGAAATGTTTGGGGAAGGTGCAAGGGGGGCGGGAGGAAATATCATGAGCTCAGTTTTTGAAAGGTTGAGTTTTAAGAAGTGTTGTGACATCCAGACTGATAAGTCACTTAGTAGATTAAAGCCTCATAGTTCTCCTTTAATGACACGCAAGGACACTGAGGGGGTGAGTTGTGGAGTATAAAGATAGATTTGAGTGTCATCAGCATAGAGATGGTATTGGAAGCCATATGAGGTTGATAACTGACCAAGGGAATGTATATGGAGAAAAGAAGGGGTCCAAGGACAGATCCTTGGGGGACTCCTACAGGAAGAGGAGGGGAGGAGTTAGATTTGTAGGTGCCACTAAAGGAGCGCTTAGGTAGGAGGAGAACCACGAGAGAGCAGAGTCTTGTAGGCCAAGCGAGTGGAGTTTTTTTAGGAGGAGCTGGTGGTCAACAGTGTCAAAAGCAGCAGAAAGGTCTAATAGTTTAACACCTTTCTGTTGCACCTGGAATGTATTTTGCATATTTAAACTGCTTCAATTGAGCTTTAAATGCAATTAGTTTTTTATATTGAGCTTTGCCCAGATAACACACTATAAGTATTTAATTACAGGTTATTTTTCTTTTATGAGTCTGCAGTCAAGTCTCTGAACTTGTGAAAATATAACATGATAGGCTGCCATCACATGCCTCTTGGTGCTGTGCACCATAATGAACTCTTTATAGGCATTGATAGCAGCCAGATTAGAACAGTAGATCTTCAAAAGTGTGATAACTTTTTGTGTCTATTTAGTTGCTGCCTGACTCACTGTAGCTGATTAGACTGTTCTAATGTTATTTCTGTTGTATTATCTCACAATTTTCTAGAGTACCCCCAGGCACAGATCGATCTCTCTATTAGAGATGGGCAGAGAGAACTGTTCTTGTCAGCAGTTTGTGATAATTTGGCAATTGGTACTTCCTTTAAGAAATAAAGTTTGTCATTCCGCAGGTCCAGACATGTGGAGAAAGGATTGTCCTCTTTGTGCTGAACTGCCTGGTGTGTGGTTTTATGGAGAGTGGAAGCTCAGAGAATGGAGTCAGCTTCCTTCCACACTCTGCAGGGGAGCTGGCCAAGATCATTTGGCACCATGGAGAGGCTGTGGCATTTTACACATACAAAAACAAAGGTGAATACCTAAAAGGGTCATTGTCTTTTAATGTTTGTGGGGCACTCTGATGCCAGGCATTATTGTATGCATATATATATAAAAAAAATAGCAGTAAATTACCTCTGAGTCTTACTCTACTTCAGCTGGCAGCAGCTATACAGGAGCTCTGTTTACTGTACAAATGTATAAATAGCACAATATACGCAAAAATGATTTACTATTTTTATACATTTAAACATTTGTGATTGTAAAAATGTGTCTGTTCCATCTTCATCAGGACCCGTATTTCCTTTTATTTTTTAAACACCATTCTTTTACTTCCCTTCACTTTCTTTGGAACAGTTAGTGTGGGGAAATTCCACAGACTGAGGCACAAGTACAGTAAGACCTGAAAAGAAGGTTCCTTTTCCTTCCCCAAAGTTCTCTTGGGATTGGGGATGTCCTAAAGAAGAACTGTTGGCAAGTTACATCTTTGCCCTTGTAGTGGGGCTATCCACGCACTGCAAAGGTTAAGTGCTTGTTTTGTCTAAGGATCTAAAGTACTCATCTGAACCACGATCCCAGCTGGCTCCAAGACCAGTCCCTTCAGCCTGTCTCCTCCTCCCATTTTTCGTCATAAACTGTATGGGACGTTATGACTCGCTGGGCCTTAGAACGCTGGAGCGGAGGGGGAGCGAGGCTGCAGGGACCAGTCTGGCAACCAGCCAAGATTGTGGTTTGGGTGAGACTAACTCTTTTATTTTAGCTCCCTAGGCAAAACGAGCACTTATCCCGTGCAGTGTGGGGGTAGCCCCACTGCAAGGGTTTAGATTTAATTTGCCCGGAGTTGTTCTTAAAATTCTACCAGATTTATTGAGTTTGCCATGTACTAGCATAAACTAAGATTTGCAATCATCACTACAATAACCCCTTAATCTGAAGCTTTGCAATACTGCAGAGTATTGCTTTACTACCTTTTACTCAGCAGAGCGTCACTATTTCATATGATTCTTTTGTGAATTTTGCATTGTAACATTGTAAATAGTAGGGCTTTGCTGCATTGCTTTGTAGTCTATCAGACTGTAGACTGTCCAATGCTTGCAAGGGCTCATTACCATGTATGTGTTAAAGCGGGCCTTTACACTCCAAAATCAAATTCTACACTTGAATCCCTCTATGGATGATGATAATTAATAACATAGACATTTCAGGTGTAAAATGCTGGGATTTTGGAAATACTTACACGTGCAGAACATTCACTTCCTGCTTTGAAAGGACAAAATGACTTCAGTTTGCCCAAGCATTGCATCCTGGGAAGGTTACATCAACAGAGCATTGCTGGGAAATCTCGTCTCAGTGAAAGGAATTTTCCTCCCCTGAGACGATGTACATGGTCACATGTCCTAGTCACATGTGCCAGATTTTCAGGAGGTAAAAGGAGAGCTAGTAATCTGCCCTTAGTAAAAATGGCCACTGCTAGAAGTCTGGGAAAGAAAATAAATAAGATATGCAAAGAATACAAAGCTGGCAATTATCTAGAAGTATGTGTTTGTTTGAAGATTGTCCATTACTAAACATTTCTAATGGTGTGTTTGTCGTTATTTTATAGATATGGGTAAAGGTCCACTTTAATCCACATACTGCATATTTGCTCCAAACAGTTGCAGTTTCAGGCCATGTGCTGCCAGCCTTTTTTCTGCAGCACTGCCCTGCTCCATTGCATATTACTTTGTTTCACTGCATCACTAAGCCTATTTATGATGTTCCTTGTTCCTAGGTTGCATAAATGAATTGATAGTAAAGCCACATTTTATTTTAAGACGTGCAACATCACCTAAACACGTTTCTGTTAAGCACATTGACACACATAGTCTAGTCCAAAACCATATTTTTGGAAATTGATGCAGTGTAGTGCAACAACAATATATAATATGAAATTATAGGGGAATCCAGAAATGACATGAAAACATGTTAGCCTTTGGTTAGTACCAAGGTTTAAACATTTCAAAGTCTGGAGTTACATAAAGAAACAGCTTTTCTCTCTAGCCAGTGGAAGCCTTTCCCTGTTGAACTGTGCCAGTACTTAATGATGTTTAAGTGACCCCTGTTGTCCAATAATGACATGTTTACCCTGGGTCTGCAGTGAGATGTCAGCTTGCAAAACATTGTTTGTAAGCGGCTGGGGCTGCATTCTTGCTTGGTGGTGTCAGTGTTTTTAACAAACAGGGTCATTTTTTGGCAGCGAGATCTCCTCTGGCCTCTCCTGTGCCAAGGCCAGCATTAAAGCAGCAGAAATAATTACCTCCTGTTGACTGTCTCATCAGGCTGAGGTGACAACATCCACTGTGTGTTTTGACAATAAACTGAGTCTGCTGACTTGCTCCGCCATCATGAATGTGACCTGCTAGTCAGCCCACAACACTTAACCCCTTACATGGCTGGGAAAAATATAGATACCAAAGAGTTAAAAGAATAAATGTTCCACCTCTCCATCCTTACATGACCATATTATAAACCGTATGTCAGTACATATTTTGTCTTCCCATGAGAAAGTTTAAATACTATTGTATACTTGATGCTATTTTTCTTCATCATGTTCTTGTCAAGGGAATGTACTTGTTATATAAATTCATGTCGATATATTAAAAATACATTTATGCATATGAAAGGATACGTTATTGTACCGTTTAATAAAGGCAGGGTGACAACCAGCCTGATAATATAATTTGGCACTTTTTGAATAACTCCAAACTTATTGTATGCATTTTTCACATATGCTATAGTATTTATTACTATGATAATATTAGACTTGATTGAGGTTAAACCTAAACTCCAGACAGTGGCTATGTACCTAAAGTATTTCTATTCCTGTTCTTGCCAGACACATTCCAGACTGTTAAGCAATAAAGCCTGGTCTGATTCTGGCCCTAGTTTGTGAGTGGGCAAAGGAGCAGGAGCAGCAGCAACATACTAATGAAGTCATTGCTCTGCTTTACATCATTGGTAGACATAAAGTATTGTGCTGTGCAGTAGAGCCTGATTGGCCGACACTGCTGTCTTATCCTCTCCCAATCTGAGTACTGCTGTACAGGGTATTACAGGAGCTGATTCCGAAAGAGAGATTTAGGCACTTTTACAAACTGTAAAAATTGAGTTGTTTGTTCTTTAATGTATAATTACATTAAATGGTGTTGTATACACCTTGAGTTCAGCTTTATTACAGGCCATCCACAAAGCAAAGTTCTTTCTGGCAGTTTCAACAGTTTTTATTCAACCTCCAATTTTAAAACGTAAAAGAACATATGGAACCTGTCACTATCGCTGGTAGGTTAAATCATTCATTAGATCATTGTTGAAAGTGTTTACAATTGCCAAGTGTAGACCAGCGTTGGATTTATGGTTAGGTTTAGGGGTTACAAAGATGAAAAGTAAATGCCACCATTTTATTTTAGGTAGATTAACATTTTATATATGATGAATTAATAACTCATGATAAGGCTATAATAGATTGTGATGAAGCTGCTGGGGGGAGCGTCTAAAAGTTTTGGTGCTTTGTAAATAAAGTTGATTTTAACTTAAAGGTAGTGGTGTGCAGCTGACACACAAACTGCTGTGGTCTATAGGAGGAACAGACCCTGGAGGACAGCCCACCCACGAGCTAGAGGGGAGGTTAGTGCTGGTCTGTACAGCTGCTTCAAATGGTTTTGAGTAGTGATAAAAACTATGGTGCCACTCAATAATAAACGCACCAATAATCCGAATCCAAAAAACTAGTGTGCTGCCAATCATAATGGGGACAGATATGAGAGGAATTCTAAACCAGGGGTGGACAAATTATTATGAAATTCAAGGCCCAGTCGATCCAATCCAGGAGCCAGCAGGATTATTTGTAGGAGCCAGCTGCACTTGCAACTAGAAAAAAACCTTGAAAGTTAGGCGCCAGCTGTAAATGTTGCTCCTGGTATTTGTTCAACCCTGATTTAAACCTTCTTGTTTTTCAAGCGGCTTGGGTTTCCTTTAATTTATTGGTGTGCTGTGAGAGAATATAGTAGAAAAGGCCTTCATACCGCCAATATGCCCATTTAACCAGTTGACATCCGCGGTGTTAAACCCCCTTCCCATCCAGGCCATTTTTCACTTTGCACACGCAGGGCAAAACAGTATGTTCACTTAAAGCGGACCTTTACACTTACACAAAAATCAAATTCTAGTAATGCATCCCTCTATGTATGATGATTAATAATAACATAGACATGTCAGGTGTAAAATGCTGTGATTGTGAAATACTTACACTTGCAGAGCATTCACTTCCTGCTTTGAAAGTGCAAAATGACTTCAGTTTGCCAAAGCAATGCACACTGGGATTGCCTTGTCATCAGCAGAGCATTGCTGGGAAATCTCATCTGTAATCTCACCAGATCGCAGGGAAAGCCATTTTTCTCCTCTGAGAGGATGTGCATGGTCACATGTCCTGGTCACATGTCCTAGTCACATGTGACCATGCATCCAGGAAGTAAAAGGAGAGATAGCAATCTGCCCTTAGTAAACATGGCCACTGCCAGAAGACTGGGGAAGAAAAGAGAAATAAGGTAAAGAATACAATGCCTGCAATTGTCTAGAAGGATGTGTTTGTAGATTGTCATTACTAAACATTTCTAAAGCCACCCCCCGTGCTGTACAAACTCACCCTCAGTCTGCTTTCTTGCCACTCTGCTCACCTACCTGGTTGGCAAACAGGATGACCTGTGTAAGTTTCAAGACCCTTTTTCGACCACATATGATAGTGCTTGGTGCTTAAGCTGCCAAGCACCTGTAATGCATTGTTGGAGGAAGGAAAATGTTTCACATTCACATTCCAGTAAATACTCTGGTATTTCTCTTCCCTCCCAGCAACCAACCATTAATAGGCTATGAAACTATTGTTTGCTGAGGAAGGCCTTTATGGCACGGAGTGGGGAACTAAATGTGACCTGTCCTTTGAGTGAATATTTCCTTACATCTTTCCCCAGGGAGTTTGTGTGATCAGAGCAGTCAGTGTTACATGCTACCTGTGCTGGACACAATCTATGTTCGGGAAAAATGGCGAAAACACGGTTTTGGAATGACTATGTTACGAGACTTCTGCCAGATGTTTGCCCAAGAGGATGCTTTGGGTATCAGCTTTCCTATTTCTTCTGACATGTATCATGGTAGGAAAACCTGATATCAAAACCTAACATATATTTGTTGTATGCTTCACAACATGTTATGTTATTGTAAAAATTACAAAAGTATGTATGGTTTATTAATGCTTAGAGGCAAGAAATATAATCCTATCTTGTGTGCCCTTGTGCTGTAATGGCATTGCGCAGTCATGTGGTTTGTAACCAAAAGCATTACATTAAACAAAGTCCTTTTATATAAGACATTTTGCTAGTGTGATATCCCATATTTGCCAATCGGAACTCCTCTTCTAACTCAAATTTTTTTTCCGGCTGCATTTAATATGTGAATCTGAATGATGATTTTGCGATGGGTTAAGAATTTAAAATAGAGTGTTAGAAATTCTTGGCTTCTCAGCCAACAATACTGCTTCAGGCTCCTCCCACTGCTAATCAAATGCTTACCTAGCCTAGGCCTTTAGTCACGTAATCTGTGTTGTATGGAGGATGAGCCAGTCAGAACAGATATTATGTGACCAATAGGCAAGGCACTTGTCACATAGTTTCCTTCTACATTTTCCCCAGGGAAGGTAATCTAGCCCTTCTTTTACTCTACTCTATTTATCCATCACATTCTTTTACACTTTATTTTTCTATCCCAAAAAAACTGTTAAAGTAAACGCTATCTTTAGAGATGTTCAGATACCAGTGCCGATACTAGGCATTTTCATGAGAACTACCAGGGTTGCAGTGGTTGCAGCTGGGACCTGGCTCTGGCGCTCCACCGCTGTCCTGAAATCATTAGTCTGTATTGTAGAAAAACTGTCACATGACACACAAAAAAATGTATCAGTAATTGTATCTGTGAGTACTTGGACAAGTATCGGTACTTGTGCTGGTACTATTGGTGCATCCCTAGTATATATACAGTATCTCCCAGAAGTGAGTACATCCCTCACATGTTTGTAAATATTTGATGATATCATTTCATGTGACGACACAGAAGAAATTACACTTTGCTACAATGGAAGGCAGTGAGTGTACAGCTTGTATATCAATGTACATTTGCTGTCCCCTCAAAATAACTCAACACACAGCCATTAATGTCTAAACCGCTGGCAACAAAAGTGAGTACACGCCTAGGAGAAAATGTCCAAATTGGCCCCAAAGTGTCAATATTTTGTGTGGCCACCATTATTTTCCAGCACTGCCTTAACCCTCTTGGGCATGGAGTTCACCAGAGCTTCACAGGTTGCTTTTTGTCAGCACAAGAATTGATTGGCTATTTGTGCTGCTCCTTCCTCTCACACTCCAGC
>NW_017306534.1:497719-499877 GCF_000935625.1 Nanorana parkeri
TATATATATATATATGTATATATATTTAAAAAATCATCCTATAAAACAGAGATGCACAAGTCCCAGGAGCTCCGTATGCTCCTTAAAAATGACAGCTGCCTCCTAACTTTTGAATTTTTCTCTAGTCTAGTCTTAGAGCTGCAAAAGTATCAGTACATGTACTTGTACGGTACTTGGTATCTGAACATCCCTAACTATCTTCATTATACCATGGAATTAAATCTCATTGTCATTAAAGCATATCTAAACCCGAAAGCAAAACATGGAATATATTACTGCTTACCATTTCCTAGATGTGGTGTCTGCATTATTTTTTTTGTAAGCTTTTCTAAGACACTAAGGCTGGGCACACACCTTACAACCATCGCAAGACTTTTGTCTTGCGATGGTTGTAAGGTAATTAAAAAAACGTACGATCTGCCTATCTTGCATAGGCAGATGGTACTTGCGATGATCGCAAGCCACGCCCCCTGAGGGGCGGGCTTCCAATGACCGCAATGCCGAACGGGCAGTGTGCGCTTGCGCACACCGGCATCTTTTTTTTTCAGCTTCCTTTAATAGACCAAGCTGCCCAGCAAAATTGACAGATCGAGGGTTTAGACAAACCATTTAACACTAATGGGGTTGCTTATAATAGGCAGCTTTATTTCATTTATGTAAAACCTTTATCCCAAAGGGAAATGAAACTGTTCCTGTAACTGCTTAAAAAGTGTTATCGGGAGTTCGAATTTAATTTGTTAGCCAAGTCCATCTAAATCTGCTAGTGCATATAACACTACCCTCTCAGCAGTTTGACAATGCTACAAGTGGCTCTGTTGCATAAAGGGTAGTATAATGAATATGCAATCAACTTTGCCAAAATCCTTGATATGTATATAGTTGGATTGAAGAGGATTTTTCTCCTCAGCAGAAGTGGTGTTGCACTCACCCCTTCTTTAATGCACATCATTTGTTTTGCCGTGTGTTATTAAATAGAGACACTGAATTTGTTGGGACAGTAAAGCTGATCAAATGGTTCAATAATATATTTTCTCTTCAGTTTGTGGAAGATTTCTTATGGATAAGCGTAAAGAACAGGACCGACTGTGGGAAGTTGATCCTCCTGGGGACTGGAGCCAAAGAATTAATATATGGTTACGGATTCAGCTTGGAGAGACCCCAGTGGTAAGTTATGGTTACTTTTTTAATAAAATGTACAGATGCAAACTTTTTATTCACTACATGCTAGTGAGAGCACTGACACATCAAGGTCAACTATAGCTGATTATTCAGTGCACAAAACTGCTGCATCCATGGTGTGGGTGACAGGAACACTTCACCATTTGATTTAGTTTTAACGTAGTAACACTGGTCCCACTAATGTCCCTCAGGGTTAAAGAGTAGCTTTACAATAGGGGAAGCATGCCATCTACACTTCAGTAAGTAAAAGATAATTTTATGTAGATCACCAAGTGCCCAATTTAAACAACTAGTTTTAATATTGTCAGCTATCTACTGTTTAAAACCGAAATAAACTTAGCGAATAATCTAGTTTTCGAGGGGCAAAGTTTCACATTTCTGCTCTCCACCCCAAAGGTCTTGTAGTGAGCAGCTCCTTTTTGGTCATTACCCATTGTCAGGCAGATTTTACACAGTAGCCTTTGTGGCTATAAAAATGGGAGTAGATGTTGGAGAATGATCATGTTTCTAAACATTGTATGTTCCAACTAGGTAGCTTAAAAAACTTTAAATGTTGGGTGGTAGCTACACATAAAACCTCTTTTAGTCAAATTGTTTGAGGAGGGACATCACTGAGCTGTCATACTGTTCATGGTCACCAGATCATTTTCTTTTTTACCCTCATGATATGTGTGTTGTAGAAGATGGAGCATCCTACAGAGGAAGTGGTAGAAGCCACAAAAAAGGAACCTGTCTTGCTGAGAGGGCAGACTAGGCGTCTCACAGGCAAAGACAGTATTGACTGCCTAACAGAACCACTGTATCACAAGAGGAAGATCCAGACTAGAAGGAAATGGTGGAAGAATGGAGCGAAGATGAGACGGAGAAAACTTTTGATAAACATTGCAGAGACTAAGTGCATGAAAATGTGCTGAGATACAAGATCGTTTTTCCTAAAACATACATTAATAATGGTGTACACCTGCTGCACATCTCAGTT
>NW_017306534.1:499903-505338 GCF_000935625.1 Nanorana parkeri
CAAATGGTATAACCCCCCCCCCCCCCCTCCCCTTAATATAAGTAACACCAGAACTCCATCCTATGAGAGGTAGCATAGCTCATAGGGTGGGTACCATTCTCTCAGGATGGATAAAATGTAAAATAGCTCAAATGGTAGGTACTATTTTCTCAGGATGGATGAAATCTAATCAATAAAAGTGTGACTCTGGGAAGTAAGGGGATGACGCAATGCATTGCGGTTACACCGAGACAGAAGACTAGTAGTATAAAATTTTCTTTTTCATGACTGCTGATAGTGACCTTAGTTACTAAAACAATATAATGCAAGGGTCACAGAAATGGGTGCTAACCACTCAGAAGTTCTCTGCATACAACTCAGGGATTGGTGCATTAAATATTAACTTTGTGGTGTAATTTATTTCAATACAAATAATTATTTAAAAATCCAAGTAATTTGGTAGTACAAAAACATTGCTTTTGCTAAATTATTTTTTTTAACTCTATCTAGTTATATTTAGCTGTATAGGACTGCTGCTTTTTTTTACATTGTGAGGCAGTATTGAATCCTGAACTGCAAGAGATTGTAAATCAACAAAAACAAAAATACATAGCTCTGCTAATTATCCTAGACGAAGCATTCTGCAGATACAATGGGATCAATTCACAAAGCTCAGCGTTATGAGAGTAGAAGTTAATTTATCTATCCTTCTTTTACCACTCTTTATTTTACTGGCTGAAACATGCAATTCACAAAAGCTGGAATTGTGAATGCACACGCAGTTTAACGTTTTGGGTGTTATTTTAACACTTTTGCAGTGCTTTTTGGTAGCAGAAGGGGTGGAGCAGATGCCTAAATGACTGTTACTTTCACTTTCACCACACAAAAGGAATCCACATATAAGGAAGGAATATATTCCATATTCGCCACATGAATATTAATTTTAAATTTGGTAGAGAAGAAATCATATCGAAATAACTAACATTTCTTTCTGAACAGAATGAATATATGAAACATTAGATTTATTTAGATCTACATCTGTTGACAATCAGACAGTGTAGGGAGCGCAAGCAATTCTCCTGACCACCTAAAGCCTGTCTTGATAATAAATATATTGCATGGAACAATCCACTTGCTCTACAACCCCACTGAAGGGTGTCCAGGGACATTTGATTTTTCATGTCATGTGAGATTTGCCACTAACCTCTAAAAATCATCTACATTTGTAGAAGGATAAAAACTGTAGAAATGACAACTACATGCCGCCTTCTTCTGTACGCAAAAGCATTAAGCCATGTGAAAATGAAGAAAAAAGGTTCCATTTCTATCTACCTCACGTCATCTCAGTGCAACAAGCATCAGATAACGCCTGAAATCTGTCATAACACCACCCTGAAGGAGGTGATAAATCTACGTCTCAATAACGTAACCTTTTCCTTTTGTGAATTGCATTTCAAGCATATTTTATCACTCCAGTTGTTAAAATAACGTCTGAATAGTTAATTTACTACTTCTTAAAAATAAGAAGCCTTGAGTTTTGTGAATTGACAACCTTTACACAGCAACTATATAACAAGCGATATCAATTAAATAACGGCCGAAACGAAGAAATTAAAGAAAAAGCTTTGTGAATTGACCCCCAATATGTGCAATTGTAAGCCATAATTTGCTGTGTTCTAATTTCTAAAATGAATGTTTTGCATGAGTGCAACACAAATCCTGCTGACATTAAGACTAGGCTACACTGGTGATTTGAATCTCTTGCTAACAAATGTAACTATTTTCTGTCAGTCACCTGAATAGGCTGGAGCTACACAGAAGATTTTTAGAAGCTTAATCCTGCTACTAAATTTGGTAGTGAGTTAATTGCTAGGTGTAGCAAAGTATTGCTAAACAAATGGAGCACATGGCTCCCTCTGGAGCAGGTTACACATATAGCAAACAATCCCACATGAATGGAGCATTGTGAGTGATCGCTACTAAACACTACTTCTGTAGCCTGCTCCATTAACTCATTAGTCATTTTAGTAACAGAACTGAGCTTCTTAAAAATGTTTGTGTGGCTCTAGCCTATTCAGGTGACTGTTAGAAAATGGTTACATTTCTTAGTACCAAGAAATTAAAAGAGCCAGTGTAGCCCTAGCCTAGGGTGTTAATTTACTAAAGAAATAGAGCTTGTTTCCCTAACAAAGTGAATGTTCCCATTTAGGGTAAAGCTGTGATTACTTTGGATACTCAATATGTGACCTAAAAAAAAAAAAGATTGTTTGCTTGCATGATTGAATATTTAAAATTAACCCAGCTTTAACTTAAATGAACTAACATCCACTTTTTAAGGTAAACATTTACTTTGCTAGGTGAACGAACTCTAATCTGTTAGTAAATCCAACCCCTAATGGTCAGCCATGTGGTAGTTCTGGAGAGTGTCATGGCCCTGGCAGTGAAACTATATTGAGCTCCACAGCCACAGAACCAGCATGTGGCTGAAGTATTATTAAACTCTCAATCTTTTTTGTAATAATGAATCCAGATCATACAAATATACATTTGTCAGAACAGTACATCTTTACATTTTTGCCCAATTACTTAGTCATCCATGTTTCTGAAGAGCTGCTCGGCTTCTCTGAACTTCCTGTCCAGTACACGATCATAATGGAACAGCACAGTCTTCTGCAGCTGTCTATCTGCTTGCTTGGATAAGGAAAGAGGAGTAAAGAGTGGGGAGAAGGACAATACTAGCCTTGCTATGCTTGTGGAGACCCACATGGCTTACTAGCACACATAAGGGAGGCTCTGTAAGTCTTAAGGAGCAACCCTAAAAAATCATATGAGGACCAGTGCTCAGGGGACCAGCTGTTTCTACAGGCAACTAAAACTTTTAAACATCAAGAAGTGACATCCATTGTAAGTGATTTCATCTGCATTTTAAAAAGTTTAAACCTTTTGATTTTATTATCACCTGTGGGTGATTTTTAAAGATCGCTTCCTGGGCAGAGGGCGATACTGTAAGGTAAGAAACTTGCAATGGTTCAGGTATCTGCTGGTTACCCAATAATTTTGTGGATTTGGGCAGATAAGCAATAAAGGGCAGTGCACTTGTAGCAGGTATGCAATGTTGTTTTCTGCCATGGGAGCCGATACATTTAAGCTGCTTGGGAAAGCCTAATTTGTGGTAAGTATCAGATAAATTAGTGTTTACTCCAACAGAGCTTAGAAGTATAAAAAAAAAGTGTAAAGATAGTGGGCGGGCACCTGTAATGATGCTTTTTCACCCCAGCTTCCAGACAATGCTGTCTTTTTTCATAATACATGGCCTTTCAGCATAAGTACTTAGCAATACTGTGCCAACACAGAGACATGCTAGCATGAGCAAATGTTTACCCTCTGAACTGTTTAGTGTTTTCCAGTACCCCATAAAGTAAAAGTGGAATTCCCTTTCCTACCATGATGGAGCAGAATTAACTCTCAAAAAACAAACCACATGCTGCCATGCACACTTGAATGAACAGCTTTCCCCTTGAGGTACTGCAACTCAGAAAAGTTCTGGGAAATCTGGTGGTTATTTGGAGCCAAATTTGTAGATTTGTCAGAAATGATGTAGTAAATTATGGGAACATATAGTACATGTTTAAATCTCTGTTAGAGAGTGACTATAGTCATATGCTAGCTATGTTTATTATAAAAGCTTACAGGTCTAGTTAAATGACTTCAGCAGTCACCTTGATATTACTGAAACAGTATTTTACTTTTAAAGTAAAATGTACCTGTGACAGATCGCCCTCCCGGCCTCGCCCTGCACATATATTTTCTATCTTGTAGGACAACAGTCTAAGCACCAGTAGACTGAGAGTGATTGTCACTCCAGCAGTGAACTCCACAGTTAACCCTTTGCACATAAAAAGTAGCTGCCACCATGTGTTGATGTTAAAAAAATGTCTGTGACACTCACTGACACGCTAGACAGGGAGGTCTCCCCATATTCCTCTTTAAAATGTGGTATTATTCAAAGAGGTGGGGATTTTTTTATTTTATATTTAGAAAGTCATATTGGTTTTTAAATATCGTTTTAATTAAATAATATACAAGAAAATATTTACAGAAAAATATTCCAAAATAGACAATAACAGTAAATGAAAGGTTCTTCAAGTAAAGGTAAAGTTTTCCTAGCGTTTTGATTCAGAGTAGTCCATCTGGTGTATCAGAGTCACTGGCTTACACAAATTAACTCCCAGCATTTGTGCACACTTTCGATGTAGATGAGAGTTGTCAGCTGCCAGTTGCATCAGTTTTTTGTGGCCCCTCTGCAGGGTGTCACTGAGCCAATTATGAGCACTTTATGGTTGTGATATAGGAGTGCTGAACTATTTTTTAGCAGACACTCCCTCATGGCAGTTTTCCTAACTGTATCAATATTTCCACATGATAATGTTTTACAATCCAACAACCAGTGTGTTATTGAACAGAATAAAATCACGACTTGATAGGTATTAAATGTGATTAGATATTGATGCCTATTCACCTCAGGTGACGTAATGCGTCTTATCCACCTCCTGGATGTTATAGCATAGGCATGTTTGGTATTCATGTCATTGTTATTGTCTTAAACACTTGTGATTATGGTAGCTCCACTATGGCACTAATTATGGAAATCATATAAAACCTAACTGTGTGTGGCTAAAAAAAAAACAGACTCAATTTTTTCAGTCTAATTCTATGAGATGACTTTGCTTAATGGATGGCTATTAACAGGCTGTTGCTGTAAACTGTAATATATTATTTTGCTTAATGTTTCAAAGCTTATGAATGCCTAGCATAGAGCAGAGATTTAAAACAAGCCATTTTAATAGCTGATTAGCAAA
Organism: Nanorana parkeri; assembly: GCF_000935625.1. Taxonomy (NCBI): domain Eukaryota; kingdom Metazoa; phylum Chordata; class Amphibia; order Anura; family Dicroglossidae; genus Nanorana; species Nanorana parkeri. The sequence continues at coordinate 504,742 of NW_017306534.1, forward strand.
TTTTAGAGAAATGAGAGTGGCACTGTGCTCATATTTTTCTGTTTGGGGCTCATCGCACCTAAATTTTACCCATAAAGAACTGATCAGCAATTCTTTGATACATATATGTCATCAGACTAAAACAAACACCCCTGCTAACAGAACTCAATGAAAGGAGCAATTAGCCATGTTGAATATTGAGTGATCATTATTTGGATATTTTCATGCGATCGCTTTTCATCTTAATGAGCTGGCACTTGGTGAGCTGAGCATGCAAATTTATGAAAAGATGTTTTGGCAGCTTGATCAAGAGACCTAAAACTACAACGGCAACAGAAAGTGTTTGTGCTCTCATATGAAATGTGGTTACATACTGACCTCTAGTGGTTTAATGGTAGAATATGTTTTCCAAAATGATTTTAGGGTTGCAAAATGTAAACTGTGTTTAATAGCCAGACAAAAGAATTGAGACTTTATTTTGAAGCTTTTATGGTCTTTCTTTTATTACTTATGATGGAGGCTGAAGTTATGTTCCAGAGCCATTTCCACATTTCAGCAATGGGCCTATTGATTTAACAATACCTTTTATTACATGATATACGAATATATATATATATA
>NW_017306534.1:506009-508644 GCF_000935625.1 Nanorana parkeri
TATATATATGTTTTGCTGTGGGTGACAATCACTTTCATTATGTGGCTCTTCAGTTATGGGCTTACTTCTATTCCATTATCCTTCCCAAAGGTTTTAGTTTCAGTCCTGTGTCTTCTCCACCTCAGGGGTATGCCACTTATTGGATAGTTAGACAATCTGTTACTAGAACTCCCTGGCCTTGAACACCAATCTTGCACTCACGCTGCAGGCCTCGGAAGGCTTTTGATGGATCTTGAACATCAGAAGGTAATCCCTGATTCCATCACAACACTTAAAGTACTTGAGCCTCCTTCTCAATACCCTTCAAACCAACGTCTTCATGCCCTAGGGGAAATTAAGAAAACTGCAGAATCAGGTTTGGCCAAATCCCGGCATTGGTTCTCCCTACAGAGCTGCATATGAGTATTGGGATTGATGATATCCACCTTGGAAGTGGTTCCATTGGCTAATTTCCACTCAAAGGTCTTGCAGCATAACATTTTTCACAGCATGGGACAAATTCTTGTCAAGGACAAGGTGATTTGGTTACATTGTTGAACCAAAAGGTCTCTGTCATGGTGGCTTCTGACCCCAACGTTGTCAGCGGGCATATATATTTTCCCCTACAATTGAAGATAATCACAATGGACACCTGTCTTCTGGGTTGGGGCAGAGTTCTGGGCCCTCACATTAGGGTTGTGAGTCTCTGAAGGAAAGATGCTTACAATCAATATTGTAAAATTATGAGCAATTCACTTAACTTACTAGCCACCTTTCTGACTGGTCATCTGGTCTGTATTTTATTGGTCAATGCCACAGCTGTGGCCTACATCAGTAATCACAGGGGTACCAGGAGTTTTGCGATGGAGGTCCTGCCATGGCAGAAGTTTAATGTTTCAGCAGTCCCTATGGTGTACATCCATGGCAGGCAGATTTTCTCAGCAGACGTCTGGATCTGGGGCAGTAGTCTCTTCATCCGGAGGTATTCTGGGACATATGTCTGCATTGGTGAATACAAGATGTGGACTTACTAGCTTTTCAGTTCAACAAGACGTTGGACAGATTTGTCTCCAGAATGCGGGTCCCATTTGCGAATGCAGCAGATGTGCTGGTAGCGCTGTGGGATCAGTTAATACTAATCTATGACTTTCCTCTGCAAAAGCTTTTACCTTTTCTAATTCAAAACATCAAGTCCTGAGGGCATTTAAGTCATTCTAAAGCTGGCCATAAACCTATAGATTATCTGCAGATTTTTTATGGTCAGATAGAAAAAGTGCAACAGATTCCTCCAACTACGCTAAACTGTGTGGATGGAGGAATCTCCCACTGGGCCAATCCTCAGTATGTTGCTTATGGCAATGCACACTAAAACAGCTCGTGAACAGCACTACGGCTTAGGTTTACCATAAGACATAGGTGTGAAGCCAACCTCCAGATATTTAGCATGAGTTGCTTAATTACAGTTTTGCGTTATTAATTTCCAGTTTTGCAAAAAGGCGCAATATAAAATGTACAAATATTTTTCAATTCAGTACAGTTTTATGTTTTAGATTTAGTAGTAATTTTGAAAGTTATGTTGTGTTTGTGTGCATTTAAAAAAAAAATCAAAAATAGTGTTTAATATTGGACCCATTAAATCAATAGCCCAAACTTTTTATTCTACCGCTCCTATGTTTTCAGAATATATATAGTTTGGGGGTCTCTTAGAAATTGAAAACTGTAAGTGAAAATAAAATGAAAAACTGCAAAAAATGCTCTTGCCAGCTGAGGTTGAAGTGGAGGGCAGGGCCTGGCAGTGAAAGGGTTAATACACAATAGAGAAAATAGGAGTCCATTCAGAGACCTAGATCCCTTCCCTCGTATGCTCTTTTTTTGGACCGCTTGCTACAGCTGAACAGTTTGATGCGGGAGGAGTTATAGTCTCTAGGGGCCTGGCTTTTAGCCTGTTCCTAGTGTACATTTCTACTCTTGGTGGCAGTATAAACCCTAGGAAGTCAACAGTCCATGGCACTGTAGCTAATCTCTCTGGGCGTGGACAAAAGACCCTCGATTTCCAGACAAATTCAGGCACAGGGTACAATTGTGTCAGCTTGCACTATACGTCGCCATCTGAATGACAAGGGACGTATGGTAGGGGACCCAAGAGGAGCCCACTGTTTAAATAGAAACATAAAAAAGTCAGATTCGAGTTTGTCAACTTACCTGAGGAAGCCAAAATCCTTTTGGGAGAATGTGCTGTGGACAGATGAAACAAAATTAAAGCTTTTTGGTAAAGCTCATCATTCTACTGTTTTCAGAAAAAGAAATGAGGCCTTTAAAGAAAAAAATACAGTCACTACAGTCAAACATGGTGGAGGTTCACTGACATTTTGGGGTTGCTTTGCTCCTTCGAGCACTGGATGACTGTGTGCATGGCATTATGAAATCTGAAGACTAACAAATAATTCTGGGGTGCAATGAGGGGCCCGGTGTCAGAAAGTTGGGTCTCCGCTAGAAGAGAGGGCCGGCCTCCGGGCGGCAGAGCACAGAGAGGCGGCAACGGTGACCTTGTGGGGAAGTTGCGGGCGCCGGTGTAAGGTGTCCGCCGGCCGGCGGTGGCACACTACGGTCCGCTGCCGTCCAATCACGACGGGGTGGGCCGAGGCTCCGCCCACCG
>NW_017306534.1:508663-572036 GCF_000935625.1 Nanorana parkeri
GGGGGGGGGCGTATTGTGGAACCTGGCCTTGGGGCGGCAGGGGGAGTAAATCCGGCCCTGCTGACACAAACCACACGTCAAAAAGCCCCCAGAAATGGTTTCAGACAAAGTGCTGCAGATTACTGGGTCCACATCCCATAAAGCACCTGTGGAGAGATCTCAAAACAGCAGTTGGGAAAAGGAACCCTTCCAATCTGAGAGACCTAGATCAGTTGGCGAAAGAAGAGGGGTCCAAAATTCCTGTAGAGAGGTGTAAGAAAATCATTGATGGTTACAGGAAGCGATTGATTTCAGTTATTTTTTTCCAAGGGCTGTGCCACCAAATATTAATTGAGGGTGCCAATATTTTTGTCCAGTCCATTTTTTGAGTTTTGCATGGAATGTGTCAGGTTTGGGTTTTCTTTCTCCAATATTTTGTGTCATACCAATACAAACAAAAGAAATTTGCATGAGAATGCCTAAACAGTTGTAATTGCAACACTTTTCTGCGCGAAGTGGTGCATTATGTGACAGAAATGCAGGGGTGCCAATAATTTTGGCCATGACTGTATCTTTGTGTTCCTATTCACACTCCATATCTAAAATGTTAAAATATACATATTTATTTTCTTTCTTGCAGGCTTTGCAAGCTTCTCTCTCAATTTCAGTAATAGCAAAAGCTCACTGTCTGTCACCAGCGAAAGACTAGGGACAGACTGAGCATCTCCTTCTTAACATACAGTGTTTCTAGGTCTCTAACCATTTTTAGGGCAGACAGTGTTTAAATCTGGTTTACAACTGATAATGAGATCTGACAGTACAGCTGCAGTTAATTAATGTTAACATTAATCTCTTCACTTGCATTCCAAAGAGAAATTCAGTACAGAGAACAACTTTTCTTTCACAACTGAGCATGTTTTGTTCAAGCAGCATTTTAATTTTGGCTGTTCTGCTTTGTGAATGAGAAACATTTACCAAATATAAAAAAGGTGTTGTACAAATTTGCTGCAAAAATGGAAATACACTTTAAGGTGCCCACACACCCTGCGATAATCGTACGATAATCGCGGGAAATCCCGCGATCGTACGATTATCGCAAGGTGTGTGTAAGGCGTGCGACCTCTGCTACTGTAAGGTCGCACGACTTTTATCTTACGAACATGTTCGAAAACCCGCCGAGAATCGTACGATTGTCGGCGGGTGTGTGGCATGATTGTAACATAAATGCCGCACAGGCCGGTGTGTGCAAGCGCACACTGCCCATTCAGCATTGCGGTCATCGGAAGCCCGCTCCTCAGGGGGCGTGGCTTGCGATCATCGCAAATACGATCTGCCTGTCCAAGATAGGCAGATCGTACGTTTTTTTAATTACCTTACAACCCTCGCAAGACAAAAGTCTTGCGAGGGTTGTAAGGTGTGTGCCCAGCATTAGACCAATCTGTTGCTTCCCTGGTCAAAGCCGCTAGTGCTTAGAGCTGCAGTGTTCAAAGCTCGGAGAGGATATCATTGAACATAAATTCCCTGATCACCTGTCAATCTTCAACCTGATACCCACCATGGAGGTCCTGGGTGGGAGAAACAGGTAAGCCTCTGGCTGTGGGGGTGGCACCTTCTCCATGTAGATGTGATCATACTTCTGCACAACTACCTGAATCGCTTCGACAAGAATGCCAGCAGTCAGGAAAATAAAATTTAAACAAATGCTTGTCTGCTATTGTGGCCTTGAATATGACGGCAGCAGCGAAAGGGTTAAATTGATCCTGTTACGTCGACATCCAAATAAAAAATAAAGGCAGCCAATAAAGAAGATGCTGCATACGTTCCTTTCCTGCAACAGCGGGGGATCTGCTCCTTGGTAGAGTTTTAAAACACGGTTAAAGTGACATTAAACCCTCAGATTTTTAAACATAAACCAATACTGTAATGTGTGCCTTACTGTAATCCATGGTTGTTTCCCTTCTCTTTGCTGCTTTTCCTTTTAAATCCTCATGTCTTCACATGCTTGGTGAGAACTTCCCTTTTCAGCTCAGGGCCTCTTCCTGTAGTGCTGGCTCAGGTTACAAGCCTATAGAAACGTATACACAGACACCGTGTATCTATTCCTCAGACAAGGCAGTCTGCTGCAAAACAGAAGTTCTGCAGAGCATGAGAACAGATACAGATTTAAAAGGAAGAGCAGCAAAGAGAAGGGAAACAACCATGGATTACAGTAAGGCACACATTACAGTATTGTTTTATGTTAAAAAATCTGAGGGTTTAATGTCACTTTAAGTAAGCACCAAATACCTTTAAAAGCTACCATTACTTTAGTTTGGACCACATAGTGACATGGTTACTTTAACCCCTAATGCCAAAGGGGTTGTTTAACCTTCATATCTGAGGCATTTTATGGGCTCTCTGATCATGTGATCACAGTGATTTGCTGTCAGTGATCATGTGATCGGGAGACCATCCTACTATCTTCCGATCGTTACTTTGTGACTTACAAACGCAAGTAATAATTGCCAACACGTGTTGTGACGGAAATGCACGCCCTTCACAATAGTGATTCTGACCTAATGATGTCTCTATGATACCCACTGTCTCGATAGACAGGAATATACAGTAACTTTCTGGTAGCTTTCTTTAATATCTGTTTTAGAGACAATTTGGGGCCTGTTCACATCTAGCGGTGATCTGCGCTGTGATAAAATGTAAACCTACTGCATTTAATTGCAGCACGGTGGATCCCACCACAGGCCTCAGTTCTACAGTACAGTGAACCGCATGCAGTGCAGGGACCTAAATGGAGTGTAGGAATAAATGTAAAAAAAAAGTTATAGTGACTGCCAGGGGCTGACTGGCAACTTTTAGCCCAGGGGGCAAGTACAACACAGAGGCACTGCTCTAGCAGTGTGCGGGACAACATGAGCTTAAAAGTAAAAAGTACTTGCAAAGGTCTCCTGAATTTTGGTTCCTGTGTAAAGTCCAACTCTCTTCAGAGTTGTCCGATCTTGTGCATTAGAGTCACTGGCTTTCATGAATGACTCTCAGCATTGGTGCATAGTTTAATGCAGATGAGAGCTGTCAGCTGCCAATTGCAGCAGCTTTTTGTGGATCATTCTAGAGGATGTCACTGAACCAACCCTAATCAACAGAACTGAGGGGTGTGATGTAGGAATGCTGAAGCATTTATGATATTTCAGCGGACACTCCCTCACTACCAGCTTTTCTAACTGTATCATATAAAAATGTTTCACAATCCAACATATTATTGATTGGAATGCAATTATGATTGTTGTACATATTTATGGGATGTATATATAACGGCTAGAAGATTTAGGGCCCGTTCACTCTATAGCGCTGTGCTAAGCGTATGTTAATGTGTGTTAAGTGCATGCTATCGCACAGCGCGTTAGGGTGCAGTACCATAGAACAGTAGAAAGGCATCATGGCACACTCACAAACTAGCATGTAAAACAACTTGTCTCACCACTAAGGACAATGACAGAGGTTTGGATACACGTCTTCTGCAAAGGATGTGTAAGCCGCACTGCCGCGCCAAGGCACCTCTTATAGTGCGGTCCTAACTCTAAACTATGAGAGTCTCCATCTTGGAGCACATGGGGCAGAAGATATCAAATTGGGTGCAGGCTTGTCAGGAGGACGCCCCACCTCCTTAAAGGTACAGAAACACACAAGGGATCCCGCACATCCCATTGGCAGCTGAGAAACCCCATGCGTCGCTGCACCAAATCGGTAAAGCAAAACAAACGACAAACGCACTCAACAATTTGTTACCAGTTGTACAGTAAGGTGCACACGAAATGGGCTTTGAACAGTAGAACAGTAGAAAGGCATCATGGCACACTCACAAACTAGCATGTAAAACAACTTGTCTCACCACTAAGGACAATGACAGTACCATGCACTAGTTGCATTGCATTGCCATTCATTTGAATGACACCCCAATGCAAATCTCAGTGGCTCTGTGCTGCAGTTCGGTAACAAATGTAGTGCATGCAGGCTAGTTATGCCATGTGATAGTGTGTGCAAACGCACAGTAATGTGCTCTAGTGTAATGCTATAGTGTGAACAGGCCCTTAATGTGACTAATTCACCTGCTGTACATTATAACATATACATGTTTGCTATCAAACTGCTCATTATTGTCTTATATGTTTGTGTAAACACATGTTATTAACTTAGTTCAGTCATATCTGGGATTATGGAAATTGACTACTGCATTCAGTATGGCACTCTGTTCTTCTATGGCCCATATGTCAAACACACGGCCTGCGGCCCAAATCCAGTCCTGCCAGGCAATTTCATGTCGCCCTCTCATCTCTCCTGCAGCTTTACATTTTTAAACCAAGCAAGGTCCCGGCAGCCTTCCTGTGAATCTCCTCCCTTCTGTGGATCCACACTGCCTGCACCTGTCGAGATCGCACAGCCCACCACAGAACCTGCACAGCCACCTGAGGGTCCACACAGCCCACTATAGAACCTGCACAGCCACCTGAAGCCTGCACACTGTCCACCATAGAACCTGCACAGCCACTAGAGAGCCCACCATAGAACCTGCACAGCCCCCTGAGAGTCCACACTATTACACCAATTGCCATTATGTTTCCTAGACTTTTCTACTTTCAGAGCTAGTTATTACTAAAACCAGTAATAATGGAATGCAGACGCATTTATTTAATGATAAATAGTTGATACATTTATATAATTTTACAGACGCAACCAGCCGTTGAAGGCAACCATTATTCTGATGCGGCCCACAATGGAATTAAGTTTGACACCTCTGTTCTATGGGGTTCATCAGGTATCGTTATTGTCACACAAATGGCTTCTATAGTCATCTCTTTTTGAAAGTCTATAATGCTTTGTGACACCAGTGTCACAGGTTTACCATTGTTGAGGCTTGTAATTGATGTAGAGGAACCCTGTTATTCTGAATATATTCTAGGTGTGTAGATGGGGATCCACTTCTTTGAATCTAAAACACTGAAGGTGATTTCTGCTCACGCTGTATTTAACACTAAGTGTGACAGGGATTGGGCCTAATCACTCTATAATGAATGCAGGTCCTCCATCGAGCTATCTTCTTCTGTGTCCATGGCTAACTCATCTCTGGATTGCTTTGCTTGTGAGTGTGGTGAACAATTGCTACCTCTTGTGCTAGAGGGTGTCTTGTCTCAACTGTTCAACTAAGCCTTAGCCCTCCCCTAGGCCATAAGGGTGGCCTGTCCTCCCATTTTACACGCTGACTGTGATTCAAAGTGAGCAATCTCACCTGCGTTACCAGAGGTATTTACTAGGGTGCATGACTTTGATGCTAATTTTGTTCCCTCTCTAAAGGAAGGTGAACTGTTAGTGGATACTTTCTGCTTTGGCAGAAAGAGTCCATATGCAGGCTGGCTGTTAAGACACTTAAAGTAAAATCGGTGTCTTAAGGTGATTATGCTACAGACTCGTAAACTATCTTATGCTTTACTATTACACTGGGAAGGCTTACTTTCAAAAGTGTGAGTTGATTGGCTTTAGTTCTTGCACCTATTCTGTTGCACAGGTACTATTTTCTTCAGTTGGGTATTGATTAACCTCTAGCACTAAGCACACTTAAAGGACAGTTTCAGCTCTTGTCACTCTGTTACAATAGCCCTAGCCAATCCTTCATTGGTCTGTACCTTCACCCAGAGTGTGATTCACATTGCCCCTCTCTTGCTCCATGGTTCCTTAAAGGAGAATTATGAGGCGGGTGATTTTCACTCATCCTCATAATCTGAGCCGACCTGTGACATTGAAACTTTTGCAGGTCGGCTCAGTAGATCAGGAAGTGAGCGAACACATACCATCGCTTGCTCACTTCTCGATCTATCCCTGCAGAGAGCCGTGACTGTCACGGCTCCCTGCAGGGATTCCCCCCCTCCCCTGTCCGATCCTCCAGCGCTGACTGGCGAAACAGACGGGGGAGGGGGCGGGCACAGCAGGCTCTGCTTCTGGATAGGCAGAGCCAGCTGTCAATCCCGCAGCTAGGTGGATCCAGACAGTATTGACGGTATCCGTCCTGGCTGCAGCATCTCAGTATATCGCAAAGCTGTAGCTCGCGGTATACTGAGCTTTGGGTCACGGAAAGACGCTAGTTTGTGTTCTCCCGTGACTCTTAGGAGAACTATGGGGAAAAGCCCTGACCGCATAGTTCTCCTTTAATCTGCCTTTTTTTCTGAAAACAATGGCTTCCCCTGCTTCCTGTCACCACTCTTTCCACAGGAAGTTGAGTGCATCCTGGGCTTTCAGACATCAGTCTTCAGTCTCCCTGGTTTCAAAAGCTGAGTCCTCCACTTTTACATTGTTTTCTTTCTGGAAAATGTTACTGCACCATCACATGCTTTAAATGTAAGGTCCTGCAGGCAGCAGTGTGATGTTGTCACAAAAACTCTTTTAAAGGGTTGCTAGGGCATGAAACATATCAGACTTATTTTATATACATGAGTGAACCAGAATGGCTATTAATAGAGGGCACTGCAGAACCAAGTAAGCATAGCAAGGTACAGTGTTAAGACTTTTAAAAAACAAAACAAAAAAAAACTTAGAAAATAAGATGGACTATACCACCAATACCACCATATAGGAATAAAATAGTGGTACCATATGATAACTGGATAATTAGAATAGTTAATTAGCTATCAATGACTCTTTCTAAAGTGGACAATTAGCCAGTCTATAACTCTTGAGACAATAGCTAAACAATTATTATAGTTAAAGTGTATCTAAAGCCAAAACGTTAAGTAGGGAATGGTAAAACTCTTGTTGGATTTCTATTTTGCTATCCCCATTCAAAAGATTTATATTCTATAAAAATCCAGTGACCGGGGCAGCTGACCAGGGCCCAGTCATTGTTGTGGGGTCCAAAGGGCAGCTGCCAAAGGTGGCCTTTGCACCTGGATGGGGGATAGGGAGCCTGCCAGGTGAGGGGACTACAGCCTGAATCAGGGCAGCATGAACAGAGGTGTCTGATGACGAGGCCCTGAGTGTATGTACTGGCTGCTGCATGTGTGTATTAGGGAACACTGAACGTCCAGAGAGAGGGGTCACTACATGCTGCTTGTCTGTATGTGATGGGGGTCACTACGTGCTTTCCATGTACATATGATGGGGGACAATAAACCTTAGTCAGTGCTAGCGTAAGGCTGCATAGACAGTTGCCTGAGGGCACTGGGGGGAAGAGGGGGTGAAAAATGCACCTTCACATGTGTACACAATAATCCTTGCACCGGCGCTGCCCTTGAGTCCGCAAAAGATACAGCCTCGACACTCTTCTGTTTACTGTGCGATCGGTATTGCATAGTGTTGCTCCGCCCCTGTCGTATAGGCGTATGCATGGGCGAAATTGCATGGCGGGGTCGGGTAGGGGTTGTTTTTTTTGGGGGGGGTTATTAGGGGGTCGGGATGGGTAGGAGTTGGGGGCCCCAGAAAATGTTTGCCCATGGGTAGGAGTCGGGGTCCCCAGGAATTTTAACTAGGATAATAGAGCATGAACAGTAACAGAAACCTGACAGGGATTGTAACAGTTTTCTACAGTATCTAAACCTAAAAAAAAGGTTTTGAATTCAGATATACTTTGTCTTGAATTTAAGGATAGACAATGAGTAGAGAGGACAGCAAATATTTCACATGTCTAAGGGATTACTGGCAGGCCCGGATTCCCCACAAGGCCACCGAGGCGCGGCAGGGAGCAGAGGGGCAGCGGGGCGGTAAGTTGCGCTTTCTACATTTGGTCCTGCTTTGGGAAGGTAGGACTAAATGTAGTGTGGGGAAGTCGCTTGTTCGTTTACAAGATTTTTATAACAAATAAAAAAAATAATAAGAAGAATGAAAAATAAAGAATAATGAAAACAAAATAAAAAGGTGATTAAAAAGTTAAAAAAATAATAAGAAAAAAATGATTAAAAAGAAAATAATTATAACAAATAAATAAACAATAATAAGATAAAAAATGTATAAAAAAGTAAACGGTAAGCTAAAAATTAAAAAAATAAATACAAATAAAAAAGTGATAAAAAAGGGTGCATTGCGGAACCTGACCTTGGGGCAGCAGGGAGAGTAAATCTGGCCCTGATTACTGGCAGATGTAGTCAATGCAGAAAGCTTTCTTTTTTTTATTTTTTTATTTTCAGTGACAATTAGTGCTTACCTTAGTGGCCTAAACAGGAACTGGTTTCTGTTTGACATTCACAGCACAACCACTTCAGCTGTGCCCTTTCTAATGTCTTCCTCCAGGGACAATATATAATGTCCAAGCTACATAAATGCTTTTTAAGCTTTGATGTCCAACATTTCTGTTGCTTTGATACAGTTTTGTTGTAACACAAGAATTTAGTAAGCACTGACTTGATGTAGTAGGTTTCCCAGGACCGTTTCTAGGACTTATCCGATGAAGAGGTGTGGAGGAACATTGCACATGTATGAGGCTTGAGGCTGCCAGTATGTCCTTATTTACCTGCTGAGCAAGTGAGTACCACCAGCCTCTGTTCTCCTTTACCCCTTCTCCACAATTTCTGCTGTAGGAAGTAAGTCAAGTATGATGTCAAATCTGAACTAAGCCTTCAAATAGGATTGCAAACTGACTTTGCACAATAAAAATCAAATTCCACAAAGCAAGTACAAAACCAGTAAGTGAACAGCTGGCTGATGTTATATCTGTGTTACACTGGATAATGGTATAGTGGCACAGCAATAAGATATACTGTAGATAAAGGTGAGACTAAACACAGGAGTTAAATCCTAAAAATGCATTCAAATACCCTATTAATAAATATGCAGTTTATATGTGTATCACTCAGTCTCCTCAAATCATCTCTGAATTGGTCCTGACACTGTCCTTCCTTCTGAAGGGTGGCTACTTTCAGTGGCGTCAAAAGGGGGGTGCGGCCCCCACCCGTGTGACACCTTTGGAGCGGTGACACTAAAATGACTGACAGTCATTTTGGTGTCACTCCCTCTGAAAAGTTGGGCACTCAGTCATGGACCGAGAGCCCGACAGTTGCAGGAGAGAGAGGAGGGGACCTGGCGGCATACCTTATGCTGCCAGGTGAACGTCCCCTCCTCTCTATGCCAGCGTCCATCACCAAGATGGCCGCCGGCAGGTATAAAAACAATGGCCGAGCATGCACGATGATGTCACGGCGGGGTGTCACCCGGTATCTGCTCTGGGTGACACCCGGTCTCGGGACGCCCCTGCTACTTTTGTTCCCCATGGTCCCTGTGCGTGTTGTAAAGTAGTTAGCGCTCCAAGCTTGAACCCAAGCTCCTCAATACAAATGATTAAACTAAACGTGAGATTGTAGTCCATCACACGAGTGGGCTTGGAGCTGTGGCTACTTTACAACACACACAGGGATCATGGGGAACAAAAGTAGCCACCCTCCAGAAAGAAAGCCAGTGTCAGTACCAATTCAGAGATGACTTGAAGATCTACAGCTGCATGATGCAACAATAAGCTACATTTCTGTTAATAGCTAGGGTATTTGAATGCAATTTTAAAGTGACACTAAACTCAGGAGGTAAATCTTAAGACTGTTTTGTGAAATTGAGTTGTCCTGGTAGTATCAGTTAAAAAAATAATCAAAATGTAGGTTTTGAATAAAAACTCTGCTTAATTCCTATGGACTATTTTGACCTCTATGGTAGTAAATGATGTAATATTTGAATGTATTTAATGTGTTGCTTTCAGCCGAGAGAGCACATACATCCAGGTTATTACATTGAGGTGCCCGAGGCAGTGTCTGCAGTTGTTAATCCAACTGGTCATCCCCTATAACCCCCTGGGAAAAGTAAAATAAAATTCTGACAATTTCATTCCCATTCCTTGATACAATTTAAGAATTTGAGATTTCACATTCTATCTGCATACATTGTATTTTGAATGAAACCCGTTTCTTTCCATTATCATTCATTTAAGACCTGTATGAAGTATGCATTAAAGGATAATTCTACAAAGATTTCCTTCTTGGAACTGGAGAAGGTAAGTATAGTGGGTCATTTGTACTCTGTTTTCTGGTACCTTTCTGTTGGTCTGTTGCTGAAAGCCCCAACACTTCCGGAACCGCTCAGGATTTACATGCACCTTCCTCCACAATTTAATGGCCCCGTTAGAAATATTTAACACCTGGTATTCGGAAAACGTAGGCAATGGTTCCTGGAAAGAATCCACTATAACCAGAATTTATAGCTACCAAATGAAAGGAAGCACATGGAGGTAAAAAATACACTCTTATATCCTATTTGCTACTTTAAAAGGGACCAGGGAAATATTTGCCTTCAAAATCAACCCTTGTGTTGTGTATCTCTTTGCTTTTGTATATTTTCAACCATATTTGTGGTGTTATTCATAGCTCAATGTATGCCATCTTACAATCCATTTTAATTGGCTCAGTAACACCTGTCCCACCAAAAGACATTATTCAAAAGTAAACAGTAGATGGCAGTGTTGCTCTATTTTACATACAATCTATTGCCAAAATTGTCTGAATACTTTCTTTCTCAGAATCCTACTTCATGGGTTTTGATCTTCTCAGTATTAAAAAATTCCAGAGATGACATCATAATTTGAGGTTAGTTCACTTATTTCACCCTCCAGAAAGCTGCAATAGAGAGCACTCTGTTCACCCAAAGGTGCAGACCTGGATGCCATAGTTGCCGCATCTCTATGATTCTCAAATGGGCTTCTTAAAATGGGTCCACGTAATCGACATGTACCAGAGCAGCAATCAAAGCAAAGCACTCATCCGTGTCACACCTTTTATGACTACAGCTTTAGCATTCAAAGTGCCTTGCTCTGCTGCTTTGGGACTTTTCCAAAAAAGCACATTACGCATGAGCTACTCTCATTATTATCTTAAAATACCAGTTTATAATTAGTGGGTCATCTGTCAAGTGATCAACAATTTTTTACCTTGATTGTTTTGCTAAGATTTAATGGATTTTGGATATGACTACCTATATTTGGAACCAAGTTGAAGTCAATAATTGCTCCTTTCTAAATTATATGTCACTCTGGAAAAAAAAAAAATTCTGACCTTACTGAAAATTTAACTCATCAGTTCATTAAACTCCAATGACATCTCTGGGTCATGAGGCACATAGGTATTCTCTTACGAAGCATTCCAATGAGTTAAACATCAACACAATCTCCACAGACTATAACAGATTAGAATTGTTGACTGAATGTGCAAGCTCGCATTCACTGGGAATATAAGAATCAGTCTGTAACTGTGACACTCAGTGACGGACTGTGACTTACCCACTCACTTTTTTTTACAGGCTGCTGCGATGGTGGTGTGGTGGTCCTAAAGAGTGGCTGGCTAAATACATTGCTTTATGAAAGGTGATCACTCTCACTCTCTGCCTCCATGTGAGATATACACTCACTGGCCACTTTATTAGGCACACCTTGCTAGTACCGGGTTGGACCCCATTTTGTCTCCAGAACTGCCTTAATTCTTTGTGGCATAGATTTACCAAGGCGCTAGAAACATCATGCACTTGCTGCAGATTTGTCGGCTGCACATCCATGATGCAAATCTCCCTTTCCACCACATCCCAAAGGTGCGCTATTGGATTGAGATCTGGCGACTGTGGAGGCAATTTGAGTACAGTGAACTCATTATGCTCAAAAAAACAGTTTGAGATGAGTTTAGCTTTGTGACATGGTGCGTTATCCTGCTAGAAGTAGCCATCAGAAAAGAGGTCCACTGTTGTCATAAAGGGATGGACATGGTCAGCAACAACACTTAGGTTGTGGCATTTTATTGATGCTCAATTGGTACTAAGGGGCCCAAAGTGTGCCAAGAAAATATCCCCCACACTATTGCACCACCAGCCTGAACCGTTGATACAAAGCAGGATGGATCCATGCTTTTATGTTGTTTACACCAAATTCTGACCCGACCATCCGAAAGCTGCAGAAGAAATCAAGACTCATCAGACCAGGCAACATGTTCACAATCTTCTATTGTCTAACTTTGGTGGGCCCTTGCGAATTGTAGTCTCCGTTTCCTGTTCTCAGCTGACAGAAGTGACGCCTGGCGTGGACTTCTGCTGCTGTAACCCATCTGCTTTAAGGTTCGATGTGTTGTGCTCCTCTGCATACCTCTCTTGTAACAAGTGGTTATTTGAGTCACTGTTGCCCTTCTATCAGCTTGAACCAGTCTGGCCATTCTCCTCTGATGTCTGCAGTCAACAAAGCATTTTCATCCAGAGAACTGCTGCTAACTGGATAGTTTCTCTTTTTCAGACCATTCTCTGTAGACCATTCTCTGTAAACCCTAGAGATGGCTGTGTGTGGAAATATTCAGACCAACCCGTCTGGCACCAACAACCATGCCACGTTCAAAGTCACTTAAATCACCTTTCTTCCCCATTCAGATGCTTGGTTTGAGATTCAGCAGATCATCTTGACAATGTCTACATACCTGAATGCATTGAGTTGGTGCCCTGTAATTGGTTGTTTAGATATTTGCATTACGAGCAGTTGCACAAGTATGCCTAATAAAGTGGCCAGTTAGTGTAAGTGGCTCTGGCTGGCTTGAGGTTGGCCACAGAAAGGGCTTATGTAGATGGCCATGTGCTGCATGCTTCAGTGGCATTCAAGCCCAAATTAACTTTGTTTAAATCAACTAGATACATTACCAGTTCATCAAAACAAAAGGTGTGCAAATTGTTTACAGTTTATTTCCAATGTAGCTACAGTAAAAAAAAGAAAAGCCTGTTCTCTGCCAGCAGCTGCAGCATGGGGCGCTTACTCTTTGCAAGGAAGAGGTGGTCTTTCTATAGAGGTCCAACATGCCCCCTACTGAGTCAGTCTTTTGACTATGCAATCAGCAAAGTTTATGTTCCCTGCTAGTTTTAAGAGCTCTCAGCAGGCAATATGTCAGACCTCTGCAAAGGGATCACAGTTTACCCACAAAGAGCAAGGGTCTCTGCAGCATGCTGACGGGACAAAGGTGTTTTTTACTCAGAGGGTGGCTGCATCTTGAAAAATGCAAACAGTATGACTTTGCAGGTGCATCAAAGCAAAAGTTGTAAAATGTATTTAGCTAATTTCTACTGCTGACTCAGTTGGGCTTTAAGCTTGCCTTTTGCCTCTGAAATGAGCCTGGGAAGTTTTTACAATCCTAATTTCTTTTACAGGTGCTTCTGACCTCCTTTTAAGTGCCTTCAAGCTTTTTTTTTTACATTCTCATTTACTTGTATGGGCAAAGGATATGAGGTGCAGGTATCAAGACATCAGAGGGAGAAAGGCCCAATGCTTACTTTTTTTTTTCCAGCAGTGTTTAAAAACTGGACAGAGTTAATAAAATGACTATGGCAACCCTAGATGCAATCATAATGCAATGCTGATCACAGACTTAAACGTGCATATTTCCCCCTACATTTTCATCTTAGTAAAATCCTAATTTAACTAAAGGTAAATCTGATGTCACTGTGTTATTCTTCAGTGAAAGGACACTCTAAATGCAGTCTCTAATCTAGTTACTATACATTTAATACGGAAGTATGAGAGAAAGGGGTAGAGTAGAGTGACTGATGCTGTTAAGTACATCTATTCACTCTGTAACTCTGTGCAGTGTTTAAGGTAGAACTCTGCCCAAAACCTTTTTTTATGTATAGAGTTAAGAAGCTATGAGCATTTGTCCAAGTTTTTTTTGTTTTTTTGCTGGCTTTGTCTCCTGAGAAAATTGTGCATATTTCATGACAGTCTCACAACCAGAAAGTGAAAGTGTAAAAAGAAGACACTTCATAGTGAATACTTACGCTTCAAGAGCTACCACCATCTGCAGAGTTATCAAATCGTACCCCCCTTCCAGTTGTTGTCTGGTCCCCCACTGTGTGCTGTGGTTGTTGCTACATCACTACTATCCTATTGTAACATAGGGACCATCGCATGGAACTACATCATGATGGGTAACCCAGGTGTCCAACCACACATGTAAGTTTCCAATATTGAAGGTTCTGGTGGAGGCTGTTGTTCTTTGAAAAGATCAAATAAAGGACTTGCCACCCACAGGACATGTAAGTATTAAGAGTCTTCTTTTATAGGCACCATTTTTAGAGAAATGATTTATAAGACACAGAGTTGCTTTAAAACACAAGCTCTTTTAGAATATATTAATCTCTGATGGCTAGAAATATCATATTTGATCTTTTCCCTTACTTTTCCTTAAGACTCCAGCCAGTTATAAACCAGCTTTATTTGATTTCCACCAGGGTATGACAGACAGCACAAAACCCCTGCTAGATGTTTTAACTCTTTCCTACTGTACTAAGGAAGTATGCATTGCTATGTGTTTATTTCCCAACACTTCCTACCCGAGTTGCCACTAGTCACCAGCATCAGAACATAGATGGCACAGTCGGCAATAAATAATGACCAAAAATGTCCAGCCCACAAATTGTGTAGACCTCAGACCTTAAGGTCAATAAGCAGATCAAAAATGCTTTTTGATCTTGGTAAAGATCTGATGGCTTAATTGTTTGTGTGCTGGTTATTTTTGTCTTTGGATTTAAAGGGTATCACTGTAGGCCAGGAGTAGCCAAACCCCGGCCATCCAGCTGTGGTGGAACTACCAATCCCATGAGTCATTGCAAGATTCTCACAGCCACAGACATGACTCCCAGAGAGAGATGCATCATGGGATTTGTAGTTTCACCACAGCTGGAGGGCCAGAGTTTGGCTACCCCTGTTGTAGGCCATGCGCCTTCTAGCTGACGTAGAAAGGTACAGGTGCAGGATGGATTATTGTTCAGGCAATAAATACCCAACAGAAGTTCTAACCTTCCCTACTATCCAAAAAAAGAACATAGACTTGTTTTTTAAAGCAACCAACCAGAAATAGCACATTAAAATATATTGCACATTAGAATGAACGATGTTACAGGTTGGTAGAGGCTGGTTACACTTTGAAAAGAGGTTTTTATTTTTCGTTGTTCTTCCTTAACTTTCATTGCCAATAGATTCAAGTCTAGCATTTTCCTGCCAGCTTTGTTAAATGAATTATTCTTGCATGCCTCTGATGTCTTGATACCTGCACCTCATATCCATTGCTGCCAGCAGGAACTATTTCTACCAATAAAACCACACTATGTGCTAAATAAAGAAGGTGATAATTCTCAGATGGCTTGATCCAACCTTCCAAAGAAATATCCTGCAATTTCATCCCCAGATCTTCTGGGTCAAATGGCTGTCCTGAGGGCTGGATGTTTAATTTGTAATATCTGTGGCCATTCTCAGTCACCGGCTCTCTGCAGCCTCAATGCTAAATATAATAATAATAGAACACACTGCTGTGTGTCTTTCCCATAATGCTGTGTTTTTTTAGGAAAGAATAAAAAGATGAAATTCACATTATACCTTAAATAAAACATTGCATAGTTGCATTTTACCATTATTACAAAATACACATATTATATATACCAGTTTTGTGTACCATTTTTTTAACCTTATCCATAGCTCCCAACTGTCCCACTTCTCTCTTCATATGTCACTCTTTTCATTCTGCACAGACAGCTATAAAATGTTTTCGTTAGCTACCAAAAGTGTTTTACTGCACTAAACATTTTACCTAGCTTGTAAATTATTTAATTTCTTTCTCTTTAAAAGCCATTATAAATAGCAATAAAAGGGGAGGAAAAAAAATATTCTGTTTAATCAGTCATTTTTGGTTTAATAATTCTTAATGTCTGTGAAGGCTCTCATTCATCCAGGTCATGGTACATCTGTAAAAATAAGTCAAGGCAACTGGAATTTCTGTATTTTCCTTGAAGATGTTTCACCGGTCATCCAACCAGCTTTCTCAATTCAGAATCAGAATTCTTAATGGTGTGTAACCGGGGGTGTGGCAGAGGTCTGTCTTTTGCATGCATACTATGCTAAAGGGTGTCCCCCTTTCTCGTCTCAGAAAGTTGGGAGTTAGTCTGATTCGCAGTATTAGGTGCTTATTTATGAACTGTAATTGTACACTGCTAAACTATATGGGACATATTTATAAAGAATTGAAAGTGGCATTTACCAAACATTTACTGCAGGAGAATCCTTCTGCTGAATGTGTTTCAATATACAGTGAGTGGTTTTCCAGCAGCAATTGTATGGTGAACATGTCATTATGAGGTTTTAGGACTGTGAAAACCTGTTTGTTTTGTTTGCCACTGACTCCTAACTATAGCTTTTTAAAATGATCCCATAGCCAGGTCTTGACCATAATACTAAACTTAACCTTAAACCTTACTCTCAAACTAATCCTAACATGTACCTCTTACCTAAACCCTAACCATAATCCTACAATAGCCATAACAAAAATATTATTTTAACTAGGGATGCACCGATACTAGTATTGGTGCCGATGCCGAGTATTTGGACGAGTGCTCGTACTCGCCCAAATGCTCCGATACCTAGTCCGATACTTGAGCTTCCAGTATCAGGAAGTCAGCAGCGAGTCATTACACGCTTCCCGGCTTCCTGATTGGCCGGGAGGCCAGTTCAACTTGTGACGAGGGAACATGGACCCTGCTTCCCGGCCAATCATGAAGCTGGGCAGTGTGTAATGACTCGCTGGTTAATCAGGAAGCCGGGCACCGTGTAATGACGCTGTGCCCGGCTTCCTGATTGGCCAGAGAGCCGGCTCCATGCTTTCTCGTCACCTAGTGAGTCTTCATGGGACTTCTGGTATCAGTATTTGGTATTGTAGAGTACCGGAAAAAGAATATTGGTACTCGATACCGAAAAACTGGTATTGGTGCCTCCCTAAATTTAACTGTGAAAAACTTACAAAAAGTATAATATATTTTGTTGAAAAATATGACATATAATATGTGAAGGAATTAACTTGCCAGCAACGGGATCCATAAACATGCACACACCTGATCTTATGGCATTGCTACTAGGGATGCACCGAGTGCTCGTACTCGCCCAAATGCTCCAATGCCTAGCACGGGTATTTCCGGTATCAGGAAGCCAGGCAGCGTGTAATGACGCACTGCCCGGCTTCTTGATTGGTCGGGAAGCTGGCCAATCAGGAAGCCGGGCGCATGTAATGACGCAACGCCCGGCAATCTGATTGGCCGGGAAGCTAGCTTCATGCTCCCTCGTCCTCGTGAGGTAAGGTTACCTTACCTTAGTATGTCCAGCCCGTCACCCCCGGGGCCTCTCCAGCCAGAACGCGGCCTTCCTCCGGTACCCAGCCGGAGCCGTCTGGCGAGCCAATCAGGAAGCCGGGCGCCGTGTAATGACGCGACGCCCTGCTTTTTGATTGGCCGGGAAGCTGGCTTCATGCTCCCTCCTCATCTCATGATGTCATCTCATGACGAGGGAGCATGGAGCCGGCCTCCCGGCCAATCAGAAAGCAGAGCGTCGCGTCATTACACGGCGCCTGGCTTCCTGAATGGACGGCTTCGGCTGGGTACCGGAGGAAGGCCGCGTTTGGCTGGAGTGGCCCCTGGGGGTGACAGGCTCGACATACCAAGATAAGAGGGGACTTTCTTGTTAATCGGGAAGCCGGGTGGCGACTCTTTACACGCTGCCCGCCTTCCCGGCAAATCAGGAAGCCAGGTGGCGAGTCATTTCACTCCACCTGGCTTCCTCAATGGGACTTCCGTTACTCGGTAATTGGTATCAGCGAGTACCGAAAATGTTTTATCGGTACTCGTACTCGGTACCAAAATACCGGTATCGGTGCATCCCTAATTGCTACCTTACTGAATACCTGACTGAAACACTGCAGAGGGAGCCAGCGATGGAGAAACACCTTCCAACCTGGCAGTCAGAATATGATAGGGGAGATTCCTCCATCCATAGTAAAGAGCGTGTATGAGGGAACTAAGTGATTTTTCAGTGAGTTGTTTACATCCTTGTAAAGTCACAGTGTGGAAACTTCAACTGGTCTATAACTAGATATCAAATTGTGTTTGAATATAGACTGCATAATTATAGTCTTGAAGCATAGTCATGAATTGTGCATAATTTTCAGAAAAAGTTCCTCATTATTATTATTATTACAGGTATTTATACAGCGCCAACAATTTACGCATTGCTGTACATAGTGCACATTCCCATCACTCCCTTCCCTCAAGGAGCTTACACTCTAAGGTCCCTATCTCACATGCATTCATACCCGCACACACAGACTAGGGCTGATTTAGACAGGGGCCAATTAACCTACCAGCCTGGCATAGAGTGTGGGAGGAAATCAGAGTATCAAGAGGAAACCCACCCTTTTTTAGGACAACATTCAATATATACACTAGCTGAGCAGCAAAAAGCCCCAGTAAGTTCGTTTTAAGATATTGACAATAATGGTCAAAAATATGGTGGATCTCACAGACATGTTTAGAACATTTTTCGTGCAGCAGTCTTTCCTCCCCGCAGAGTTGCGGTATTTTGACGGTGACACCTAAGAAAGTAGCACACAGCTCTAGATTACATAGGAAAAATGGAATCCAAGCCTGCAATAGTTGTTTATCAATAAAACACTAATGTTAATTGCGTAGGCTTTGTAAATAAAGAATATCTCAAGGTGCAGTCTATGAATCTCTATTGTACCCTGCAAAAGGTATCCCCAACCAGCTTTTCCTTAGAAGCACTAAAGCAATCAGTCCTTTGTACTGCACCACAGATTATGGCATTGATCAGCTCACTTTGTTATTCTCAGTGCTGTCAGATGAAGGAGTTCAGAAGCGTGCAGCTCTTTTCCTCTCAGTGAAGAATTGTCGTGAGGAAAGGTGAGACAGGAATTGTTGCGTTCACTGCTTGTTTCTCAGACCCCTGCAGGCCAGGACACAGGCTGGGGTCACTAGGTGCATTGATTATATGTCTGACCCTTAGGTGTGTGGAATCAATAGTACTAACTCGCAGGGAGAGGGGGAAAAAAAATCCAGCCGCTCTTGCAAGAGCAAAAGTCTAAAGTCAGCATTTTTATACAGAAGCCAAACATACTCACTGGAATAGAAGAGTCAGCTTTGATAATCTATTACAAAGAGAGGTCTTTGTAATCACAGTGCCGTTCTCAGCAACATACAGGGTTCTCTGTAGTATTTATTAGCCGCTCTGTAGGATTTAACTATCGCATCCGCATGATGTTAATGGTAGCAGATTGTAGGCGATAGGAGACATTTATAAAAAGCATAAATAGCACTTATTAATTATCTCTCTGAAGAAGTAAAATGTTAATAGCATCTTGATAAATCCACTTCCTGTCAACAAGAAAATATACTTTACCAGGCTGGATATATTACCATAGATTAATTACAGATGTAATAACAATATGGATGGGCTCATGAAGTAAGTATACTAGATAGTCTACTGAGCTTAAAAAAGTAACATATTTGAATGCATTAGTTATTCACTGTAAAGCTGAAGCTATGCAGGCGGTTTTAATTTCTTGCTACTAAGAAATGTAACCATTTGCTGGCAGTCAACTCGTTAGGGTAGAGCACACAGATATCGAGTAGCTGAGTTGTGCTATTAAATTGCTAGCGTTGAATCGTTGAAAGTAGCAAATTTACAAGTAGCATTCAATAGCATCCTGGAGCAATCAATTGCGCATGATTAAAGTGTTATGCTCTCATGTGAGATTGATCACTACTATATGGTATTACATGCTGCTTGTGTAGCTTACTTCACTGAGAGCCATTTGTTTCATCTGTTTAACATTCAGTTGTTACTCCTAGCAATTTCCATACCACGATTGAACTACTAAACATTTGCTGTAAAGCTCTAGCTTAAAGAAGTGACTGCCAGCAAGTGGTTAAATCCCTCAGAAGCAAGACATAAAGGGCCAATTTACACCATGGTGTTGTACTAAACGTACGGGATCCATATGCTTAACATATGTTATCACGCGGTACTGTATGCTAAGTGTGCTGGTTGCATTGTCATTCATTTTTAAAGGCATCTACTGGCAGTCATCCGTTGCTGCGCTGTGCAAGGCATGGTATCGCAATACATCAATGTTGCATTGCCATGCAGGGAAAAAAGTTATTATTACTTGTATATATATATGTATTTATATGTATATAGTGTCGACAATTTACGCAGCGTTTTACATAGTTGCACATTCACATCAGTCCGTGCCTTCAGGGAGCTTACAATCTACGGTCCCTATCTGACATGCATACATATGAGGGCCATTTTACACAGGAGGCAATTGACCTACCAGCATGTCTTTGCAGTGTGGGAGGGAACCAGTGTACCCAGAAGAAATCCACGCAAACAGAGGGAGTGCATGCAAACTCCTTGCAGATAGTGGCCAGGTCTGAATTAGAACCAGGGACCTTCAATGCTGCAACGCAGAAGTGCTAACCACTACACCACTGTGTGTGTGCTTTTTTCACCGCACAGCAACACAATGCACATTATGGCAGTATTGCGCATTGCGTGGCACTGCAACACACCCCCAGGAGGTGCACTGAATGAATGGCAATGCAGCACACCCAGCAAGCAGTGCTGTGTGATAGCATGTGCTAAATGTCTGGATCCCCCAAATTTAGCACAATGCTATTAAGTAAATTGGCCCCAAAGAAGCTGTGCATAAAAAAAGCAGTCATGGGGCAATAGACTAGTCACCACTATTGCCTGTAATCTCCCTGCAGCTGATCTTTCCCACATTACTGACTTACTATGCCTTGCTCTGCTGTCTGTCCCTGAGTGGAGTAGGCCATCTTGGTAGAGGAAGGGATTTCCTTTCTCATATCAAAGCCTCTGGCAAGGAGAACAGTAAACAGCACAGTAGTTACATCACCAAAATGTATCCAAATCTCCTGGGACTACTAGTTACTTGGAGCAGTGCCTTAGATCTCACATTGAATAAATATAGCTATGAGGCTGCAGGCTCAGGAATTTCTACACCTTCACATACCAGGAAGTGTGTCACGGACCAGGACTGAGACCCGTAATCAAGGATGTGGACCCTAGTTACATTTCCAGGGGCACCTAGATCAAAGGGTGCAAGCACTGCAAGCTGATACCTCCTAGGGCTGGAGTTCTAGCAGGGACAGGAGCTGAAGAGGAGTCAGGTTCAGCTGGAGCACATGTGTTAAACTCAAGGCCCAGGGGCCGCATCCAGCCCACCAGGCCATTTCCTAGACTTATACTTTCAGATCTAGGTATTAAGTTATTACTAAAACCAGTGATAATCAAATGCAGAGGCAATTATGATAAAGATTAGATACATTTATATAGTCTTACAGATACCTTTGAGGGCAACCATAATGTTAATGCGGCCCACGATTAAATTGAGTTTGACACCCCTGAGGTTCAAGTACTAGGCGGGATGCTGCAATGCTGAGTAGGTGGCGTGGGGTCCCCCAAGCCAGTCTTCCCCGGAGCCCCTGATGGTGGAGATGGATTTGCTGCATGCTGACCCCAGGTCACGATCCCTAGGTTCACCCAACTCACCTAACAGCCAACGATGGTTGACAAAGCCAGATTTCTGGACGGGTTGCAGACATACATACATAGTTACATAGTATTTGAGGTTGAATAAAGACATTAGTCCATCAAGTCCAACCTATTAGGATCTCATTCTAGGAGTACCCGTACCCCTGTATATTACGGTCCCTTAAGAAATCGTCCAAAAGTTTCTTGAACAATTCCACATTATTTGCTGAAATCACCGCCTGTGGCAGTGATACGACAGACAAAACAAAGGTCCGGAACAGGCAGATGACTAGGATTTCCAGGAACACTCCAAAGGATAGGGACAGACTGAAGACAATGATTTCCAGGGACAAGCCAAAGGTTGGTACACGGATAAACTTCAAAGAATTTATGTTCAATCGCAAACAGGGGGCTCAGGATCTAGCTTTGGAAAGCATTGCTCAAGCAGCACACTGTGTGCTGTTCTGGGTATAAAAAGAGTTAGCAAGAGGGAGGATCCATAGGATTGGCCACAAGCAGACTCCACTGATTGGCTGAGAAGCTACATAAGAAACAGCAGGAGAGGTCTGCCGATCCCTAAAGCTGCCAGACTGGTGCAAGAGCAAGTCATGTACAAAGTACATGCCTGGATGACCACAAGTAACAACAAAGCCCTGCATGCCTGCAGAACCAGGGGTAAGAGGTCTGCATATACTTGGAGAACTATATATAACAGCTGAGCTGCAGGTCTGCAGCTGAACTGTGACAAAGTGCACTATTTTTCAGAAGGAATACAAGAAAACTTTACTTTTTGAGTTCAGTTCCACATTAAAATCACCCATGTTGCTTTAAACTATGAGTGTTTCGCTCAGTCTCAAGCTAAATATCTAAACCTTGATGAAAGCAGCATCAAGACATACGGTAGATCTACAGTATGTCTCCAATTCAACTTTTAAGGACCCAGGTACACACAGCTCTGCAACAATGTATAAGATTATAAAAGTGCAGATTCATGACCAAGGATGGTATTAAGGTCCATGCCACAGCCATTAACGCCAGCTGGTGATTATTGTTTTTTTTGGAGGGTCCACTTGACAAAGCACCATTGACTTAGTTCTCAATTCCTGACTACAGCACTTGAAAGAGTACTAAACAGGTGTCAAATCAGACCAATGTAATTTAGTAGTATGCTGATCCCTTTCTTCTAACAAGCATTTACGCAGGCTTACAGTCTTACTTGTATACGTCAAATAATTGTTGCAGACCTAAAACTATGCTAGCATGCTGCATCTCATATTTTTCCACCTTAAGGTACCACCTATTTACCTAATTTACCTATCATGAAGGTACACTCTGGGCACACCATGCCAGCTATCCTATTTTAGGCCACAGGTTTATTAATTAGAGCAGTGATCCTGTAACTAGCATGAATTATAATAATATCAATGATAGAAATATGAAATCTACCACTATAGAATACATTGGCTGGCAGTGAGCTATTATATTCTCTCTCCCATTGCTGGCTATAGTAACAATCCAATACCACAAACGTATTGGTATTATCATACCTTCCAAGTTCCTGAGGTGAGAAAGAGGGACTATGTATTTAGGACAACCTTGACAAGCCCCCAGTTATGTGTACCATTAAAGGAGATCTATGAGGTGAGAGATTCCCACTCATCCTCATAGTTAGAGCCGACCAGTGACAAAGAAGCTGTCACAGGTCAGCTCTATCGAAGTCAGCAGAAACACACACGATCTGCTCACTTCTCGATTGTCTCCCTGCAGTGAGTGGTGACTTTTATTTACCGCTGCCCGCTGGTATTCCCCTCCGATCCTCCAGCACTGAGTGGAGTAATGGACAGGGGAGGGGACGGGCACAGCTGGCTCTGCCTCTAGATGGGCAGAGCCAGCTGTCACTCACGCAGCTGGGTGGATCTCGACAGTAATGTATGGATCCGTTCCGGCTGCGGCGCTCACAGTAAAGCCCGCGATATACTGAGCTTTGGGTCGTAGGAGGTCGCTAGTTTATGTCCTCCCATGACCCTAAAGAGAACTATAGGGAAAAACACTTACCCCATTGTTCTCTTTTAAGAATTTATGTCACAAATAAATTGTTAAACCCAGAATTGTTGCAAGAAAACTGCTACATTCGGTATAACTTGAATATGACCAACTGGGAGTGTGAACTGTGAGTAAGCTGGGCATGACAGATGGATGGAGCAGATAACTCAGGGGTAGAGCTATCAATAGGAAAAAAATCTGAAAGCTAAGAATAATTGGGTAAGATTAAAGATTGGGTGATTTAATTTGCCAACATCTAATCAAAATTCAAGATCCTGGTGGACCTTAAACTAAAGCAGTGGTATCTACGCTGTCTGGTCTCCACCATCTCATATTTTGATAAATTGGTATTTTTCATACTGCTGGTGCAATGTTTCACTTGTGTGTCACTTTTTAGGGCACTGGGTTGACGGGTCAGAATTGGGGAGGAAGTTGTCGTTTTTCTTAAGTACATTTTTCTTAAGTAAATAATCCATCAGATTTTTTTTCTACAAATGAACATGTTACATTGTCATGTATGACAAGTTAAAACAGTAGAAAAACCTTGACTGTTTCATCTGTTGTAGAGTAATCCAGTCCAACCTGGCTCCAGTGAACTAGAAACATTGTGAAGATTAGTTATTGTAACTCGTATTCCTCTAGGGTTAAATAGCAGACAGTGCAGAGCGCAGGGAGTCCAGTCATTTGTCTCCAGTCTGTCATTGTAGTGTGACTAGTTTACTTTCCAGTTGCAGTGGCCTGGAAGATTCAGACACATCTCTCCTGTATTTTGTTATGCTCAGGGAGAAGTTGCTAGCTAATTGTACTATCCCCTGTACTGCTGGAGGTGTATTGCTCAGCACAGACCAATCCATTGCTGCCAGACGAAGATTTCGGGTCAACTATCATAGATGGTAAAATAATAGCATGCATGTCAGTCAGTGTGCCCTATTCTATATGCGCTTTGAAGGCTAAATCTTTTATTTTCATAACAGAACAGTCAGTTTATTTGAATGAATCACATTGATGGACACACTCTACTTCATATAGCTGCTATTACTTTAAAGTAGATCTTCAGCCAAAATAATTCTAGTTTTGGATAGAATTTGGAAGGATTTTTACTGCAGTCTGTGTCCCTATTGGGGAGGCTTTCCTTTATTTCCTGTCTCACAGACATGAAAAGAAGTTGGTAGAAATCTTCTCTAAAGTGAAATGGAAATATCACCTTTGATGTGACGGGAACAAGTGTCCTCCTTGTAAGATATCCGCTCTACTCCTCTTCTCGTACAAGTCATAAAATCTTGGATTTTACTTTGTTTTACTTTTTCTCTGCTGTTTCTCTAAAAAAAAAAGTATAGATTCCAATTATGTTTAAAAGGGAAGGAGCCATTTTGTTGTGCTGGACTATTGTAATGTTTGTAGACAAATGGAAAATGGATAAGTATTTGCTAAAGCACCCGGGTGAAAAATGTTAACTTGTGTCCTTCTTTTATCTCATAAAAAAACACCAAATCTCCTGAAAGGCCTTGCTATTTTTTTTTAACATCATTTAGCAAAATTTCACCTTTATGCACACACCGCTGGTAAAGGGAACAAGTCATGGCTGGGACCCTGACCTCATAACTATAATCCACATCCACTGTATTTACACTGTTTTGAGAGATATCTCCGTACAGTAGCATAGGAACAGGGGATGCGCCTCCAGGAGCTAAAGTTGTTTTAATCTTTGTAGATATCTGCTATCAAAATATTAACCTACAAAGTATTTTTTTTGCCAAAAGTTGTTGATCAAATTACAACATATGTGACATAATAAGTGGAGGTGCACTGAATTGAAATTTTGAAAACCAAAACGAAACCAAAATGAAAAAAAATGTCAGGCCGAAATCAAAATCGAAATTTTTTTTCTAACTTTTTAATTTTTTTTTAAACATTTTATTTTTATTTCTTTTTTATAAACTTTTACATTTTTATATATTTTTTTAAATTTATTTTTATTAATTATTTTTATTTTTCTCCTTTACTTTTAGGGGCTTCGGGGAAATATTAGCGATCTAAACTGACCCCTGATATTTCCCTTTTAAAATAGAAAAAGGGATTGAGAACAAAGAGTCCTCAATCTCTTTATCTGCAGCCCCTTTTATAAATGAACAGGAAGCCTCTATACTGTGTGTTCCTGTTCAATCATAACTCATGGAGATGGTATGTTTACTGTGTCCACAATCATGAATGAACAGGAAGTGATGTAGATAACTTCTTATTTATTCATAATTGGGGACACAGTAAACATACTATGTCCTCTATTATTTACAAACTCTCAGTGATCACTAATCGCTGACTGCCTGTACCCGCTCTCCATCCTGACTCGCTGTCACAGGAGGCTGAGCGAGCGGTGCAGGAAGGAGAGACCCGATCTCCTCTGACAACTGACTCCTCCGCCGCACCGCCGACCCACCCTCCTGTGACAGCTGACAGCTGTCTCCTCCCCCACACCGCTGCTCTCCTGATCTGTCACAGGAGGCTGGGCGGGGCGAGGAGGAGAGACGAAGGCTACTCACAGCACTGCTCGGTCTCCTGTGACAGTTTCTCTCCTCCCCACTGGGACACAGAGAAGCGCCCAGCGGGGAGGAGAGAAACCAGGAATGCACTGCTTTTTCGGCCGAAAGATGGCAATTTCAGCATTTTGCCAAAAGTGGCATTTTCGGCCGATATGTTTCGGCGGCCGAATTTTCAGTGCGTCCCTAATAATTAGCTATACCCTTGATGTATAGTCCAACATCCAGCTGCACAAAATAGGAGAAAAAATGCAAAAGAAACTTCTTTTCCAAAAGGACCCACAAACTTGCCAACACTGAATTAGGTGGTCTTAAAGTGATAAAAGTCTAGTCGTGCTCCTAACACCCTTGACAACCAGTACTACCATGTTAAAGGTAACTGCACTCCACAATTCCAAACTGCATATATTCTAAAGCTCCAGTGTCTGCATTCAATGATGATGCAGGATCAAAGTAGCTAAAACCAATGATATGTTCTAAATAGTGTAAAACCCTTGTTAGCACAAGCTCTTGCTAGCTAAAGCATTAGTTAACACTGTGTATCTTTTTATATTTTCAGTGTGGATTACTAGTAATACCATATTTTGGGATATTGGAAAGGTTCCTGAGGTTTTAAACCTTCCCTAGTTACTTCACTGCAGTATTAAATATGTATGAAAGCTTCAGATAATGCATTTAGGAAAATCACCATTCTGGAAATAGACACCGTCTTCTGCATACAATGCTAAACATTGCTCAGGTTCTAGTATACCTCATTTTTTTTATTCATGACATCAGAAATGGACCCTATATAATTTACTCCAGGTATGATACTTGCTTGAAATATATAAAATGTTAAATATGAGCATGTGCAAAAAATCTCTACATGTATGTATGGATGTCAAGATCATGAAAACAACCCAGTATTCAAAAGAAAGCTATAAGAAAAGATTGTTTGATATAGAAGATTTGTGGGGTAAAACACTTGTAATGCATTGTAATGTGTGCACAACATCTGCGAAACATTAGCCTGCATTCCTTATATACAGCTCTGTGATAGTGGCTGATGTTAAACACCATTAAGTATGGCTTAAAGGTGGAAAGATGGCCAGTCACTGCTGTGACTGATTGGACACACACCCAAAGGAGGAAACCGGATTTCCACATTCAGGTTGTCATGCATATGTAGATAATGTCTGTGACAATATCAACAACAGTTCCTTGTGGGCTTAAGGAGGTAGAAGGCGTAGCTGATGTGGGCCCCCATACATCTCCTCTTGTTACAGAAATGTATGGAAGGATAGAGTAATGGGGGGCCCACCCCATGTCCTCAAGTGAAATTTTTATATATCTATAACCCAGTAAACTCCCCAATATCCGGCATTCAAGCAACTGGCACTCTCAAGCAATCGGCAAAATTTTTTTTTTTTGCCTGTGAGTGATCTTGCCCTGATTAAGGGACCCTGGGTGGCGCCGAAACGTTGGCTATGTGGTATCTGTGACGATGTGTTTGATTAAATGATTATCTGAGTACTGGTGACCTTCATTTTCTACTGACTGATCTGCACGGTGCCATCCGTGATTATCATTCCAAGCACCACCATTGCAACTGGTCCACAATGCTGTAAGGAGTGCAGGGGGACACATTGGTATACCAGGGAGCCAGAATGTGACATCACTCCGGTCCAGGCACCTCTACAGGACATATGAGGAAGTTGTAAGCAATTCACCTATGGATGGAGCTCCCTCGCGGCCATAGCCCCATCCCATGCCACCTCAAGCTGACACTCTGCACCTGGCAGCATATTTTAAATTGCTGCTTGGCGTGAGAACTGACAGTGCTGCCAGGGAGGCAGAGGAGCCTCTCACTTAGAAAAGTGGAAGGCATGCAGCGACCCAATGAACATGGGGTCGCAACATACTTTTGGGTCACAACCCACCAGTTGAGAACCAAGGTTGTAGATTGATATGGTTATTAGGAGTAGGATAGAAATTCAATAAAGAAATACATATTTTTTTTAGTTTTTAACTATAGAGATACCCTTTAAGTGGTTCCATGCTTGTGTCAGCCTTGTGCTAGGAAAGCTGTGTTGTAAGCTTTGCTGTTGAATGCCACCCTAGTAATGAGGGAAATTAGAGTGGTAATAAACAAAAACTCTGGCAAAGTGTTATTCAAGTTGGGTGCTGTAGAACCTTACTTATGCTGATGACATCAATATGCTATCTTGAAAGCTTTAAGACTCTGAGAACTGTCTTATAAGACAAAAACAAGGTATGGCAGAGATGAGCCTGAAGGTGAATTTTGCCAAAATGGAATATATTTGCAACCTTGGATAAGTGATGGCAGAGAATAACAGAAAAAAAAGAATAACAATAGAAGAAGGCCAGGTAAAGGAAGTTACTTGGCTTTCAACAAAGTTTTTAAAACTTTCAGTCTCGGCAGAAACGTAACACCGATCATTTACTATACAGTGGTGACCTCTGGTTCTGAGTCCTGCGCAATGACACTGTCAGATGTGCAACTTCTATAAAGATGGGAGTTGAAGAAGCTCAGGAGAATTTTTGGCCCTGTATATGAAAGACGATACAGGAGACTTTGAAGAAAACAGAGCTCAGAGATCTGTGTAACAATCCAAATTTAGAATCTGAAATAAAGACTAACAAACTGAGGTAGTTGGGGAATATTGTGATATCCATAAGAAAAGATCAGGAGGAAAAGTTTTTCTTACACATATAATAGTGTCCCAATACTCAAATGAGTCCACTGCAGGTCTCAACCAGAAGGAGAGGAGCAGAGCAGGCCTGATATAGGTTGAAGAGGTGGAAGAGGACTATAGGAAGACAAGAATCAGCCGATGGAGAAAAAGAGCATTGGACAGAGGAAGCTGGGCTGAATTTGTTCAGGAGACCAAGGCCCTGCGTGAACTGTAATACTCAACACTAATATGTGCACATGTATTTTTTTCTTATCTTGAACACACAGTAATTGGACTTTGCTGGAGACAGGCTAAATTTTCTCAAATACATTATGGAATATTTTAAACAACATTAAGTTTAAATTAATATATATATATTTTTTATTGATCAGCAAAACGACAAACAATTTGGCTGATTTATAAAAGGAGTAAATGATGCTCACTTTTCAACATTAATTTTCACTTTGCAAGGGATATTTCACTTAGCTTAGTGAATGAGGCGAAGATGTGTTCTGTCACGTGCAAGAAAAAAATCCTGTTTTTGTAAATTTCCTTGCACATGCACATTCCTTGTATTCTTTGCTGAGTGCATATTATTTAATACTTTATAAACCAGACCCATAATGTATGTTCTATGGACCCATAGAAATAACTGAACTCTTTTTTTTCTATGATGCAGAGTGATATTGATGGACTGGCATCAGGCATGATTCAGACTTAGTCACCGACCAGAACAGTCTATTGAAGTAAGTCTTTCAAGAACCTGTGGCAGAGATCACATAGTTCAACACAGACCATGTGCTGGCCTGTGCAGGTTTCCCATAATCAGGTTTCAGCTGTTTTATTAATATTTATATATTGTGTGTAAGCTGAATGATAATATAAACCGTGACTATTTTTTTTTTTTTAATGGATCCCCTTTCTGAGGAGCCACATTGTATTCCTCTAATATCCAGTTGGTTGCCCACTACTGGCATATAGTATTAGCTGCTGAAAGGTCTTGCTTTATGTCTAGTACTTCATGCTCTGCACTCGACTGTAAAGGTTTCATACTTTTATTTCCCTTTACATTCAGACTCCAAGTCATCTTCCTCCCTCCCAATCCCCTTAATGTTTCCACCATGACTCAAGATTCCAGAGTAGGTAAATTAATCCAGGCACTAATTATCTACGATGATGCATCTGTCCTTCTGTGTGAGCTAAACCAATTCAATGATTGGAACGAAAGGAGCCTTTGATGTTGGGCTTGATCTCAGTAAGCTGCTAGTTTCAGCAGAAGTCTGTCTGCTCGAACCAGGTTCATTCAGAGGGCACAGTATCTTAAGCACTCCGCTTTTGACCCTAACTAGCGAATACTTAATGTATGAATTAAACTGGACAGCCCTTTGCCAAAAGCCTTTTCCGTGTTATATTTCTGCAGCTATTTTTATCTGCATCAAACAGCTTAAATCCCACAGACATCACTGACAAATTGTGTTTATTGTAGCTAAAAGTCACACAGGGTTCAAGAATCGTTTTGCGTCTCATTACTCTGACAACACATTATAGAAAATACCAATTATTGTTAGAATTGTAAGCAGTGGAGTACACAGTTCCCTTCCGCATGCACCTTATCAGGTTGTTTGCCAGACACACTAGTTTGTGTATTGTGGGAGTATTATGTTAATTCCTTATGAATTTTGGTTATAGTACTTCTTAAAAGAGAAGGTATATGCATATTTCTTCTGCATTATGAATTAAAAAAGAGATTTATAAGAGACTTATAAGGGAAACTTATTTTTTTATTTAAAGTGACACTTGTTACCATGTAGAAAAGTGTCAACTTGAAAATCTCACCGGTACATATGTTTTATTGAGAACATTGCTCAATGCAATAGCTATGTAAGCAGGGCTGGATTTCCCACAAGGCCAACCGATGCCCGGCCTTGGGGCAGCATGGAGTAGAGGGAAGCAGGGGTGTTGAATTCCTATCTCCCGATGCCCAGGGAATGCAGTTCAGGGCCGAGCGGGTAGTTGTTTTCTACATTTGAACAGCGGGGAAGCCTCCGCTTGTTTTGTTGCCGAGGTCACTTGTATGCAGCCTGCATACAGGGGGTGCATTGAGGAAACTGGCATTGGGGCAGCAGAGAGAGTAAATCCGTCCCTGTAATGTAAGGATCTAATATTAATTGTTTCAATTTTTTTCTTGAAGACGGTGTTCTATCAAAGGAACACCGTCTTCTCTTGCAGAGGCTGTCTGGCTTCCTGACCAATGAGGAAGCTGGGCTGCGAGTAATGAGATGCCGTCCATCTTCCTGATTGATCAGTTAGCCGCGTGGCGCGTCATGACCCGCCTCCCGGATTTCTGATTGGCTATAAAGCCAGGTTCACTTGTTCCTCGGCAGCCTGGCTTCCTGACTAATTAGGAAGTCGGGAGGCGGGTCATTAAATGCTGCCCGGCTTCCTGATTGGTTAGGAAGCCAGGCTGCCTAGCAACAAGGGAAGCTGGCTTCCTAGCCAATCAGGAAGCCAGGAGGGGCATCATAACCCGCAGCCTGGCTTCCTGATTGGAAAGGAAGCCAGCTCCATGCTCTCTCAGCACTGCTGGTTAGAGGGAGATCTCCCTCTGACCAGAAGTTCTGGTATCAGAGGTAAATATCAGAGCATTTGGGCGAGTACGGGTACTCGCCCAAATACTCAGTATTGGCACTGATACCGATGCTAGTATTGGTATTGGTGCATCCCTAGTTAAAAGTGTTAGGCAGGGCTTGGCAGCGCAAGGGTTAATGTTCCCCAACTTTAACTACCTCCCGGCCTGCCGCTGTGTATACACGGCCTGCCGGGAGCATCTTGGATGTAACTGGGCGTGTAAATTAATCTGATCTGTAGTCATCTTTTCCATCATTCCTCAATTAATTACCAATATTTGCTTGCTTACAATGGAATTCCAGGCAAACAGGTAAATGCACTGTTAAAATACAGACTGTGCATTCTCTCCTGAGAATTATGCTGAGTTTGAACAATCAAGTAACAACAGTAAACTAATGAATTCATTCCTTTGCTCTCTTCTTCTATCAGCATGTCCTTTGTCACCATAGTTGCATGCAGCACAGCTGATTGGCCTCTAGTGCTGCCCCTCCTTCTACTAGTTAGCGTATTACTGTAAATAGGGTTACCAAAGAGCCAAATTCAGGTATTTATACTAGTCCTGTTTAAAAATACATGTAACTTTTTTTCAGTGGTGGCCAAACTGCGTTACATGCTGTTTTTGTTATTTACCTGTAGTTAGGCTTTACATTTAGATGGAAAAATAGACTCAAGTCAATCTAGTGGCTATGAACCTTGGTGCATGAACTGGTCCAGGGAAGATATCAGGCTGTGTTTTATAGTGCAGATGTGTGCTGGGAGCATGGATATGCTGTCCAAGCTTAAAGGCACTCCCCCACAAAGCAGTCACAGGTATTTCCCTGCTGCTCTTCATGTCCTGATATAGGTAAAAACTTCATGTGCACTATTCCGGCATAGATTGGAAATAACAGGTGTTTTTAACATTTAGCATTACACATCTTGATTTCAGAAACAGTTTTGAAGTCACTGCAGAAATTAACAGTTAACAATCCCTGCTTTAGATGTAACATAATTATTACATGTAGGCTGGTAGTTCTTTCACAAAAAATGAGCCGTCAGTTGGCAGATGCCACGGAAGCCTGAAGATGGCGATATGCCTCTGTTTTTGTAATTGTAAGATACAATTATAGTATTAAATTAAAATTAATTAATACATTAAACATTTTGTAGAAATTAAAATATATATTATAACATATTTTCACAATTGTCCATTTGTCAGTCTATAATAAAAAAGCAGGGAACTTATTAAAACAGTGTTCCAATTAAAAACCTTCCATGTCCTTAAAATAAAAATGTACAATAATTTAGGAATGTAAGAAAGCTGTAGAAATTTTGTCCAGTGAAATGATGCATACTAAAGCTGCTACATTTAGGCTAGACATCTAGACTTCAAAGACCTCTGGTCACAAAAGGGTTAATGAAGACATCCTTCCATAATTAAAAATAGTCACTGCTGCTGGCCAAATACTTTCAAATATTAAAGCGGACCTTTACACTCAAAAATCAAATTCTACCAATGCATCCCTCTATGTATGATGATAAATAATAACATAGACATGTCAGGTGTATAATGCTGTGATTATGAAATACTTTCACTTGCAGAGCATTCACTTCCTGCTGCGAAAGGGCAAAATGACCAGTTTACCAGAACAATGCACACTGGGATTGCCTTGCCATCAGCAGAGCCTCGCTGGAAAATCTCATCTGTAATCTCACAAGATCTCAGGGAAAGGCATTTTCCTCCCCTGAGATGATGTGCATGGTCACATGTCCTAGTCACATGTCTCGTCACATGTGCCAGAAATCCAGGAAGTAAAAGGATAGCTAGTAATCTGCCCTTAGTAAACATGGCCACTGTCAGAAGACTGGGGAAGAAAAGAGAAATAAGATATGCAAAGAATACAAAGCCGGCAATTATCTAGAAGTATGTGTGTGTAGATTGTCATTACTAAACATTTCTAAAGGTGTGTTTGTTGTTATTTTATAGATATGGGTAAAGGTCTGCTTTAAGTGCAATAATACAGTACATGTATCTTCTTTCATACTCTGTTACTTATGCCTTAACCCCTTCATGACTGAGCTTGTTTTTGGTTTCTGTTCGTAAATGACTGACACACTTTTGACATTTTTGCTGTGTGATTCTTCCACGTCAGTAATATACTTTCTTACAAAGTGCACCCACACATATTATATATTGTTTTTTAGAGGACAGATAGGGCTATATATTTATATCACATATGTGTGTCTAACGCCTCACTTAGGACAAATACAAATTAAAAAAAGAGGAAAAAACGTAAAAAAAAACTTTTTTTCCCAGTTTTGATTTGTAGTATTTTTTTTTAACAAAACCAGCACAGTAAAAAAAAAATGCAATACATACATTCATTTATTTGTCCCTTATTTTTAATTTTTTTACACTTTTCACTATTTTTTTAATTTATTTACACTTTTCACTTTTTTTATACTGACAAATTTTATTTATTTAATTATATCAGGCAGTCATTGTGAATTAATCTCACTATTACTGCTTGATAAATTAATACATTTTTTTTATTATCAGGCTGCTTCAAACTTCAGAACAGCCGATAATAAGTTAGTGACACTGATCCTGCAGCAGTTCAGGATTCAGCTGTCAGTGAATGTTTCAGAAAACTTAAACATTCTACTTTCAAGAATAGATACATTATGTGTCTAATACATAACATTTTGTATCTATTCTTGAAAGTCAAAAGATAAAAAAAAAAAAAGCCAGTATAGCTTGAGAGAGATATCTCTCGATCTATACGAGCTGTCAGAATGCCGGCAAAAGCCGACATGTGTGTCCGCTTTGCTGTGACTCTCAGACACCCGATATTAAGGTATCGGGTGTCTGAAAAAGGTTAACCCTTTCAGTAATGGATCTCTAGATAGTTAGACATCCATTACTGAAAGGTAACCGCTGATTCTCAGCGGTTAGCAGCCTTCTAGTGCAGCAAATAACTCGTCACGTACAGTGTACGTGACGAGTCATTTGGTCCCTTTGTGGCTGGACGTACAGTGTACTTCTCCCGTCACGAAGGGGTTAAGAAGCCTGCTCTAGGAACACATTAAGTGGATTTTTTTACATTTGCTTGGAGCTGTAAATGAATAAATTTAGCTCAGTGGTAGTCACAGGTACCCTTTTTATGCCAAGCATGCGTGCACATGGGAAAATACACTTGCAAGTACACTCAGTTGTCTGTTTCGCTTGCTCTCTGTCTCACACACATTAGGGTGTTTGCCACAGGCCAAGACAGCACTGCTTTGACATTTTTAGCTCCAATTAACCTTATTTATATTTCCTAAATTCTGAAAAGGTTATCTGACTCCAATTTAATGTGAGCTGCTTAACCTCCTCCATTCCAGATTGACTGGCCTGCAACATGGTTTGCTTGGTTATTTAATTAAATGTATTTTACTTCTTGTTGTCTATTTCATACTTAAACTATTGAAGGTGCAATTACACTTGTTTCACCATATACAAGTTTATGGCCTTGGCAATACCGTGACAAATCATTAGGCACCCAAATAAAATTAGAAATTATTTGATTCTTTTCAGCTTGTTAAAGTCTTTGTAACTAAAGTATGTTACCTGGTGAAAATAAAAGTCTAACACCAAGAAACAAGTATAATAAGTAATCACATTGTCAATGTCATCCAAAAACCATTGCATCTCTGTTATAATGTGAAAAAATCCCTAGCAGTCAGCTTTATCAAGCTTTGCACATTGTTTGTGTTAATATTCTGAGGAGTGAAGTCTTCTTCCTTTAAAGTGGACATGAACTCAAAAAGTAAAGACTTGTTGTCCTATAGGGAACATCTAGAAAGCAGAACATTACAGGACATTTAAACAGTACCCTGAAAAATGTTCCTTTTATGTTAATTCCTTCAGAAAATAGCAGTGCTCTTACTAACCTGTGACTATGCCCAGGCACTCCTGTTCTGTAGCCTAAAAGCGGTATATCTGCAGTGTGAGATCATCTAAGGCCTCTATCTGCTAGTTTTGTGAGATTTGGTAATGTCACTACCATGCTGCTCACTGTCCTTCTCACTGGAGAGAAAAAAGGACCTACAGTGCAAGGATCCTGCTTTTGCTGCTTCAGTATTTCTGTGGATCTGTCTTCCTCCACCTTTCCTGCTGCTCTTTTATTATTACCCCACCAGGCATTCGATCTTCAGTCATCAGAGGGGCATCAGTCACCAGAGGGGCAGCCCATGAAGAAGCAAAGCCTTACTACTCTACCAAGATGGCTGCTGCCACACAGAGACTCAGTGTCAGGAACGCAGGCGGTTCCGGACTCTGAGGCCAGCGCAGGGACGGCCCCGTCATCGGCGTCTAGTTGCTAGGCGACGGGCGGCCGTTCCGCAGCGCTCCTCCTCTCCTCTCACAGGCAGTGTGACGCGACAGACGAGGCCCGGCGGCATCCCGTTGCTAGGAGACGCTCGGGTCGGGTCTCGTCTCCGGCTCCGCCCCCAACAATTGTCTCTGCCTATTTAAACTGAGGCTGAACACTTGCTCGACGTTCTAGCAAAATAGTACGTCGAGCAAGCTATTAGGAACCCTCACCTTGAGCAGAGACCCTTTTTGACCAGCCTCTGGAACCTTTGATCCTCCTGACCCGCCTCTGGAACCATTGATCCATCGATCCAGCCTCCAGCTACCCCCAGCACCAAGGAACAGATACACTTCCCCTGACTGGACTCTCACCAAACAGCAAGTATATCACTGCCATACTATATGCAGGGGAAGTGTTGGTACTGCCACCTTGTGGGGAAGTCTCATATTGCATCCTCTCTGCTCTTCTGCTATCTGCTTCATTATTACTGCTTAGCCATAGTTGGTGTCACCTGCATGTAACTCATATTGGGCTTAGTGAAGATAACTGGCTCTCTACTCAAACACTGCTGCACCATATACCCTGGACTGTTAATTCCTCAACCATATGAGATATGCTAGTTCGGTCCTTAGTGAAGTAACTAAGGCATCGAACTACAATTCACAACACGGCCCCAATGCTATATAATTGAGGGTGTGACTATACAACACAAATCCAACTCAATGCTCCCAGGATAAATGGTGTATGATGTGTAAGGGGTTCCGACTGCACTCACTGAATTAAAGTGTTACCGTGAACCTCCCTCCTGAACCATTTCCACTTACCTCCGCAGCTGAGATCCAACACTCGCCACCGGGCTCGCAGGAATCGTTACAGTTAGAGACTGAGGGCTAGTTCACACCAAGTGCGGAGCAGTTTAAAAACGCATCAAAAATGCATCACATTTATTACAATGGTATTTTGGGCTCTAGTTCACACCACAACATTCAGCTCCAGTGCATGTAGAAAAACTGCAGCAGCCACTATTTTTTCTGCTCTGTAACACTGGAACACACCAAAAGGCATCCAAAACAAGTCAAAATGCCTGTAAACACACTGGAACGCAACAACAAAAAAAAAGCCCCTCTGGTCAAGTTTAATGATCTAATCGTCCCTGGACACTTCCTGCCTGTGGGAAATACTGATCAGGTGCTCTGGTGACCTTGGGGAGAAAATGGTGGACACATATTGTGACCCCGACAGATTTGTCACCATGGTGGAAGAGTGGCTGGAATTTTATGATCCCAGGCACCCTCAGTATTGAAATAATTGAAGAAAGACTGACAAATGGAGCAGCGTCGCAGAAAGTATCTTTCCAGTGTATGGAGACATGTCTAGGAGTCATAAGGAGAGCTGTAGTGAGTAGTTATCCATGTAATGTGTTATGGCATGCTTTAATCATGTATACTAGTAGTCTGCATGTACTATTCCTGAGTGCAGTATTCCACCCTCCCTGTTTTGTTACACAGACACATGCTGTTGCTGCTTGTATGGCTCTGATATTCTATCCCATATGTAGTCCACCTCCACAGTTGGGGGGGATTCTGCCAAATGGAGTCCAAAATATTGATGAGCACTTGATCATTGTGACCAATCTGTGCATTAGATGCTTATTGTGTGATGGACAAGTTAAATTCACCCAAAGTAATTAGTAAAGAGACAAAATACAAAGAGGATGCATTGCTCAAGAATATTATTTATTAAACATGGATAATAGCAAGCATGTTATCACATTAAACACTAGCTACATAAAGTTTTTTATTAAGTAAGAAAGACCTAATATTTCTTATCACAGAAAAATAAGAAAAGATAATTGAGCAGAAAGAAACCCACCACCTTCTTGTCTTAGCAACCTTCAGAAAGACTGGGCCACCCTTGCTTGCCAGGAACCTCTCACCAGCAGGAGTCATGAAATATTGTGCCATTTCATCTCTCATGTTATGTGCATCAATGGCCCCCTTACCAAATCTCCATTCAGCCTGCTCTAAAGAATGTTGTAAGGTGCCCTCGAAATTGTAGCCGTCTTTCTCTGACATACTTGTGTAGAACACAAGTTGCCTTAATGACAGTGGTTGCATTTACAGGGGTCAGTTGCATGGCTCTGTGCAGGACATGCCACTTATTGGACAATATTCCAAATGTGCACTCTACCATTCTGCGTGCATGTGACAGCCTATAGCTGAACATGCGCTTTTGAGAGTCAAGTCCATGTTGGGAGTGGGGACGCAGTGTATGCCTATCCCAAATGCTTTATCGCCTACAAACACATATGGATAGGCTGTGTCTGTAGTTCCTGGCCATGGTCTATCGCTGGGTAGATTGAGTCCATTGGTCTGTAATAGACTAACTAAATTAGAATGATTAAAAATGGCGGAATCGCTGCTGCTACCATATGACCCTATGTCCACATAAGTGAAGTGGTAGTCCGCATCCGCCACTGCTAGCATGACTAATGAGAAATATTTTTTGTAATTTAAATATTTGCTTCCACTAAATGGTGGCATTCTTTTGCAGATGTGCTTCCCATGGATAGCCCCTAAATTCCATCTTTTCCAAGATAATTCGGGAATTTCTCTCCACCTTTCCTCAGTGGAAGCTGCAATTTATGCCAAATTGCCTTACATGTAGATTGAACAATATAGGAGATGGTAGATTTTCCAAGTCAAAATCCCAAATGCATGGAACTGTACAAATGACCTGTTGCCAGGAACCTGTATAGAATAAAAAAATAACAAATGTTATAATGTTTTGCTTTCACAGTTTCTTCCTGCAAGACCAAATGGCGGAGCATAAAGGACAACTATAGTAAGGAGCTGAAACTGCAGAAAAAAAGAGGAAAGAAGTGGGTCGGGAAGAACAAGGAGGGCTGTGTACACCAATTTCCACCTGCTCCATTTTCTAAAGCCAGTAATAGAGCTGCATCTCTAAGTTGACTTTCTTATGGTGATGTACAATGCTTACTTTTTCTATGAATCTTACACGTAAATTTTCATTGTTTTTAGAACCGAGAGTAGCTGGGATGACACCATGGCGCCAGAAGGAGAGGAGCAGGTGGAAGAGCAGCAGGCAATGGGAGTGGAGCTAACACAAAGTGACGAGATGCCTGAGGGGGAGAGTGCAGTGGAGGGAAGTTCCTCCTCCCACAGTCCACAACCTGGTCCGTCACAACCAAATGAGAAGAACCACCCATGTAGCATGGGACAGCTAAAAATCAGTGAAAATAGTCGAATGTTTTTTTTTATTTTTTTAAATAAATAGTAAAATTAAAAAAAAAAAGATATTTAAAAAAAGAAAAAAATACAAATTAAAAAATTGGGAGGAGCTAGTAGTGACAGCTAGCTCTGCCTAACTGTTTCCTATTGGCTGGCACCTGCTAGAGTCTTCTAGCAGGTGGCGGCCAATGATTAACAACTGGGCGGAGCCGGCCATGACGTCACGGCCAGCTCCACCCAGTTATTGTTTAATAACAGTTCAGCGTCCCCAGGTCATTTGGGGACGCTGATCTGTCATTACAACTGGGCAGAGCAAGCCGTGAGATCATGGCTGGCTCCGCCCAGCTGTCATTTGTGGGGCGAACAGTTGGCCTTCGGAAGGCCGTTTGCCCCGCTTCGGCTGTCACTTCAGCTCAGTCGAGCCGAAGCATATGCCTTTGGCTGCTGTATGGGCTATAGTAAATAGCCCGTACAGCAGCCCTTCGGTTTGACTGAACCGAAGGGCACCGGTGGCTGAAGAGAGCCGAAGGATTAGCCGAAGCTACGGCTGGATCCTTCGGCTCCTTCGTGAATAACCCCCATAGAATCGGGAACTACCAATCTGCTTCTCTTAAAAAAAAGAAGATCATTGGTTGTCTTTGACAACTGCTCCAGATTCTGTCTGCTCCACTTTTACAAGATACTATAATAACAAAGTAGTGGTGACGGGGTTAAAATATCATACATAACCGGCAAGCATTCCAGCAACAGGGAGAGAGATCAAACAACCTATAGTACCTTGATATTGACATGCGAGTGCATGAAGAAGGTCTGCATACAAATCCCAAAACTGACCCTTTATTTCTCAGTGGGTGCCCCCAAAAATGGCATCTCCTGAGAGCACGTTGCTGTAGCAGTAGAATAACCATCACCAGGAGCATGCCTGCATTCCATGGATCCATGTTGGACCTTTTTACAGGTAACACAAGGTCATAGAAAACAGGAAATAACCTCAGAAAGATACTCTGCATACTGACAAAAAAACCACACACACCAGAATGTATCTAAAACACGTAAAAATGCATATGTGCAGAAACGTGTGCAGATCTGCTCTGCACTTGGTGTGAACAAGCCCTTAATCCTCTTCTCTTTGGTTCTCTGTCCGGTGTGTGCAGTTGTGAGGTCGTCACGTACCAAGCAGAACCAACAGCTCTGCATTGTAAGGATGCTGAGTGCCCACTGTCAACAAGGAAAGAAGAGGTGAGCGTCGGCTCCTGTGGGGTGGGCAGCCCTACTACAAGGGTAGTTTTTTCAATTTCCTAGAGTTCAGCTTTAAGAAATTGTTGTCCAAAATGTAATTTCACTCAGTGACTAAGCCAGTACTAGTGACAGTACTAGTCTCACGTCTCACAGTGATCTGACAGGGTCACTTTGATATCCCTAGTTGCCACACTTGCTATACAAAAATCCAGTGTTGAGAGGGTTAATTATAAGCAATGTTGGTGGATATGATGCAGAAACAAAGCTCCAGTTCCTCTACACCTGCAAATAGCCCGCGGAGATCCAGCACAATGTTTATTTATACACTGAATGGCTGTGTTCTCTCTGCAGTCACTGATGTAATGGGCCTCTCTATCTAACATGCAGCAAATACATAGGTAGTATAATCACTGACCTGATACCTCTCTTTGTTTATCTCCCAATTCAGGAGCCACTACAGAATGACAATAGAGCCCCCAGGCTGGGCATTAAGGGAAATTGCTGTTCTGCACCGGATGCTGAGAATACACATTATTTGTACAGGCTCTTCACAGCTTACCCAACATTTTAACTTCTTGTGTAGTGACATTACACCTT
Source organism: Nanorana parkeri (assembly GCF_000935625.1). Classification (NCBI taxonomy): domain Eukaryota; kingdom Metazoa; phylum Chordata; class Amphibia; order Anura; family Dicroglossidae; genus Nanorana; species Nanorana parkeri. Next base: position 549,359 of record NW_017306534.1, read on the forward strand.
CAAGCAGCATTATCCCATAGCCAGGTGAAATAAAAATGGCATTTTTTTAACTCATATCAGGCCAGCAGATTCTAAAACTGGAAAGATAATCATGTGAAACATTATAGGGCAGATCTCTAATATTTTATTCTTGATCCTGAAAAATCAAATTTTTGGGGGGTTAAAGTCTCCAGAGTTTCTAAAGAAAATGAATCAGCTGGATTTAGCAGTCATTTTTGTCGTGAATTGTAAAATATTACAGGTAAGATTTGACTGATTGTAATTGTTGCTGCCTCTCTTTCCTTGTATTCCTATTTTTTGTATTGTGTACATGGAAAACTAATCCTAAAGCTGATCTCCAGGCAAACCGCTAAATATAACTTTGAAAAAAGGCTGAATCTTACAGTCAGCAGAAAATAAAATGACAGCAATTTAGCATTTTTCTACTCTATCAAAAATGAAAAAATAAAATAAAATAAAAAGAACATACCACCTTGTTCTTTGTTACTATCTATTTTGGTTTTGAGCTCCTCAGGATTATGCAATCTGTTTCACTATGGCCAGGAGTTTGGGCGAGCTGTGAACTGGCTTGAACTGGGTAAAGGGAAAAAAGACTACCACATGTGGCAACAGCAAGATTATAATACCCAGTATAAGCACTGATGGAAGAAGCAGTCATTAAAATACTATTCCTGGAGCATCATGGCAGCATACAGTGGGTTGATCCACCCCTTCAAGCTAATAGGACCATATAACTATATACCCAGCTATCTGGCATTTTTTTTTATCCAGCCATAGGATCAGTAGACAACATGATTGAAAATTCTAACTTTTTTCCCCTCGTACCTGCCCATCTTCTGTGCCCAACAACCAGGTTCAGCCTCTCCTGGCTTGAAGTCCCTTCTGTATGAACTCTAAAGAAGGTTTCACAAAGTGAGCTCGGTCCATGTGAGTCTCTTGGGGACTCTGGCTTCTCAAGTCCCCCTCCGAACAGGTGCGGACAACATCTTGTGAGCTCAATGCAGAAAGGGACAGGGTATGTTAACAGAGCTGGGCATGTAACAGGCAATATCCGAGATGGTGGCAGTGACAGCACAGGCATTACCCATCACAGCCACTTGCCCTGTTCTTCAGCATCCTGGGTAAAACTATTTACCAGTTCCCGCTTTGTGCCCCACCTTCTCTTGCCTATTCTAGTATGTAGGCATGCTTCTACCAAGCTGCTTTGCAACTCTACCTCCCTCTATCACTATCTTACAGCACTAACTTACAGCTCCAATCTTTCTTCCTTGGCTGCTGCAATGGCATATACTGCCCATGCAGATTCACCATCCCGTTTGAGGCAAGGGAGTAAGTGAATTTTTTATTTTATTTACATAAAGAACACTGGGGGATATCAAGAGCATCCAAAAGTTGCCTTACAGTCCTGCAGATAAGATACCTTTTGATGGCAAGAACCTGTTTGGTGAAAAGCTAGTGGGTCAAATCTGGCCTAATTCCCCAGAATACGAGATACTGCTGACCCAGGTCCTTCTTCGACAATGGAAGAGAAGCCAGAGCTTCTGGGGAGAGAGCCATGGAGGGGTACACAGTTCTCTTGTCTGAAGTTGACCAAAACCAAGACCACCTTTTCAGGTGAAAGCCCCCAAAAATGCTTTTGAGGGGGTTCTGCCCAGACTCTGGCATTGGGTGGCATATTTTAGAGCATTGCCTCAGTATAGGCGGAACACATAAAAAATAACCATGGGTCATGTCAACAATGTGATATAGGGGCACTGCATTCCATAGTCATCCTCCAAAGACCTTTGTAAAAACCATCAAGCGACTTAAAGAAACAGGAATGCTTTCAATACATTTGATTTTGCTTTTCCTTTCATTGAAACCTCATAGAACCTAAAAATTAAAAAAAGATAGTTAGAAGATAGCAGTATTTTAAGGAATGAAAATCCAAGTCCTAATGTTTTGTGAATTGACTATTACATCCACACTCTACAGAGAAAGAACAGCGCAAAAAATAAACTATAATAAGCTACAATCTTTTGTAAATTGAAAATATATTTTTGGATTGCAATATTTTAAATAACCTTTAGTGACATTACACCATGTGTTATCACTAATCACAATTTACCCTGTAGTATTTTATATATATCTCAGTTACAATTTTTGTCTCTTTCTTTTGCCCAATACTCTTATGTGTATAAAAGTGTTTTAATGCTCAGCAACCAATCCACAGTTTGCTCACGTCTTTAAACCGTACTGAAGTGAAGACATTTTAATGCTAATGGTTGTTGTAAATTACAGAAACTCATGTAATTGTTGAACATATGACAATAAGACTTGTCATCTTAGACTATCCAGAAATCTGTGGACATTTGTGCTTCAGTACCCTAAATATTATATGGCATTCTCTCATATAATATTTATTGCTGCTCAGTGCACCATTAAATGATGCATACATTTATGTGGAGACAATACGTTTGACATTTGACTGTGTCATGCTACATTTTCATTCAAAAAGAACAATACAGCTGTTTATTTTTAAGTAGAAAACAATGATTTTGTTTCCCTTATAGTTTCTCGTTGAATTTTAAACTTCAGGTTCATAAAATTAATATAGGATAAGCATTAAGTTAGTTGGCTAAAAATAAATGTTTGTGTGGTTGAAATAAATTTTTTTACTTAAAGGAGAACTATGGGGTTAAGGCTTTTCCCCATAGTTCTCCTTAGGGTAACGGGAGGACACAAACTAGCGTCCTCCCGTCACCCTGGGCTCAGTATACCGCCAGCTGTAGCTCGCGGTATACTGAGACGCCGCAGCTGAAGCGGATCCTGACAATTGTGCCGGGATCCGCCCAGCTGCGTGACTGACAGCTGGCTCTGCAGAGCCAGCTGTACCTGCCCCCTCCCCCGTCCGTTCCGCCAGTCAGCGCTGGCGGATCGGAGAGGCGGGAATCCAGCCCCTCCCCTGTCACGGCAGAGAGCCGTGACAGGATCGAGAGGTGAGTGAACGCCGGTATGTGTTCGCTCACTTCCCGATCTACTGAGCCGACCTGTGACAGTCTCATTGTCACAGGTCGGCTAGAACTAAGAGGTGAGTGAAAAGCACTCACCTCATAGTTCTCCTTTAAGGCAATTTTTAATAGATAAATTCATCCACTTGTATTTCTCCAAGATGCTGTCTAGATTCCATCTAATATGTCAGCTGGTTGCGTCATTTAAGGAGAACTATGAGGTGAGTGAAAATCACTCATCCTCATAGTTTGTGAGCCGACGTGTGACAATGAAACTGTCACAGGTCGGCTCAATAGATCCGGAAGTGAGCAAACACATACCGTCGCTCGCTCACTTCCCGATCATCTCCCTACAGAGAGCAGTAACTGTCAGTCACGGCTCCCTGCAGGGATTCCCCCCTCCCCGTTCCAATCAATCCTCCAGCGCTGACTGGAGGAACGGACAGGGAGGGGGACCGGTACAGCTGGTTCTGCCTCTAGCTAGGCAGAGCATGCTGCCATTCACGCAGCTGGGTGGATCTTGACAGTATTTCGGGATCTGTCCCGGCTGCGGTGGTCTCAGTATACCGTGAGCTGTAGCTCGCGATATACTGAGCTTTGGGTCATGGGAAGACGTTAGTATATGTCCTCCCGTGACCCTTAAGAGAACTATGGGGAAAACACTTACCCCATAGTTCTCTTTTAAGATAAGCTGAGACAGGTGGGATAACTTGCATCTGAACCGCTTACCGCTTGCTTTTACCACACACCTCTACAGCCCATACGTTTGCATGACCTGCCGCCATCACCACACCATCCCACACTCAGTACTTGGACACCATCATACCCCCCCACTCCCACAGCTACGTGTTGCCCTCCCTCCCCTCACCACTGCTCTTGACTCCCATTACTCCCCCCCCCCCTTAACTGTCACCACTATGTCTGGCCATCATTCCACTTTTGTTCTCACCACTGCGCCTGCACCTAAATCACCTAAACCCCTACCTACACCTAAATCCCCTGCTCTCTCTACTGCAACTGCTACCATCCTAACACCTTCTGCGTTCACCACCACACTTGCCAACATCCCCATCACCCCAATCTCCAACCATGCCCATTCTGAAATGGGCACACTTTTGTTAGTCTCAGCTAAAGTTAAAATACTCCAGTCATTTTTGTGGTGAATTTTTTTATGTCACTGTCAAGAACCTCAGCCAAGCAGTCTACTTACTCTGACCAGGAGCTGTGTAAAACAGTAGTGTGGCAAATTAAATAGTGGTGTCAAAGACCATTCCCTGCATGCGAGAAGGCAGCAATAAGTGATGGCTTACTGCACCTTTAAAGCTGCAGGTTTATTTTCCTGGTTTTCTTTGTAGAATGGTCAGGTGAGAAGGGGAGAGGGGTAATGTTCAAAGTGTATGCAGGGGCAGATTTAAGCTTAGCCAACATAGGCAGTAACTTAGGGTTGTAGGACTACCAGGGGTGGTACACAGCCACCCACTTATTATGCTGATGTAAGTAACACATTCCATGTTTAATAAAACTGTTCTAGACTGCCACCCTGCCTGCCACTGCCATCTAACATTGTTGATGTTCCTCCGCAGTGTGTACATTTTTGTTTATGGAATACTGTCTGTTCTGTTTTAAGAGCTGCTTTATGCTTTCACATACCTCTTTTGCACCTCGATCCTTCACCGACTGAATCAATGCAAACCACAGACAGCCTAACGTTCCTTTAAGAAGCTTAATCCAACCCAGTTTTACTTCTCGAAGCACTTTACAGAGGATGTTTGCTTGTCTTTTGAAGTGCAAAAACACAATGATCTTCCTAGCCTATTGTCTGCAATGAAGGCTAGCAACAAAAAAGGGATCATGAAAGAAGAAGGAGGGGTCTGTCTGTGTTTATACCAACTGACTCTAAACAGGAGGGGAGAAAAGAGGGAACTATCAAATGTACACATAAAAACAAGTTGTAGTAGAGCTAATTTACCACTAGATGTCAGGCATATACCATAACATAATAATAGTCAACACTACAAAGCAGTGTAATGGTAATAGCAGAAAATAACAGTGGCTGTGACAGCACACTGGGGAGGGAGTAGGATGGAATTGGGGCTGTGTACAAAGATTGATATCCGTAAGGAATGTGCACACAAGTTTTTTTTCCTCTTGACGATGACAAGGAATGGAGGTGAAGTTTTTCAGCTAAACATTAATACAGACTGGGTCTTCCATCCCAAGGATCCGTTATTCGCCCCTGACACCTAGTGTTGATGACATAAGGTCCCCAGAGTAAGCGGAATAGTGAAACACGTTGGGACAAAGACCTGTTAAACGCAAGCCATTTGAGAACCACCGTCTTGACTGCTAAAAAGAACAATGAAGAAATACTATGGATAATACACAAGGTTACATATTGGTACATGTCTGTAAAATGGCTGCGCTAGATATCAGGCGAATTGAAATGGGGGTGTATGTCAACATATGTTTTTCATTGTTTTTGGAGAACAATTTTAACATGAATTGTAAAATATATTTTTTTCTAACTTATGCAATGGTGATGCGCCCCTTTAAACCCCACATTTCTTTGGTGTGAATTCAATATAATTAGAGGGTGAGGTGCCTATCGGACTGGATGAATCTGGGGCTTATTTTGTGTAGAAATGGGGAAAATGTAGGGCTGTGGAAATTAACAATTAATCCCTCGATTAATCGTTAATTTTTTTGATCGATCAAAATTATTGATTGAAGGGAAGGGGGGAGGAGTCCGGTGATGTCGATGTCCGTGACGTCACTGGACTCCCTCCCCTTCCCTTCGTTACCTGATGGAGCTGCTTGGGCCGGTGAGTACACATCCTAACTCTCCCGGCTGCCCGGGAGAGACACACTTTTTACCGGAAAGGTTTAATCTGCTTTAATCTGATCCCAGGGAAATCTGCTTTTCCCTGGGATCAGAAAAGAAAAAAAAAGGCATACGATTGCATAGCTAGATTACTATTGGCTATTGCACTTTGCAATAGCCAATAGAAAACTAGCTAATGCACCCGCCCACTGCTGCTGTCAATCAGCCGAGGGGGACCTGAATTTTTCTCTTTAGTAGCGTTTCTATTTTATTTTTTCTATTTAGCAGTTAACCATAGCAACCAATAAGCTTGTCTGTCAGTTTATTGTTTGCCATGGGCAACCGCGCTCCAGATTCGGTTGGCCCCAGCTTTGATAAATTCCCCCCACTGTGTATTTACAGGCTAGCTAGTGGACTGGGTAAAGGAGGGAAGGTGGCAGCAGACAGTTGACCTAAGAAGGCAGCAAGTATAAATCTTACTCTGGCCTGATAAGTGGTGAATTTATCAGGCCTGATTTTTAAAAGTTGTCTCTTGAAAGCGGTTTAGGCTTGCAGTTAACTACATAGATTGACATATCCCTGTCATATGAAATCATTTTGCGGCACGTTGGCTACCTTTACCTGTAGCTTGCACAGTGAAGCTGACAAACCTGGTAGGCTTTTGAATCCATTACAAATTAAATCCAGACTCCTGTCTGTAGAACATAAAAAAACAAAAACACACAAGCAGTTAGCTTTCCGTGCAGTGTGTTTATTATTGCATTGTATGTTATTTCTGTATTTTCCTATTAATAACTTTAGTTTGTTGGCATATGATAGCCTATACCTGTGTTTACTGTAGGTTTTTGAACTCCTGCCTCCTACTGACCTAGCACAGTGAAAAATAAATTCGGTAAAGGACACAAGATGTGAAATAGGGAGGCAATCCTGAGTTAAAGATCCTGAGTAAAAAAAAAAGAACAATGAAGAAATACTATGGATAATACACAAGGTTACATATTGGTACATGTCTGTAAAATGGCTGCGCTAGATATCAGGCGAATTGAAATGGGGGTGTATGTCAACATATGTTTTTCATTGTTTTTGGAGAACAATTTTAACATGAATTGTAAAATATATTTTTTTCTAACTTATGCAATGGTGATGCGCCCCTTTAAACCCCACATTTCTTTGGTGTGAATTCAATATAATTAGAGGGTGAGGTGCCTATCGGACTGGATGAATCTGGGGCTTATTTTGTGTAGAAATGGGGAAAATGTAGGGCTGTGGAAATTAACAATTAATCCCTCGATTAATCGTTAATTTTTTTGATCGATCAAAATTATTGATTGAAGGGAAGGGGGGAGGAGTCCGGTGATGTCGATGTCCGTGACGTCACTGGACTCCCTCCCCTTCCCTTCGTTACCTGATGGAGCTGCTTGGGCCGGTGAGTACACATCCTAACTCTCCCGGCTGCCCGGGAGAGACACACTTTTTACCGGAAAGGTTTAATCTGCTTTAATCTGATCCCAGGGAAATCTGCTTTTCCCTGGGATCAGAAAAGAAAAAAAAAGGCATACGATTGCATAGCTAGATTACTATTGGCTATTGCACTTTGCAATAGCCAATAGAAAACTAGCTAATGCACCCGCCCACTGCTGCTGTCAATCAGCCGAGGGGGACCTGAATTTTTCTATTTAGTAGCGTTTCTATTTTATTTTTTCTATTTAGCAGTTAACCATAGCAACCAATAAGCTTGTCTGTCAGTTTATTGTTTGCCATGGGCAACCGCGCTCCAGATTCGGTTGGCCCCAGCTTTGATAAATTCCCCCCACTGTGTATTTACAGGCTAGCTAGTGGACTGGGTAAAGGAGGGAAGGTGGCAGCAGACAGTTGACCTAAGAAGGCAGCAAGTATAAATCTTACTCTGGCCTGATAAGTGGTGAATTTATCAGGCCTGATTTTTAAAAGTTGTCTCTTGAAAGCGGTTTAGGCTTGCAGTTAACTACATAGATTGACATATCCCTGTCATATGAAATCATTTTGCGGCACGTTGGCTACCTTTACCTGTAGCTTGCACAGTGAAGCTGACAAACCTGGTAGGCTTTTGAATCCATTACAAATTAAATCCAGACTCCTGTCTGTAGAACATAAAAAAACAAAAACACACAAGCAGTTAGCTTTCCGTGCAGTGTGTTTATTATTGCATTGTATGTTATTTCTGTATTTTCCTATTAATAACTTTAGTTTGTTGGCATATGATAGCCTATACCTGTGTTTACTGTAGGTTTTTGAACTCCTGCCTCCTACTGACCTAGCACAGTGAAAAATAAATTCGGTAAAGGACACAAGATGTGAAATAGGGAGGCAATCCTGAGTTAAAGATCCTGAGTAAAAAAACATACAAAAAAAATAAATGCATTCCTTAAATCTGCTGCCCGGGTCAAGCTGGGTGCCATGTATGTGTGTGTGTTTCTATTTTTTTCATTAAAGGAGTGCAGATTTTAAAGCAAGCTATTATTTCCGGTGAGTTGAGACCCTGAGGGGGCAGCAGTGAATGGAAAAGTGCACGGCAGTCTGCTCGGGAAACCGATGCTCACTGAATCCGAAAGGTCATGTCATGTTTTCTGGCAATTGACTCAATGGGTTTGGATTCTACAACAGAAGGTCGGTCCGTTTCCACTCCTCACATGTTTAGGGGGGTATGTGCCTTGCAGCTCTTTTCATATTGACCTTATTACCCTGCCACAGTGATAAGCTGGGCTCATAAACGGCTGTGTAGTTTTTTTTTAACGTGTCATGCATTCCTCTGTTTTATTTTGAATCACTTCTGCTTCACCTACAGCTCTTTTCCCTGCCATCTCATGCTCATAGGTTAATCACATTTATCACAGATCTAATATATGTAAATGTTAATTGCAGGTCCCAGAGAGAAGACCCTTACCACAGCTCTTAAAGAACAAGACTACTCAAAAGTGATATTGCAGGTGAAAATGGATTCTTGTGGGCAGGCATCTCAATACTTTTAAAGCTGTACTCTGGCAGGGATCTGCCACAAACTGTACTCCCCACTCACCTTTAGCAAAGCGCTGCAGTCTTGGGGTTGTCCTTTATGGTGTCCATATCGCATGTCCCCAGCCTGGGTATCGTTGATGCTTCCCATTAGCTGTCTAGCAGTTGAGTCCTCTCAGGCTCCAGAAGACTGCAGCAACATGATGATTTCCCAACAAGTGGTTCAGCAGCAGGCATGCCCTGTAGCTTTGGATCACTGGTCTCAACTTCTGAAAAAGTTGCTGAAGAGGGACACATGATGGTGGGCCCTGGTGATTGGAAAACAGCTTTATTATCCCTTGTTTAAGAAAAAAAAATGTGGGGTTTAATCAAACCCAGAGATTGGCTTTAAGGTTGCCAATAGTGAATGCTCTTAGTCATGGTTAGTTAGTTCCTGGTTATGTTCTCACCCATGCTCGAAGGTTTGGGTTACTGCCACTCCTCCAGTGTGGGAACTGAATTTTATCAAAATGTAAAAGTAATTAAAGCTCAAACAGGGATGTAGGCGTCCAAGCCTGGAAACAAAAAAAAAAAAATCTCAACACTTGAGTGCTCAAAGGATAGAGAAAAATATTCAGTGGTTTAGCACTGTAACAACTTCCACAAATTCAATTATCAGTTATAGGTGAACTAATCCTTTAGGAAGCCCATACATCTTAGGTAAATGTAGTATGAACCAGCAGGTTTGAGTCACAGCCAGTTGTACTACTTCATAATGAAAGGCAGGATGTGGAGCCTGCAGTGCCCTTGGAATGTTCTCTATATAATGCTGCAAAGTACACTCCAGGATAAGAGGAGAGTCCTATTACATGACCTGTCAAAGTCATGTGATAGGTTTTCTTCTTCTTTACTCTCATTTCCCCCCATTCACTAAAATGAATGGTGTTTTGCACGCCTCAGAGTCCCAGAGTAAGAGAAGTGGAGGGCACCGTAGTAAAGAAAACCACATTTCTTGCCCTTGTGTCCCCTGGGCAGGAAGTGGAAGGTAATCTCTCCAACAGGTACACTAACATACATAAACACCTGACAGAATTGTTACCCCACTCTATAGAGTCTATCCAAAACAAAAAAGGTTTTGGCTGGAGTTATGTACAATGGTAATTATTGATCAGCTGATCTTGTTATCGCATAATAAAGAAGCCATAGAGAGGCAGATATCTCCTCAAGAATGATCCTCTCCTTTGCTTCAAAGGATTGGGCAGCTCAGTGAGAAATGAAGAAAGGACCCAGCACACTCCATATAGGAAAATCTCCCTATGCACATCTCCTTTTACCGAAACACACAATCTGAGGAATTATTTAAAATGTTTCTATGACCATCTAAATGTAATGCAGAGGGACTGCGCTCTTTTTCAAGTCAAATGTCCTCCTGGCTTTTCATTGTTATACTGTATTTCAAGTTACACATATTACATTTTACAATAGGGAACAGTTTCCTATCCTACAGTAACAGTTTTCAGTTTATTTAAAAACAAATATGACACCGCTTAATAAACTGAGCAACAAAATACAAACAACAAAAATATACTTTTACATTTAGCTGGTAATAGTCTTGTCAAATCCCATTGTTAAAGTTATGTATTATTGCTTTTGCAATGTGACTTCTTTTTTTTAATTTTCTTCCACTCTGAAGTATGTCTATACAAGTTTGCCTGTTTGTATTATTTAGAACAGTTATGTTCACTAACACAGTGGAAGAAGTGAAGTAATAAACCTGCCATGGGTGGTGGCATGATTGGGGGAGCATAAGTCATGGGCCATGATTTACTAAAGGATTTGCACGTACACTGACATATCAATTGTGTGCAGACAAACACATCTTATCCATACAGATTCTACTATACTCTCATGATGTGTACATAGAATCAACTAACACGGACAGGTTTCTATGGAGTGTAAGCTAATGCATCTGAACGTAAGCTAGCTAAGTAATGGCGTTCTTGACGTTATTATCTCTAATGTTGTGTCTCTCCATTAAATTCTATGGAGAGTTCAAGCTCTGTGCTCTGTACTCCATGCTTCAGCAGAGGCAGAATATGTGTAAACTTTAAATTTCCCAAACAAAGGGTATTCTGACTCCGATCGTTGTGATAGCGAAATATATCCCTTGCTGAGACCTCTATGCCTGGCCTGTATAAGCAGATATACTCACTGCGGACAATCCTCGTCAGATAGCTGAACTCGTCAATACCGATTCATTCAAAAGAGGTGTTTATTCTTTACATCAGGTTACAGCAGATGATAGGAACAGCAGTTGAACGGTTATAGTATTGTGCGGTCAGAAAATGATGCCTTTCCTCCGTACTGTGCAGATTATATGTGTGTCCTGTTACATGTGGCTTGCTAGCTTGGCCATGACACAGGAAGTACTGCACACAGGAAGAAGGGTGGGGCTACATACAGAGAGGAAATACATCGTAGACATCACAAAGAATCACAGAAAAACATGTACATTACAACAAAAGGCCACTAGATGGCAGCATAGGATAACACATGAATTTAGCTATGAGAAAATAGTTAGGCAAATCACACTATATAAATTCTAACCTATATAACAATGCTAATATTAACTGAGGCTATGCATCTCATATTCTATGTCCCTATTGGGGCGGCACAAAGGGGTTTTTGAAAGGTTCTAGGAGAACTTTGCAAAACCTCTGTATACAGTACGTGTGCTGCACACACTGCTTTACTGGAGCTCATTATGTCAGCTTACTTATGGAATGGGTTGGCTTCACCCCCGGGATCATTGTTTCTGGTGACGGGTGTTCATCTAAATAAACTCTGCGGCTTATTGTCACTTTCTCAGTCCTTGGGTGGAGGATTCTAGATCCCTTACTTTGTTCACTATAGCCCACCAAAAAACCTTCAGTGGCTGTGTTCTCCAACTTGGATCGCTTCTCCTTGGGAATATATGCATAAGCTTTACATCCAAACACTCTGATGTGCCTAGGCTAGGCTTTGATCCATGCAACATTTCAAAAGGGATGCTTTCAACGGCTTTTCATGGTACTCTGTTCTGTAGGTATTTTGCAGTCATTACTTCTTCTCCCAATAGGTAGGTTGGCGTCTGACAGCATGCATCTGGCCATTTCTATAAGAGTACAATTTTTCTTATCTGCTACCATTTTGTACAGGAGTGTATGGCGTGGTAGTCTGGTGTACTATACCTTGTCTCTTCAGATAGGATTCCACTTCCTTACTATTTTATTCCCCTCCATTGTCGGTGCGTATAATTCCTGGTTTCCGTTGTAATTTGTTTCTGGATATGACTGCAAACTCTTTAAGTTTTTCTGATGTTTCATTATTATGCAGATAAGTTGTTGTGTATGTGGAATAATCATCAATGAAAGCCAGTAGATATCTGTTCCCGCCTGATGTGGGAGGTTTCATTGGTCTGCACACGTCACTGTTTGTGAGTGGGTGATCCTCTTTTGAGTGGCCTGTGGAAGTGGTCATTTGCTTCCATACAGTATTTGCATGTCATGAGCATTCAGCAGGGCAGTACAGTTATATCTTCCAATAAGCCTCTGTTTATAATGTCTTTTATGCTTCTGGGTTTCGGTGTCCTAGTCGTCTGTGTCATAGATGGATACATTTGTTGTGTGGATTAGGAGTGGCTGTTTTGACTTGTTTGTCTGCGGTGATGAGTCTGTACAGGTATTCATCCAATTTTGCGAGAATTTGCTTATTGCTTTGGATTGTACATACATCACCTCGGAATTTAACTGTGAGACTGTTATTAGCAAGAGTTTTCACTGATAGAAGGCTTCCTTCTAGGTCTGGGACAAACAGTTACATTTTTTATGAGGATATTCTGCTTGTCCCCTGATGGTGTGATGCAGTTCAAGAATCCTTGACCATTACCCTCTGCAGTAATACTTTTCCCGTTTGCTAGGAAAACTTTGTCCTTCGCATTGAAATCAAGTTCTGTGAAGAAGATCTCATCACTTGTCATGTGACTTGTTGTGCCTGAGTATACCATCCATGTGGTATACTGTTCTGAGTCACTTTAAAAGTAGCGCACCATGATGTACCTGCAGTTTCCTTTGAAAACTCCCTCAGCTCTTTCTCTTGAAGGTGCCTCTCGCTTTCGAGCTTAGCTTTCCAGTCCTTTTTTAAGTAACCAGTCTCTACAGGGAAAACACGCTCTGTTTTATTTGTTTTGCTTTGCGCTCTCCTGCACCTTAAGGGCTTTCTGATTTTTTTAATTGTGCATATTTTCTTTCCTTCTGTCATACTCATTAATTAATTTTCCTTTGGCATATTCTAGTGTTAGTTCCTGCCCAGGTCTGGTTTGTAGAGCATTAACAAGAGCACTGTATGACTCTGGAAGACTGCATAGCAGTAATGCCACCACGTGATTTTTCTTTAATTTCCTCTCCAATTGAATGTAGTTGTTCTATGATTTCCAGCATGGCATTCGCATGTTGACATATTTCCTGGCCTTTTGTTGGCCTCATCTTATATAGCTTGCATAGCAGATATAGTTTACTGTTTAGGTTTGAACACTTGTGCAGTTTTTGTAGTGCATTTCCTTTTCTTATGTGGATGAGCTGATCGTCTTCCACTAGCAGACTTATAATTGCTTTTGCTTCCCTGTTCTTCTTGTCCCATTCTTCCATGGGTCCATTAGTTGGTCTTTCTGTACCCTGTTCTTGCCACAAGTCATCTTTGCTTAGCAGCATTTCAAGCTTGAACTTCCATAGCTGGTAGTTGGTATTGTTGACCTTTGAAATTGCAAACTTTATATGTGAACTATTTGCCATCTTTCTGTAGCTCTTGTTGACTTGCAGTGTTCTGTTTAGTGCCTGGGTCCATAACTTGTTGCACTGAGATCTTGATGAATGCTGAATTAAGTTTTACTTGCTTAGAAGAACATTATATCAGAATACAGCATTATACAGAAACCTTTTCCGGAGTGGGAAGACCCAAAGACTTGTAAGCTTACCTGACAGTGTGAACTATGCAAGTCAAGATGACTCTTGCTAAAGCTGCCTGCCCCTTCTACAACCTTTTGGTAAAATTAAACGTTTTTCTGATACTCACAGATCTTCCATTCTAAAAAGGTACAAGATAAATGGTACATGGTTTTGAAGCAAATCCAACTGATCTGGAGAGTCTGCCATGAGTGAGAGGGGGGGAAGGACCATCTCTCAGTTATAGTGAAATGTGGTTGCCACCTTTAGTAGGAAGAATGGAGAAGACCTAGCATTACCCTGTATTGGAAAACTTGGACAAAAGACTTTTCAAGATCAGGAGTCTAAGCGAGATAGCATCATCTGCTACATGAAAGCCTGGAGAACCAAGGGTAAGTCACACTTCGGGAAGGCCGACCTTAAAGGAGGCTTCAACTTAAATACTGCCCACAGGAACCATAGAACTAGGGGTTCTTCTGCCCAACAATGATATGCAGACAGAGCGGAGATCTACGCAAACTCTACATATTATCCTGTGTGGCAGAAGTTCCATGAGATGGCAGCAGGGAGCAAAGGGGCTTTGAGCCTTTGACTCCTTCGCTGAATAATATTTTGGACTTTTTGCCATCCGCCTTGGGGAATGGCTTAAGTTATAGCATAATTACAGTGCAAGTCTCCACTCTGTCTGCAGCCTAGGATTCCCTCCCTGGTGTTTACTCAGAAAGTCCAGGAACGCTATGGAGAGGTTAACCTCTCAAATTTATATTTTTTGGGGGGTTGTCGTGTGGTTGTCCTATTTGTATTTCTGTCCATTCATCCATGAGATTTAATGTCTATGCCCCATTACACAGTGCAGCCAGGTGGATGACACCACTTACAGTTAAGAAATACAGTGGTGTGCTTTATCCACCCCACCCAAGCCTACTGACTGGACAGTGAAAGAGCATCAACAGACTAATGAGGTCTGCCCTCTCCTTCAGTCAGCTTTTTGGCATGCAGCATTCTTGTCTGGATCCCAGTCCTTCCTCTCCCACTCTGAGCGCTGCTGTAAAGGGATTGCAAGAGACTGGTACCAAGTCGGGTACTTACACTAGTTGTATTTAAAAAATGCATAGAGTTATTTATTAATGAATATATAGCTGCATTAGGTTGTGTCTTCTAAATCTGCTCAGAGTTCAGGTTTAAAGTTACTCACAATATGCAGCATATCTGTAGAATAGAACACTTTACTTTGTCTTAGAACTTTGGGAATAAAATCAGGCACAGCATGGTCACTAACAAGAGTAAACCAGTCATACATTTGTAAGGATTTATATATATAGTAATTTAACCTGATACATCTTGTGTGGGAGATCACACGTTTGACTAAAACACTGCAGGTTACTACATGATTAACACATTGCAAGAAAAAAAAAATATTGAAACTGTAACCTGAAAGTTTAACAGTATCTGCAGAACAGGATGTTTTATTTTGTATTAAAGTTTTTGAAAAAAGAAAAAAATAACATTGTCAGCATTTGTCAGCCACCAGCAACAACAGGAAAATGAATTGCTAGGCTAGGAGCATTGGAGTGCTATCAAGAAATAATGGCACCACAGTGCACCTGGGAATTTCCCCGCCCTCAGCTGCACGTAAGCAAAGGGGCAGGGTGCAGTGACACAATTGACATTGCGTGGCCACATGGCTATATTTGGGGTGGATAAATAAGGTAAATGAGCTCACCCCTTTTGTCTCCTCATGCATCATTAATCTACTCACTGGCATATCAACATGGATATCACACCACTTCCTCAAACTCAACCTGTCCAAAACTGAGCTTATAATATTTCCTCCTCTCCATGTCCCCAACCACAACTTCTCCATTACAATCAACCTCTGCCCTCTGCCAGGGTGCTTGGTGTAATCCTTGATTCTGACACCTCAAAGATTTTAATTCACTCCCTTGTAATATCTCGCCCCGGCCACTGTAACTCCTTCGTTGTTGGCCTACTACTACAAAAAAAATTAAAATATTAACAATAACATACAAAGCCATCTACTACTCTGCCTCAAACTACATCACCAACCTCATCTCAAAATATCACCCACACCATCCTCTCTGCTTTTCTCAAGACCTCCTGCTCTCCATTACCTCCTAATATGCTTGCATCCAGGATTTCTCCCGAGCCTCTCCTAACTTCTGGAATGCCCTACCCCAATCTGTCCACTTATCTCCTACTCTGTCCACCTTTAGATGATACTTGAAATCTCATCTCCTTAAGGAAGCCTACATAGTATCTGTCCTTTTATTTGTTCCATTAGCTCATCCCACACAGTTATTAACTTTTGTTTTAGCACTTTCCCCTCTTACTAGATTGTACGCTTTCACAAGTAGGGCCCGCCTAACAGTCCTGTATTGAAATTGTATTGTAACTGTACTGTCTTGCTCCATTTAGTGAAGCACTGCACAAACTGTTGGCACAATATAAATCCTGTATAATAATAATATTGACAACTGGCCATTGCAGCATACATTACGCAAATTCTTTATTATCACCAACAGGAAACACCCTGAGAAATGCCATTCAGTCAATGCTGGAGTGTATGCAGGTAGGTAGGAAGGGACTGTAAATAAGCTTCAGGAGATCAGCAGCACTGAGATGTCACAAAGTATTAAAAAAAGCTGAAAGGTATTTTATTAAAAACAGGCAACTGTTTATGATACATAGTGCTTTAGTAAACAAAATGTTATTCAGCTAGGGTTTACATTTAAAGCAAACCTTTTCACTAAAAATCCAATCACCCTTTCAGCTCTGCATACTGATATGAAATCATTTTACATTCATTAGTTAAATATACATATTTTTCTTTTACTTACGACTACTGTTTTTCCACTTCCTGGTACTCTTAGACATTAGCGATGTTGCCTGTGCCTAAGAGATGCTTCCTGGGAAGCTTACATCACTGTGCATTGCTGTGAAATCTCATCGGTAAACTGCAAGATCTGAGGGAAAGGTATTTATTTCTCTTGAGATGATGTACATGGTCATATATCCTAGTCACATGTCCTAGTGTGCCAGAGTTCCAGGAAATAAAGGGAGGTGGATTAATCCGCCATTAGTAAAAATGGTCACTGTGAGAAGAATGGGGGAAAAAAAGAATAATAAGGTATGCAAAGAATGAAAAGCCTGCAATTATCTAGAAGTATGTGTTTGTATTATCATTACTAAACATTTCTAAAGGTACCGTATTTTTCGCTCCATAAGACGCACTTTTTTTTCCCCAAAAGGAGGGGGGAAATGTGCCTGCGTCTTATGGAGCGAATACCTATCGCCCGACGCCCGGGACATGCAGTTTCGGGCGCCGGGCTAGTAGTTTCTTTTTGTACATTCAGCCCTGCTCCTGACAAGCAGAGCTGAATGTACAGTAGGAGCCGCTGTTCGTTTAATACAAGGGATCTAATTAGATCCCTTGTATTAAATCGAGCGGCAGCGGCATCGGCGATCGTGTCCACCCCCCGCCGTGGTTTTCTGGGTCCCCCGTTCCTCTGGGGGACCGTGACCCGTCACGGTCCCCCATAGGAGCTCACCATAGAGCCCATTGAGCAGACGAAGAATGTCGTTCTTTGTCTGCTCTGTGTGATTACTGAGACAGCACCACCTGTCTCAGCAGTCACTAACTGCAGCTTCTGTGACAGAATTTCTGTCATAGAATTTCTGTCACAGAAGCCATGCGTCCTATTGTCCGGAGCGTCTTATAGACCGCAAAATACGGTAACTTTGTTGTCATTGTAAAGATAAGGGTAAAGTTCCTCTTTACGGATTTCAATAAATTACTATTCCTTTTGTGTATGTTTGGCTCTATAGCTAATGTGTGAAAGTAATTAATGTTTCCGCTAATTGACAAATGAGAAGTGTGATTCTTACCAGAGCTCTATGCCCTCTAGGCCTGAAGGAGTTAAATGGCTGTTTGTACCCTGACTGTCATATACTATATATGAGAAAAGAGAGATGAAGAAGAGCAAATAGTGACTCAGCTGTGTACCTGCAGGGGAAATATCACACCTTCCACCCATACACTGCTGAAATCTGCTCTGCTTCTTACACACGCAAGCAGTTGTTAAGAGAGTGGGACCTGAAACACTGCGTACAGTCATCACAAGCAGCCAACAAGCTCAGTTTTCTGTATGTGACCTGCTCATTAGCTGTGGGATGTTGTAGAAAGTTTACATTTGCAGCTGCAACTTTTCATCAGGACTATAGTTTGAGAATTTGACAACCTAGCAGCATTTTAGATTGCTTATTTGATTGGGCAAAGCACAGTGAATAAGATACTGCCTTGGAAGTCTGCAGAACATTAAATTAGGAGATGTTTATTTAGCGCCCATTCAAACTTCTGCAATCAAAGTGTATTTGCACTTTTTCAGTCAACCCCACTCTACATTCGTTATCATACCTAAAAAAATATTTAAAAACAAATATTTCCTACCTGGATGTTTCTTTGGAGGAGGCTTTTGGGCAGACTGAAAGCCACTCTAAACAATTTGTGAGTAAACTTGTGCACAAGACAAAAGAGGAACAGTCTGCGTTTCCCGAAGAAGCCACACTTCTTGATCTTTAAAGTGATATTAAAGGAGAACTATGGGGTTAGGGCTTTTCCCCATAGTTCTCCTGAGGGTAACGGGAGGACACAAACTTGCGTCCTCCCATCACCCTAAGCTCAGTATACCGCGAGCTACAGTTCGCGGTATACTTAGACGCAGCAGCTGACACTGATCCTGACAATTATGTCTGGATCCGCCCAGCTGCGTGAGTGACAGCTGGCTCTGCCTATCTAGAGGCAGAGCCAGCTGTACCCTCCCCCATCCGTTCCACCAGTCAGCGCTGGAGGATAGAAGCGGGGAGGGGGGAATCCAGTCCCTCCCCTGTCACAGCTCTGTGCCGTGACAGGATCGAGAAGTGAGCGAACGCCGGTATGTGTTTGCTCACTTCCCGATCTACTGAGCTGACCTGTGACAGTTTCATTTTTACAGGTCGGCTAGAACTATGAGGATGAGTGAAAATCACTCACCTCATAGTTCTCCTTTAAAGTCAAAAGGTTTTTAAGTTATTTCACATTCTGATTAAATCACTTACAATGGACGTTGCTTCTTGATGTTTAAACATTTTAGCTTCCTGCAGAATCAGCTGGTGCCCTGAGCACTGGCCCTGATATTTTTTATTATAATATATAAAATATATATTTTATAGAGTTTTAGGGTGGTACCTTCCCCTTCCAGGGTCCTATGGAGCCATCCTTGTGTGTGCTAGTAAGAGGTTTGTGTCCCTACAAACACACAGTAACAGCAAAGCCAGCCACTACCCTCCTCCCAGCTCGCTGTTTCTCCCTCCTCCCTTCTCCAAGCTAGTAGATGGATGGCTACTGGAATCTGCTCTGTCCCTTGTGATCTCATACTGGACAAGAAGTTCAGAGAAGTGAAGATGGGAGAGTTGGAGCTTATTGTAAACATGATAACTATAAGTGCTTTGGCAAAAATTCAAAGAAATACTTTGCTAGGAGACAGAAATACTTTGCTAGGAGACTGACAGGGTCAGTTTTAGTAAAGATGAATTCCCCACCTCCCTCAAGTCCCCATCTTAAAATAACAGAGAAGTTCGAAAAATCAGTTTTGGAGTTTTCAAAAAACAAAAACAAACAAGTAAAATGGTAAGCAAATACTTAGGGTTCAATGTTGAGTTGGCCCACATTTGCAGCTATAGGAGCTTCAACTCTTCTCGGAAGGTGTCCACAAGGTTTA
The DNA here is from genome assembly GCF_000935625.1 of Nanorana parkeri. Classification (NCBI taxonomy): domain Eukaryota; kingdom Metazoa; phylum Chordata; class Amphibia; order Anura; family Dicroglossidae; genus Nanorana; species Nanorana parkeri. Next base: position 568,896 of record NW_017306534.1, read on the forward strand.
GGAGTGTGTCTATGGGAATGTTTGACCATTCTTACAGAAGTACATTTGTGAGGTCAGGTACAGATGTTGGACGAGAAGGCCTGGCTCTCAGTCTTCGCTTTAATTCATCTCAAAGGTGTTCTATTAGATTGAGGTCAGCAGTACAAGCCCAACCCCTGAAGAAAAACCCCACACCATAATTCCCCCTCTACCAAACTTTACACTTGGCACAATGCAGTCAGGCAAGTACTGTTCTCCTGGCAACCGCCAAACCCAGACATGTCCATCGGATTGCCAGACAGAGAAGCATGATTCATCACTCCAGAGAACACGTCTCCACTTCTCTAGAGTCCAGTAGCGGCGTGCTTTACACCACTGCATCCAACGCTTTGCATTGCACTTGGCGATGTAAGGCTTGGATGCAGCTGCTCGGACATGGAAACCCATTCCATGAAGCTCTCTCTACGCACTGTTGAAGGCCACACAAAGTTTGGAGGTCTGTAGCTATAGACTCTGCAGACAGTTGGTGACCTCTGCACACTGTGCGCTTCAGCATGCGCTGACCCCGCTCTGTCATTTTACGTGGCCTCCCACTTCGTGGCTGAGATGCTGTTGTTCCCAGTTGCTTCCACTTTGTTATAAAACAACTAACAGTTGAACGTGGAATATTTAGTAGCAAGGAAATTTCATGGAACACCTGAATCCAATGATTTGGAGGGGTGTCCCAATACTTTTGGCAATATAGTGTATACACTGAGTGGCCAGATTATTATGACCACCCCATCAGTACTTCGTTGGGCCACCTTTTGCCTTCAATACTGCGGCGATTCTTCTTGGCATTGACTCCACGAGATGTTGAAAGGGTATGCGAGGAATCTGACACCATGCCTGATGAATAGCACTGTCCAGTTCTGTGAGATTTGATGGTTATGGAACCAGCTGCCTGATGGCTCTTTCAACTTCGTCCCACAAATGCTCAATTGGATTGAGATCTGGTGATTGTGGGGGCCACCTAACCAAGGTAAATTCTCCCTCATGTTCTTGAAACCGATCCTGCACAATACGAGCACCGTGGCATGGCCCATTGTCTTGTTGGAAGAAGCCATCTCCATTGGGATACGCCATCAACATGATAGGATGAACTTGATCAGCAACGATACTTTGGTATGTTGTGCTATTCAGACGTTGTTCCACAATTTGTGATTTGTGACTGTGAACATGTAACAAATAAATAGGTGTTATCCAAATTTGGCTGTGAAAGTAGGAACAAACTTTTAAATGCTTTTTGTCATGTGTGACAATTTTTGAAGTGTTGGAGTGTGTATTTTTACCTGTGTTTTTATTGTGTACTTTTTGAATGCATTTTACAGGAAGATGAACATGGGGAGGTACAGGTACACACAGTAAGCGTAAAGTATACTAGGCATGCGTTTTACATACAGTATACCATTACGAACGTACGGCAGACAATACAATTTTGTGAAAGTATCCCTATGCTGCAGTTTGAAGAACTTTTGGAAAATGCTCTATACCAAAACACACAGGTGTAAATGTGCCATTTAAACTATAGTACAAGTCTCAACAGGAACATGTTTTTAGATGCTGAACAAGCACATAGAGTCACATGGTAAATGGGCCCACATATTATGAAAGTGATAAAACTACCATACTGCAATAAATATGTTTATCACAGTTAACAAAGCACACACGAGGTTGGCTCCATAGGACCATGCAAGGCAAAGGTACCACCCTAAAATCAGTGAGAACTTACATCTAATATACTCTGTCCGCTCATTAGCTTATATTGCTCTACTGGAAGGATTCCCACAGTTCTGTCCCTGCTACATGTTACCCTGTGGCCTGTGTATTGCTCGACATGCAGCTAAACTCTCTTATTCTGCAATAAGCCAAACTGGATGAAATCTTGACGCTTTATTAACAAAACAGGGTGGCGTGAAACTAGTAAACGAAGAACATGAAAACATACAATCAGCATTTGAATATACAAATAAAGTAACAGCTTATAAATATAAAGGGAAACAAGTCCGTCCCTACCTGTGATGCTGCCATATGGGGAATCTGGGCATTTACTCCAAACATGTGCTCGGGATCAGGGGCGTAACTAGAAATCATAGGGCCCCATAGCAAAATTTTGTATGGGGCCCTGTGATTTCTAGTTACACCCCTTGAAGAGCCCACATAGCTCACCTGAGGGTGACCCTGCAGAGCCAGGATGGCACTAGACTCTCCTCTCCTTGGTTCTAAGATGGAGTCTGAGTCCCAGAGTCCACTTATTTTCTTCTTTTTGGGCTAGGGGTTGATGGGAACCTACCATAGAAAAAGTGTCTGCTCTGTTGTAAATAGAGATATATTCTCTACAGCTCCATCTTGTGACTGAATTTGAGATGGCAGGTAGGTAAGGCAATTATATCTTGTCTCTGACAACAGAACACCCCACCCTCCCAAGGTTACACATGAGCATGTATTCAAAGTTTGGGAATAATGTATATTTACATAGGGGTTCCTCCTCCAAATTTCAGAAAATCTGGGGAATGTGGCTGGAGATCTCTGGCCTTGCTACCATTGTGTTGGCAATGGACAGACTTCTGCTTTTAGATGTGAGCATTTTGTTTTTGATAATGCAGGGCTGCTATAACCTTAGGTAATTCTGCATGTTGTACTATCTGATCGTGTGGGGAGATTCATATTATGTCTGTAGCGCTCACCCCCTAAGGAGTTGCTGGAATAACCGGGTCATCACTAGTCTGTCTAGGAGATTTGATCTTCAACCGCCCTCTTCTAGTGCCCATAAAGCTGATGTCCACTCCAGTAATGAAATGCTAAATAACTTTTTTTAACCACTTGCTGACCAGGTGTTTACACCCCCTTCCTGGCCAGGCCATTTTTCAGTATTCAGCGCTGAGGTACTTTGACTGACGTCATGCAAACGCTGTACTGAAATGAATTTTATACAATTTTTTGGGGACAGACAGAGCTTTCTTTTGGTGCTATTTATTCACCACTGGGGGTTTTATTTTTTACTATATTAGTAAATATATATATTTACTTATATAGTTTTCTTAACATTATGTTAGGAAACAATGATTATTACCCAGTTTTTTGGTCAAATATAAAAGACGGGGTCACGTCGGTTAAATAGAC
>NW_017306534.1:573043-582083 GCF_000935625.1 Nanorana parkeri
TATATTTACTTATATAGTTTTTTTAACATTATGTTAGGAAACAATGATTATTATCCATATTTTTGGTAAAATATAAAAGACGGGGTCACGTCGGGTAAATAGACACAAAACATGTCAAGCTTTAAAATTGCGCGCACCCGCGAAATAGCAAAAAACTCCCATACCCAAAATTGGCCATAGGCAACGCTTTAAAAGCTTTTACCGCTCATCATTTTTGTGTTATCAGTGATTAATGGCCCTAGAATTATTGCTCTCACTGCGATGTTCACAGCCATATGTAACACGTGCGGCGTAATGGGCGCAATCGTCATTTTTGCACGTATGAGCACCCAACGCATGTTTTTATGCATGTATTTATGGGTGGGTACTTTAAAAAAAATTTTGTATTTCTTTAATTCTTTTTCATGTGTAACTTAATTTTTTTTTTTTTGCAACTTTAACCACTTACTGACCGGGGTGTTAAACCCCCTTCCTGTCCAGGCCATTTTTCAGTATTCAGCGCTGAAGTACCTTCACTGACATTTATTTCGTCATGCAACGCTGTGCTAAAATTCATTTTATACCATTTTTTGGGGACACGTAGAGCTTTATTTTGGTGGTATTTAATCACCACTGGGATTTTTATTTTTTACTATATAACAAAAAAAGTACCGTAAATTTTGAAAAAGAACCTGTTTTCCCTATAAAATGTTATAAAACATTTATTATTACCCATATTTTTGGTAAAATATAAAAGACGGGTCATGTCGGGTGAATAGACACCAAACATGTCAATCTTTAAAACTGCGTGCACCCACAAAATCGCAAAAAACTACCATGCCTAAAATTGGCCATAGGCGATGCTTTAAAAGCTTTTACCGCTCATCAGTTTAGTGTTAGGAGTGATTGATGGGCCTAAAATTATTGCTCTCACTGCGACAATCGCGGCGATATGTAACATGTGCGGCTCAATCGTTGTTTTTGCATGTAGGCACGCCCCACGCGTATTTATGTGCATACGTGTGTGGGGGAGGGGAACTTAAATCTTTTTTTGGTGTTTTTTTATATATAAGACTATTTTTTTTTTGTAACTTTTTTTTTTTTTTACACTTAACTTGATTGCTAAAAAGTCCCCAATGTGATAGCTAAAAAAAAATGACATGTCCTCTTAAGGGAGACATCAGGGGTCCCCAAGACCCTTAATGTCACCAAGGGACCCCCAAAGAAGCTGATGAAGCAGAGATCTGCTTCACCAGCTTCTTCTCTGGCGGAAGTGATGTAATACACATTGCTTCCGACTTTAGAGAGAGAGAAGGGGGAGAGATCAGCGGTGGGAAATGCTTATATCTCCTCCTTCTCAACTATGTAAAAGCAAAGAGTATGTGACAGGTCCTCTTTATTGAGACATCAGGGGTCTCCAAGACTCCTAATGTCACCTAGGACCCCCCAAAGAAGCTGATGAAGCACAGATCTGCTTCATCAGCTTCTCTCCAGCGTCTGAAGCTGGAGAGTGACACAAGAATGCAGAAGTGATGTAATATACATCACTTCTGCATTCTGACAGCGGAGAGGGGACCGGAGGGATATCGTGTACCGATCTCCCTCTGATCCCGTCACAGAGCCATGCGGTTTTCCGAGCGCGCGAGTGGGCGGACCTGGCGGGAAGTTTAAAAACGTCTTAAACTGAACCTGGGGGAATAGAAAAATGGTAACGGTCATTGCTGCCTTTTTTTCGTATCCTTATCTTGGTGTGCTATGTAACTGATGTGGAATAAACATGAGGTGTTGGAATTCAGATTTTTGAGACTTCCATTTATCTAGGTCAGCGGCCTACATGGTAGTAAAGCTAGGATGAGGATGACAGAGCCCCTTAAAAAAACAAATCAGCAATGGCAGCCATTAGATACCCATCTGCACAGGTTCTCAGCAATGTCTAGGGTAAGTACATTGATGTGTTTTTTCACCACTTCCTCCCATTCAGAACCTGGTTATACTTACAGCAATGTTTGATACGATCTATGAACTCACTTTAAGGGAGCTGCGTGTACAGAACTGGCAGCACATTGTCTGTAACCCTTTCACACTTCCAGCATGCATAAATCAGAGGAGGAGGCTCATGGTCATGTTCCAAAACCACTTAGATCATTTTACCAGGGGCTTTGAGCTTCTGGTCCAAAGGCCGCTCTTTCCACTCCACAGCTCTCCACGTTGTGACATTTCCCTCACACTTGTCCCTCCGTATTACTGCTGAGGAGGTAAGAGCAGAGCGTTGTCTCTCAATATCAGTTTAATCAAAGCTGCAGTCAATCTGTTGTCACTGAACTCAGGAGCAGGTTCCTGTGCGGCATGGTGGCTGAAATAGAGTGAATTACAACTCATGATCAGGTCACCACCGAGTCAGTGCTCTGCCCTATGACCAACAAATGACTGACATGAAATCAGAGTCTGCTCAAATCAAGCGGATATATTCTTATATGCAAAAACACTTAGACTACAGCATTCAAATGTTTTGTAACAATACACAATTTGTGAAAAATCTTAGGTACTCATAGTAATAAAACTGTCCACTGTCAGTCATATGGCAACATGGGAGGCAGCAAACCTCTAATTGATTCCTGGCTCCTAAGAAGGGGGGGTTTACTTTTGAATCTAAGATAGGAGCCAGTATGTGCGTGCGTATATACACTGATGTTGTTGGGTGCCTAATTTTGGGAATGTTTGCTTTGAAACCTTTTTGTCCCACTTCTTAAAAAATGCCCTAGTGGGCCACAGACTCAGAACAGGTATGCGACCAGTGAAGTTAGTACTTTTGATCTCCATACTTGCTCCAAGTCATTGACTTAAAAAAAGTCTTGAATCCAGAAGGTTAGCATGACAACAACGTGGAATGGTCATTAGAGGCAGACTAGATATTTCAGCCACCTCAAGGTTTCTGACTGGTGAATTTTGCAGAAGATGAATGCAAATAGAAGTATTGGGCACTCCCGCAGCAAAACAGCGGCAAAACTCCAGTGAATCTGTGGCAAATGTAAACTTAGGCAAGCATGCAGGCCAGGTAGATTAATCTGAAGGACCTTTGTGGAAAAATATTTTTTTCTTCACTATATAAATATCATTACTATTAGAAAGAGAATCATGTAGATCAAAAACCACAATACGTACAATCTATTTCGAATGAGTCAAGAAATCATGATGGCAAATGTGTAACGAATATGACAAATTATGAGTGACTTTGCCATTGGAGACTTTATAAATAGACCCATCTGGGATCTATACTGTATATAACGATCTCTCTGAGCTATCTGACTGCTTTGAATTGAGCTTTGAGTTTTGCTGTTTCTCAAAATGACTGTAGATTTGAGTGATACTTTTTCCAGAAATCTGAAAAGGTTTTATTATATCTTCACCATAAAAAGTAGATTCCAGGAAAGCTGAACATTCCAAATGATCAGAGCCCCTTTTGAACTCCCTACAGCTCTTTTTTTTTTTTCTCATGAAGTTTGCTATAATAACAAAGTTACACATTTCATTTGCAGTGTCAACTGCTGGTGGAACCTAGTAATGTATCATGACCGTAACCTATAAGATGTTTGTCCTCTCAGACTTAAGATCTTTCAGACAACAGCAGATTGAGTGACCAGTTATATCTAACAGTCGATCAAACCCCTCCATGTTACTTCAGGGAGGGATCCCAAGCCAACTAGGAATTACATTGTTCCTAGAATTCTCTATGTAAAATTCACATATTTATGGATGGTAGAGAGTTCAAAGAGACAAAGAGAGTTCTTATATAAGCAATGTCACCTTTTTCCTTTGTAGAATATATCAGGATCCCTACCCTTTGTCAGCAATACTAGCAACGTATAATGTAAAAGGACCTTTCTTGAAGTAGATATTATCAGAAGGAGCTAAAAGCAGCAGTGGATGTGGGGCACAGTACTGTAGATATTTTTAATCCTTAGCCCAGTATTTTGTCAGCCAGGTGCTATCCTAAAAAATGTAAGTCATGCACTATGTTTTCTTTCACCTGGCCTTAAGCAGTATTTCTTGCCCACGGATAAACAGAAGTATTTTTTATGCATGAATTGAGTAATCTGAGCTTTACACTGGACTAGGTGAACACTAGATGTCTCTGTAGGATAAGAGATGCTGTGATTTTTCCCCCTTATTGAAAGGAACTGAAGATTGATAGTATAAAATATCAGTGTATGGACTGCTATAGACTGTTTGGATATATTTCCCTCACTGACAGTTTATATACAAAGTAAAAAACTTCTGCAACTTCACAGTTAACCATGAACAGTCAACCTCCTTCCAAAGGATAACAATGCTTTCTAAATAAAACCAAAGGTTTTAAACTCTGCATTTTGAAATATGTTATTAAAAACATATACTATAAAGGGCTTTTACAATAAATAAAGGGAAACATATTGTAGTATGTTAATATCATGGATTGATTAACTAGTGAGTAGTCCTGGACTAATAGAAGTTAGGATGCAGTTTGTATGGATCCAGAAGGTTACTTATAGGCACAAGAGAGAAACGATCTAATTTTCAGTTTGCAGTCAACAGTTATTCCGCTTTTAGGTATAACGTTAGGAGCACCATGGTACAAATGATCGTCTAGTATTAAAATTGGTATTAATAAATATGCAGTATATTAACAAAAAAGTATAATATTACAGACTATGACTATGACATATGGACTATGCAAATGTTCCTGTCTCCTCACTATAAAATTCAGCTCTCCCAAAATCCTTTGGTCAGTGTGTGTTGGATTTAGCGAGGGACAGCTGACAGCTTTGTGAGGAAGAGACAGTTTGTGCTACTTGTGCAGTGCTAGTAGTGTGCTAGCACAGAGTTATACATGGAGTCCTGCTATCAACTGAATTTAAACAAACAGATTAACCACTTCAAGACCAGGTGTTTAGACCCCCTTCCTGGCCAGGCCATTTTTCAGTATTCAGCGCTGTGGTACTTTGACTGAAGTTTATTCCGTCATGCAACGCTGTACTGAAATTAATTTTATACAATTTTTTGGGGACAGATAGAGCTTTATTTTGGTGGTATTTAATCACCACTGGGGTTTTTATTTTTTACTATAATTAACGCGCGTGTCTGAGCGGACGTCTAAGGACGCCCGCTCAGATCTAGAGAGCTCCGGGCCGGTCGTTTTTTTACTACGGCCGGCCCGGAAGTGGTTAAAACATATCAGGCCCTTTAGGTTATGCATGGATTTTAAAAGCGAATTCCATACATAAAAAAACAAAACAAAAAACTAGACTTGGGGTCCCTCCCAAAATTGATTACCAGAACCCCCCAGGAAAGGGGGGAGAATGCAGCCTTCCTTCCTGAACTAAACCAGGCCTCATGCACTCATCAGAGGGAGGGACCATGTTGTTGAAGACAAGGACTTCTTCCCCACAACCCTGACCCAGTGGATTTTGGGGGCTGTGGGCAGGGGGGGTCTAATCGGAATCTGGAAGCCCCCTTTACGAATAAATGGGGCACCCAGATACTGCTGCCATACGAATAAGTAAGGGGTACATAGACATTTGAGAAGTACTTTATTAAAAAATAATAAAAAAAGTTCAACATTGCACATCCTTTGTCAATCACGTTGTCCTGTGATGCAGATCCTTGACAATCATAGTGAACTATGACCATCGAAAGAAAAAACCCACTGACCGACGGATCTGTCCACATCCTGACGGGGACTATAGCCGAATGACAGCTCTGGGCCCAACACAGGTCCATTTTTGGTCAATGATGTCATTGGGTATACCCTGCTCTTTCTATTTACATTCAGCTGTGAGCTAGGGAGCTGTGATTTTGGGTAGTCTCCATAGCTGACAGTTGAATGTGAACAAAGGGGCAGGGTATACCCAGTGACACCATATTGTTCAATGACATCACCGGCTATACCAAACCCTTTTGTTTACATTCCACTGCAGTTGGTGGTAAAAAAAATCTGCTTTGCATTCCAAAACTTCTGAAGATTATTCATTTGTGTTTAGATATGGTGAGGAGGCTGTGAAAGGAATTTAACTCCATACTGGTGTCCATGTGTATGGTGGTAACCTTTTAGACGGGATGTCATTTTTCTTTGATGCTGTACATAAAGGAACAGTTGTTTGGTAGAGAGTACTTCTCCAGGGAATTATTTTTTGCAATGGTGATTCATGGCAGAGCATTTTCTGTTTAAGTATTGCATTGCTGAGTTCATGGTTTTCGTCCTTTTTGCCAAAAATATTGGACTGGTTAAAATAGCTTACCAATTAAAGTGCAGTTTTTTTGTAAATACTAGCTCTTTCTGCGGAATAACACCTTTTAGTTACAAATGGCAATATTTTTGTACTCAAAACATGTACAGTAACAAATTCTTTCCCAAGAATCGAATCCTAAAAGTATTTAATTGTCGGGGCAAATACTGTATGTGCAATTGTGTAAAGAGTTATTCTGGCTTCTGTTCAGCAAATGCCATCTAGCAAATTTTAGGTAACATGCTGTATGCATTAGGTACTGAAATTCCAGCATTCACTCAGGTTGATGGTGGACCAGTAGGAAAAATGGCAGAAACCAGGTGCGACAGAATAACCACAATGGATTTTGTTGCAATTAAGTAATGTGCTTCATTTTCAGTGCAGAAACATTATGGTTAAAACACATAATCCTCATTCTGCATTTTGATCAAAATGTGGGAGTTGGTGGTCAAAAGTGTAACTACTTAGCGAGTGAGTTCAAATGTTCAGTGGGGGTATTTTTTTCTCTCGTGCAGTGTGGCACCACTGCAAATCTAAACTCTAAAAAGCGCACGTTAAAGAACATAAGAAGACCTGATCAGAATTCTGATATATTAGATATACATGAAGGACAAAATTACCTAATATTACATAAGGTATGTTCTCTTAAGGTGTGAATAGGTCATTGTATTCCAAGAAATCTACATACTTGTCATCTGAAATACTCTGTGCGGCTGCAATCTAAGATTTGTGCCTCCAAATAGTTGGGGATATCAAATGTTAGTTATCCTTCAGTCTTGCGCTAACAGTGCGGTTATTGATTGCATGTATTATTTATAGCATTCTCGAAAGCATGAAATTAAAAATGCCAATACTCTGTCTTGAAAATAACCTGATGTAAAATAAATGATTTATGGTGTTTCAGAAAAAAATAGATAATTTAGCAGTTTTAACGTTTCTTGCTAAATGAAGTGGCCAGCTGTGAGTCTCACCAGGATGCCTAAGTAGAAGTTGCGCCTGTCTCAGGTGTGAGTTTTAAGCAATAACACGCTCTGCTTTTTGCAACTGGCAGACTCAATTTCTCCAGCACTGGGACTGCTGTGGCCCCAGGCAGGAGAAAAACTGAGAGGTCTGTCTAGGCTACATTGATTGCAAATCATTTTATACAGGTGTTGACCGAAGACGATCAATTTCATTGATGTAAACATGAATACAGCATGTGCTTGACACCTGCTCAAACTTTCAGTGCATCCAGGCAATGTGTTACGAGGGGAATCCCGGCAGGCAATTGGAACGGCCATACTGACCCACAAATTATGGATTTGTTTAACCCACTGAATTCTGTCAGTCAACAAGGAAATATCTCAAACAACACACTCCCGTCAGAATTGAAAATTAAACCTTGAAATTCATACAGGGAACATGGCTATTGTTTATACATTTTTGCACCAGTACCTCTTGATCTCTCCCAGGTCATGTTATGTTCAGTCTATAAAGCGTTTGCATTTAAGTTTCCCTCTGTCAAGGCCTTCTCATTGGCCTGACCATTTTGGGCATGTGTTGATGGAAATCCAAGGGCCAGCATCCTTCAGCTACTATGGTCCTGAGCTAGCAGAGAGCAGTAGTGGTGTGTGCAGAAGCTACCGCGCACAGGCGGCAATTGGCAGTATGCTGTCATGATGTGCACAATGCACCAGCTGTGGTTTGTTTGTCCACTGCAGTGGGGGTGGGGGGGGGGGTTTTAAGAGGGAATGAGTGACCCCAGCTTTATAATATAAGTGGAGCCATCAGGGCACATACCAATTCCATAGATAATAGATCATTTAAACATATTTATTTGCCATACTCTAGGCATCTGCAGTAGTTAAATGTAATTTTATTTGACAGAGTACAAAGCAAATACAAAAGATATACAATTTCTTGTTATGTTCATTATAACTGTACAACTCCTTTTGGTGATTTGGGATCGCCCATTTTTCTGTTCTCTGTGATCTCCCCTCGGATGTGAATAACTCATAGGCATAGCATACAAATGGCTTCATACTTTTTCATGTAAGGTTCAAAATTGTTTTAAAATGTGTTGAATGTTGTAAACAATTATCCAAGATTAGGAATATGATCTAACTTGACCTCAGTTGTCAAGGAGCCACTTTGAAAATATAAGAGCCCAGTCAGTATAGCTCTCTGAGACAGGGACCCAGAAGGTTAGAATGACATGTAGCAAGGATTTTGTGTTTTAAAGAGAAACCTGTAGGTATCTTGTGCTCCTTCTTCCTGTTCCTCATGTACATATCCAATAAATCTGCAAAAAACACAAGTAAAATGACTGGTGAACACCCTGAGAGAACAACTACTCCCTGAGAAGAATGTGCCTGAGACAATATTTTGACAAGTAAGTGGGCCTGGGATATTTACATTGTAGCTATTGGTAGCTGAAAAGCCATATTATTTCAAATTATGCAAAACTGGTTACCAATAGCACTGCACTAATCAATTTAGTGTGTGGACACTTTGACTCCTTTTCATCTAGGCAGCGACTCCTCCTAATCTCTGCCCCTACTCAAATTGGCACCACCCTTTGCCATGGATTATAGCCCATCTAAAGTCACACAACCTTTTATCTCTTTATAGCACTGTACTCCTCCATGCTATGATTTCTGGCTGTATTTTACTTGGAAATGTTGTAAAATAGGTTTTTATTTAAGTGAAATGTTGTTTTTGCCCATTCTCTACACTTCAGTTCTGTCTGCATGTCTATTTCTGTGACTTCAATTAGCATTTACATATACAGTATGTATATATATATATATTTATATATA
>NW_017306534.1:582246-582993 GCF_000935625.1 Nanorana parkeri
TATATATATTGTAGTGTTTTATGACCAGCCCTTATTCAGTTCATTACAACTCCCACAGACTTGCAGTGTAAAAAAAATATACATACACTGTATAGCTTGCTTCCACATTATAGTGGTAGTAAAGTCATTTTTTTAACCGCTGACAGGTAGCGTTTTATGACAGAAGAAATAATGTATATCTCTGTCACAAGTGCTTCTCCCTGCCTCTCAGTGTTTGTATACATTGAGCCACACATGTGCAGCTCAGTGTACAGGCTCCGGTTTAGATGCGCAAGGGTTACATCATCCCAGGCTGGCCAATCAACAGGCCAAAGATGCTGAACCCGACAAAAGACTGGCAGAAGATGGAAGCGCCAATGAGAAAGAGGATCGCTGACATCACAGAGGTGGAGGGAAATGCTGCAAGGTAAGTCTGCTGTACATACTAGCACATTATGGCAAAAAGCTCCTCGGGGCCAAACACCTTTATTTTGCGGTATCAGTTTACCTTGGTTTTACATTTGCAGTGCAAGCTTTTATTTCATGACTTTTACCATGTAACCATATTCTGTTTGTTATAGTCGCAAACCATCCAAGATGTCCAGTGTGTTTAACATGTTGGACAGACCCTGCGGACATAAGGGCCCCTCATACTGCTAGTCATCAGACCATTTTTATACCTTTTGGCCTTGGGTGGACCCAGGGCCATAACTACAGATTACGGGGCCCCATAGCAAAAATGTGATTCGGGCTCCCCCGCCCCCCCCC
>NW_017306534.1:584503-601770 GCF_000935625.1 Nanorana parkeri
CCCCCCCCCCCCCCCCCTTGACCTCTCTCTGAGCTGTGAGTAACAATGCCAAAATCCCAAACACTCCTCTTGTGCGTCTGAAGTCGCCTCAACACTATAGACTTTACAGTGTGTTAGAGTTGTCCTCTATTTATAAACAATTCACAGAGCCATTTTCACTGCACATCTTTGTGCATGTTTGTTCACTAGAGGCAAAAATTAATGTTCTTAGTAATTTTTCTTTTAAAGTCACATGTAATGTAATATGATATCACAATATGGCTACTATATGAAGCCGAGGAGCATAGGAAAGAAGTGTTTATCAGCTCCCTCCATGCTTTTCAGCTCCATCTAGTGACCATAATGAGGTATTGCATTACATTATATTCGACCTGAAAAGGTAATATTCTAAGAATGTTTACTTTAGCCTTTGCTCACACAGAACAAATGTGTACAGAGATTCTCAGGGTCAATGTCTCTGCAGATTGTACATAAATAGCCCACTCAGCGTCATCACAAGTGTGCTTGAATACGTCCATGCTGTATTATGTATTCCAACCAGCAAATGGCATTAAAATGAAGGCTGGAACACCTCGACCTAGAAAAAATTAAAAATACCACCTATACAGAACTCATAAATGTAATATTGTCAACAAAAACATGTGTCCATGTTGGAAAGTCTTCTATCTACTTCTTGAATTTAAAAAAATGTCATCTTCAGAAAACAGCCTAAAACCAAAGTGGCGGATCGAAGTGCTTACAGCCCATTCACAGAACTGCGGGCAGCATGGAACACTTACATTATGGAGCGAATTACCCAAAGACAGCTGCAAGGTTTGCAGAGACAGTTTCAAGCATGGTATAAATGGTCGTAAATTGGTGAAATTATTGCATTATTGCACATGCATCCTGGGGGCAGTGACAGCGACGCAAGGCTCAACATAACTGCTGCTTTGTGTATAGAGAGGTTATTACAGAGCATGAGGATAAAACAACCATCATTGGAAGCAAATGTTTGTGGTTAGATCACTGATGTTGATCATATGGTTCTGATAGAAATAATGAAAAGCAGTGTCTTCACAATGCTCTGTATAGTAGTGCTGTCTGTATGAAAATAGTCCCAAAACTGGCGAGTCGAGGAAGTATTAGTGTGTCGGTTAATGATTTTTTAAAATCAGAATTACTTGCTTTAGGTAATATATACATTTTCACTTGATGTAACGCACTGAATCATATATTCATGTATTTATAAGTCAATATGTTTTAGTGGCATATACAGATTTTTTTTTATCCTTTTAGTATCCTTAGTCAAACGTTCATAAACAGTAAAGCATGGAGGCCTTAAAGACTGTTATGTGTATGAAGTAACATTTGCCATTGGTCCTGATGGTGTTAAGACTTAACGCCAGCCGAACAGCTAAATACACAGCTGAAGTATACATCCCCGAACTGCTTTACCTGCCAAAAATATTTTTAATTGTGTTCAGCCAGTCAGCCAGTAATCCAGGTATGGCTGCTGGACAGGTTAGCCAGGTTGGTGAATTATCTCCAGTGACACCAAACTCAGGAGATAAACCTTAACATTGTATTCAAGTACTTTAACTATCAACAACAAATGTGGCTTATTTGTGCATCACTCAGTTGCAGATCCTCAAATCATCTCTGAATTGGTGCTGACACTGTCCTTCCTTCTGGAGTGGGGCTACTTTTGTTCCACGTGTCCCTGTGTATTGTAAATTAGCCGCCGCTCCATGCTCACTCCCGTGATTGAATACAATGTCAACACAAATTAGTAAACTAAACATGAGATTGTAGTCCATCAAAGGAGTGAGCTTGGAGCGGTGGATAATTTACAACACACACAGGGACCATGGGGAAGAAAAGTAGCCACCCTCCAGAAGGAAGGGCAGTGTCAACACCAATTCAGAGATGATTTGAGGGTCTAAAGCTGAGTGATACACAAATACGATACTTAGTATTGTTAGTGATTAGGGTACTTGGATGCATTTTTAAGATTCAACTCCTGAGTTTAGTGTCACTTTAATTCTATACACTTAGCCATCAACACTTATTCCCACAAGTCTACTGATTGGACAATAAAACAGTATCATACTCATGAAGTCGTGACTCTGACATCTACTTGGGAGACTGACAGTGGCAGTATGCAGTGTAGTAGAACCTGACTCACTCATCATGTTTCTGCCCCTCCTTCTCCCAGTCTTAGTACTGGTATGCAGGAGAACATACTGATTTGGATATTTATATTAGCTGCATTTAAAGATAGATGCAGATAACTATTGAGTTACAGGTTCCACCCAGCTTATGTAGTAGTATCACGGCTGGAAAGAATAAGACATGTTGTTTTTGCAATTAATAGGAAAACTTATTTTAAATAATAGTAAGGGCAGTACTTTGTTCCTACACATGCCAGCAACCATATGCTGAGCCTGTATAGACATATTTATTAGCTATCCCTATTGTGGCCATATTGAGCAAATCATGAACACTTCTAAGGCCCTTTTCACACGGGTGCTGTCAGTTCTGATCAGCAGGGGATCCATACCTGTGTCCTTTTAATTACCCGCAATCCGCCTATATCAGGTCCACCAAAATGGAACTCTGTTCTGTCTTGTTTTCTGGACCTGGACTGAGTCAGGGGTAATCAAATATAAATGGATGCACATCTGTTTAGATCCTGCTGCCCAAAGACTAAAGGTGCCCATACACCTTACGATTATCGGACGAAACTTTACGTTTACGATTATCGAAAGGTTCAATCAGTGGTAGTTAAAAAAACCACCTGGACGACTCGCGGTAATTGACCTCAATTATTTTCGTTTGCGCATGCGCAGTGTTAATCGTAAGACTTTTGACGGACGGAAGCGCCACCAACCATTGCGAAGATCGTACGATCGACCAAAGTTTTCAAACATGCTTGACCATCAAAAGTCATACGATTATACAGTACTATCGGTCGGGCACTCTATTCACACGTTACGATTGTCGTACGCAAAAGTCGATCGCAAACGATTATCGTACGATAAACGTAAGGTGTATGGGCACCTTAACATTGGGCTTCCAATCAGTTCTGCCTGAAAAACTGATAGGCTGACCTGATTGGACTCCAATCTGAAAGGAGCCTAATATGCCTACCCCTCTGAGGCCCCACAAAAATTTGACTGTCTCAGCCACACCCAAAATGGCTGACAGAAGACAAATGATTGCGCTGAGCATACTTTTAATCCATTGATAAATATCTCACCATTACTTTGTGAGGTCTTTCCATCTATATATAATAATTTTTTGTTTTTTATTGTTTATCAATATATCTATGCTTTGGTGGCCCTCTCGCTGTTCTGTATTCAGATGCATTTGTAGCACATGGCTGCATTTCTCCCCCTAAGTATGATACAGCATTTCACTGGCGCTCTATGGTGACAAATACATTTGTTAACCCCTCTGTCACCAGAATGACCTGCAAACAACTCTCTACCTTTTGCATTCATTTAAACACAAACAAAAAAAAAATCAAACAGCATGAAATTCGGTGTTTCATACATTAGTAATCATTGCCAAGTGCATTGCTTGACCCTTTAAACTCTGTGAAATTAATATAAGTAGACAACCCAAATGCACTTGGCCCCTGAAGACGTTGGGAAGTTCACTTAAGCTTCCAAATCCCTTTAAAGTTTTATAAGGCGGCTTTTAAAGCAAGTTCTTTGTACTTATTAATGATGACAGGCAGCATTGCAGCAACTACCGAACCTTTGCTGACCTCTGACCTCGGAACAGTAAAGTACAGTCATCCAGGGAAATATCACAATCACAACTTGTATATTACACTGAGGTCCTGACTCCTGAAAAAGGCCCCTGAAGGCTTCTCAGAGGATGTTAGAGAAACACGGCGCAGATACCATGAAGTATTCCCTGGGTAAATCAGCCCTGTCCCGCTCAAAGCATTTAGCTGAATCTGCCCTAAATTCAAGAAACACAACGTGTGCTTTCATGTGCCATGTGTACAAAACCTTCCCATGGCTTTCTAGGTATTCCATAGTATTTTGCACACTCAGTGCAATTTTGACATTGGCATGCACAGAGGGACAACCATCATCGACTACTATAAATCAGCCATACTCCTCAAAATGTAAACAGATGCTCTGGAAAAAAAAAGCATTTATGGCATTACGTTCTCCTGATTTAAATGAAATTTGTTGTTTCGTTAGAATTTTGGGATGGACATAGTATATCTCAGGCAATTAGTTCACCTGTCAATGCCACCAGCACCTTGGGATTGAATTAGTCCAATTTTCTTGCAGTCGGTGCCCTATGGTGGAAATTTACTGCCCTCTCCCTGGTATATGGCACATAAGGATACAACTGAATTTCTTCTAAGTATAAAACAGACTGACAGTCATTCTCATCTGATGGGTTTCAGTCAGTTCAAACTAGTGTGTATGATTGCAGACCGGACAAGACTGATCTGGAGATAAAGTGTTTGGACCTGTTAGAAAATCTTGTCTAATTGCTATAGATTTCAACTCAATAAGTTGGCTTTGGAGACGCCTGCAGTGTGCATCCCCTGCCTCTCTCATTAGGCCTGAAAGTGATATTAAAGTCAAAATGTTTTTAAGCTATTTCAGATCCTTCTTAAATCACTTTCAATGAATACTGCTCCTTGATCTTTAAAAGTTTTAGCTTCCTGCAGAATCGGCTGGTCCCCTGAGCACTGGAACCTGATATCCTGTATTAGTGTCACTCCTTTCCCTTGCAAGGTCTTATGGAACCACCAGTAAGCTGTGTGTGTCTCCACACAGACACAGCAGGGTGGGCTACTCCCAGGCTCTCTGCTTCCCAATCCTTCTTCCTCACTTCTCCAAGCTAGTAGACACACAACTGCTGGAGACTGCTCTGTCCCTGGTGATTAATACTCGACTGGAGGTTCAGGGAAGATGAGCTGAGAGAGTTGAAGCTGTTCAGAAATATGATGACTGTGTCACCTACCTGGGTGGAGACTGAATGTAGGGAGGAGACTTCTCTTGCACCTCGTGTACCAAAGACTCTGGGGTTGGGAACAGAGTCAGAGTGGACAGCGAAGGGCACAGGTGCCAGTGGTGATCACACCGTGCAAGCTCGAGTTCCGGCCATGGATTGGGCCAGGCTGAGCTGTAGTCAAAACCAGGCAGGCAGCGGAGTGCAGAGCAAGATCCAAGATCGAGGTCAAACAAGCCAGGGGTCAATCCAGTCGGGCAGCAAGGTACAAAAGGCAGGAGACAGAGGCAGGTCCAGTGAGCAAGCAGGAGGTCAGGGGCAGGCAGCAATCAACAAGGTCAAGGGTAATCCGGGTCAAAGTCAGCAAGGAAATCAGATGCACAAGGAACACAGGGGAAGCTGAAGACAATCCAGCAACTTGGAGTCAGGTAGGCTGGCTTTAAATAGGCAGATCCATCAGGAAGCAGCATCACTTCCTGTGCGCCGTTTGGTGCGTTTTTGTGCGGCTGTTCCGTGGCACTCGCATGCACGCAAGTGCATGTTATCCCCGCAGTATGGAAAACTGGACATGCGCAGTAGCAGTTGGTTTCTGACAGACTAAGTATTTGGGCAAACATGTAAAGAAATACTTTGCTTGGCAATGTATATTTGTTTGATCTGAATTCATTATTGAAAAAAGGAAGAAAGTTTAATAGTTTAACATGAAGTCACCTGAAATTTTGAAGATAAGTTATAGCCTGCAAAGATTCATGAAGGCAGCTGCTGACCTGTCAATGTTTTTGAGATAACGAATGTTATGTAATTGGGTTAATGTATATAATCCGAGTTGGCAACCTGACATGAGTGGAGTGGGATCTCCCAAAAATGATTGTTTAGTCCTAGGTAGATGCCAGCTGGCTTTTTAAATGTCACAGAGAGACCAGAAGAGAGAGATCTGTACAATCAGACAATCAGATTTCTAGACCCCGTCACTGCTGTTGGGTTACTCCCATGTTTGTAATTGTTATTTCACATTACAACGACTCCTTCTGCAGTAGAAAGACCAAGATTATCGTTTTGGGGATCAGTTCAAAGATTTCCTGTGAGGAAACCTGGCCTCTAAGTTTGCCATTTTTTCCAACA
Source organism: Nanorana parkeri (assembly GCF_000935625.1). Taxonomy (NCBI): domain Eukaryota; kingdom Metazoa; phylum Chordata; class Amphibia; order Anura; family Dicroglossidae; genus Nanorana; species Nanorana parkeri. Next base: position 590,594 of record NW_017306534.1, read on the forward strand.
GCATCAACCCTTAAATTACTATCAGTGGGCTGACTTTTACTTTTTTATATTAATTTCCTGTCTACTGGCTATTTTGCTAAAATTGTAACAATGGAATAAAAAAAATGAAGAAAACTCATGAGATGAGATGAAGGAGGCCAAAAGTCTCTATGTATTTAGCAAAACTCCTGCTGAGCTTTCCTATAAAGTTTTTTTGCCATCTCCTCCTTCACCCCAGCTTTCCCTAGACCCTTTCCCTGCAGAAAACACTCTGGCGTCTGCAATCCTCATTATTTTTTCTACCTCTCAGGTATAACAAGGTTACTTTTCCACAGTTCAATACTTCCCACTTTTGGTATTTTCCTTGCTAACAGCCTGTAATGCGCACCTCCGTTCCATTGTTCATGCCTAGCCCAGGCAAGCTCTATCTAATTACCTTCTTCCGATTTCCCTTTTCTCTTACCATCCCAGGAGATGTCTCAATTAGTGTTCCTTCTCCGACTACCTTGTCACCTCTCAGCTAGAAGGTGGGTCTGGCTCAGACTGAATCCATGCAGAAAATAAATGAGCCCATGTTCTTGGAAGGTGGTATGATTTTACAAACTGGTGCACTTTTAATAGATGATAAATGCACTGGAAAAGGCCCTTATTAATGCAGCGAGGTTTGATTTGTTTGGCAGGCAGGCGGCGTGCCTTCATTACTGTAGCATTCAGCTTTCAGATGCCATGCTCCCCTACAAAGCCGTGAGTGGAGGCTAATTAGCATTGCCTTGGTCAGAAACTAAGAATTAACTCTTGTCTTCAAGGCCAACACTCAGAGATATAATTTGCTTTTGTCTACAATTACATTTGTAGGTAATTATAGAGACCTTTCGAATAGCAACATGAGAAAATTCTTTTATGAAACTATTATTGTTAATAAAATGTTTAAAGACACAAAGCAGAAGCCACTAGCGCTGTGTGAATCATTGGCCCACGCTAGAGACAAAGGTCAAGAAAACGCGCCAAGTGCCTTTAATTATCATAATGCCAAGCAATTAAAAATGACATTAAAATTGTACAAATTTAGGCATGGGGTGTTGGAAAGTTTTGCTAGCTTCCTTAGTAGTGATTTGCGTAATTATAAGTTAACTAGCTGTGATACAGATGTAACACATATTTATAAAGGGTAAAAATAAAAGCACAGGAAAGGTTTTAGAGGTCACCTTGTTAATTCTGGCTGCATTTTTAAGTTCTCCAAAGTATGTACTCTTTAACTGTATAGCTTCTAGCCACTTGCTTGTGGATGTTTGCCTGCGTGTCTCTATCTGATAAATACAATCCTGATGTCAATTTATTGTAGTCATTTCAAATAATAAGAGCATATTTAAATCAGAAAATCACTGCCAGTTTACAACTATGCATTGCATTTTGCTTGCCATGGGTTGATTTTTTTTCCAGGCTAAATATTAAAAGTAACATTTATATACACCCATAAAGCTCTGACGTGGGACTCATACAAGCTGCCAAGCCCTCTCAAAGTAAGATACACAAAGTAAACCACATACCTTAACATAATAATATTTACAATTCAGAAATAATAGCTATACTAAGCATAGTATTTGCAAATAAGCTTACCAGTCTCCAAACTAGAAATACAGGGTAAGTGTTCTCCTTTTTATGATTGGTTAGAAAAACTTCACTATGTCTCATAAGCATCTGTGAAGTAAGCTGGATAATAATAAGAGGCAGCATTGTCTCAGTACATCCACATAAGTATAGCCAGAACATTTTGTTTTGTTTTGGATAGTAGAGTAGTGAAGGGTTAGAACCCCTGTTTTATTGCTGCCAGTGTGCCCACTAGGTAGATTCACCTTTTTTAAAACTTTTCTTAGTTACTATGGTCACCATAAAAAGAGGTGACCATAAATCTTCCAGTGGGGACACCTGTTCTGGTAAACATGGTAAACATGAATCAGAGCATTCGTCTAACATTGTAGACGTTTTCTCTTATGTCCTGTTGTGTATCTGGGGCAGAAAGTGCAAGGGAATGTCCCCAAAGATACACTGACAGCAACAAAATAAGCTATCGTGAGTTTTAACCTAAGTGAAAACCATAAAAAAATGGGTTTGGCTATACATACATTCGAGGTAGGTGGGTATTTATAAGGAAATATAGCAGGTGGGTAACGTAAATGTCACAATGTCCGGCAATCAGTGCTGGATTTTCTGTTGGTCCCTGGTACTTGGCTGTTAGCCTTTGGTGTTCCACAAGGCTGCAGCCAATCCGCACTCCTCCCCCCTGTTTAGCTGTACCTCACTTGTTGCTCTTGGTTTGAGCAACAAGTCTTATCTCTTGTGTCGGACCCCTCGCGTTTCTTGTGACTCCTGTGATTGGCATTCCCTGCGATCTCTTGGTTCCCTGTAATTTTGGCTTCCTGTGTACCCCGTTGGATTACCTGTTTGGCTTTATTCGATACTTTGCTCTTGGAGTTCCTGTTATATCTTAAGTCTTCAGTGTGTACCTGTGTATATTCCTTGAGACCTTCCTGTCCTTTCTCCTATGTTCTGTAAGTCTTGCTTCACTGCTATAGTGTTCCTTTCACCTGGCCCTATGTCTGTCTTTCCTATTTACCTGGATTCTCAATACTACTGCCTGACTTCCCCAGTGTACGGTATTTCTGTTTACTTACCTTACCTCACTGTCTCGCAGATCTTCCCCTGTTCTTCCGTGCATTCCGTTCTGTACTATCTGTCTTCAATACCTCCTTGTATGCTCACACCCTGTGTGCATTTGCCACCTTGTCCTGCTTCTTGTGTGTATCTTTTGTGTAACCTGTATGCACTTCTCTTGTGAGTTTCTGCTACTCCCGTATCTCTGTGCAATGCACATCCCTTGTGTGTTGTTGTACCTGTTACCTTTGTGCTCCTAGTGTACCTCTTGCTACGCACCTTTCCTTTGTATCACTGCCTCCAGTGTGTCTGTGTGGCTTCCATCTTCAGTGCATCCTGTGCTGTACGTTTTGGACCTTGTTTGTGTCTCTCTTTTCTTGTGTGCCACTGTTCCTATCCTCCTCCTCCTCCTGACTTCAGGTTTCTCCCTTACCTGTCTCTGTATCCAGTTCCCCGGTGCTTCCACTAGCCCTTTAGTTTGTGTGGGTGCACTAGAGGGCCGCAACCTGGAAGGTGTCCAGAAGCCAATCATCCTCACCATTAGAGGCTCTGTGGAAGACCTGGCCCAATAAGGCACTGCTCTTAGTCCCTAAGTCTCCTGTGACCTACAGCCCTGATTTCACTCCAGTCCGAGACTTGAGCACGCTCTGCAAATCCAGGCCATAGTGGCCTGGTCCCCAAATTGTGACAGTAAAATACCACTAATTAAGCAGATATACTGTACAATTACATATTCTTTGTAATAGTAATCTAATATGATACCACCCCGAAATGGATATTGAAACCAATAGATCAAGTTGTGTGCCATGCTCCTGTATGTGTGTTCTTATAGTCTTGCCTACACAAAGTAAGCCACAGTGTTTTTTTTGTTACAGGAATCATGGAAGTTGAATCATGTGTATAATAATTCTTGAAATGGATGGTATATCCATACCACACATCAATACTGTTGCAGCAATTTCATGTAAGTTACAAGTATGTGTGAAGCTTAGGAGTATCCAGCAATATGTTCTGATGTGCAATTCCCATACATTACAGCTGTAGACAATCTTCCCACCCCTTTGTAGGTCATTAAAAGGGGGCTCTTCAACTACTAGTGATAATACTAAGCTGTTGTCCATCGTCCATACCAGCATTAAGGCCCCGTTCACACCAAAGCGTGAGTTTAGTGTGTGGTTTTTGCATGTTTATGCGCGTTTGGCACAATTGCAATGTATTGATTGCAATGGACGCACGCGCGTACAAATGCGCAAAAACATGCACGAAAGTGTGCAACATGCTTCTGTCGTGCGTTTCCTTGCGTTTCCATTAAAGTCTATGAGGGGGAAAATGAGCTTGAGGCTCTGTTCACACCTAGGTGCATCGAATATGCGCGTTTGTCGCGCATTTCGTGGCGCACATTTTTACCGCGATTCGCTGTAAAAAAAGCGCGACAAACGCGCGTTTCCGAGGGCTACTTGGCTGTATCCCAAAGGAAACACGCGACAAAAACGCCGCAAAGAAGCTCATGTACCTTTTCAGGCGTAGGCCGTTTTTGTAGCGCGTTCAGACGGACTGAAATACGGCAAGGTGTGAACCATACCCATAGAAAACAATGTTGCTGGGCAGTCTGGGTTGTGGTGAATTCTAGTCACCTACTCCATGGCCTAGGCTGATGCTGTATCAAACTGACACACCATTGAGGCAGCTAAACATGTCCACACCTTTTAAGGAAGCCTTGAGGCAAAACATGCCAGGGCTTGTGACATCTATAAAGTCTGGTATGTACAGTTTTGTTGTTGTAATTGTTAGATATTTTTTTTATAGATTACTGATTCAAAACTAGGTTTATTGTATTTATATACTGTGCTCTGAGATCTTCCCATTTTTCTATACCTCTGTAGTATAAAGATGAGCCTGGGATTGCTGCAAACCCAGTTCGCCTGCGTTTACCCAAGCTCGCTCATAACTGACCACCACTCCCACCTCCCAGGCAAGTCTTTGACCCTTTGTAATGTATAGCAGCGGGGCAGGAATGTCACTATATATATGTGATCTAGAACGTCAGATGCTCCTGATCCCTGATGAAGTCATGCTGCACGTAATGCGCATAGGGCGGAGCATCTGATTTCACATTGATCTCTATGACTGACGACCACAGTCATTTGAAACTCTTGCACACACTCCAAGGGAGATTGCATGCTATGTTACCACTGCTTTTATGTGAGTAATTTTCTTGTAATAAATCATACTCTGTCTGGATGGTACGCGCTATGGTGTTTGCTTTCTTTTTTTGGATAACACGATCCTGGTATTGACATCCTATACTGAGGAGGCCTACAGATCGATAAAGATTGGAGGTTATTGTTTTCCTACTAAAGAAGTGGTGTACAGATCTGTCTGCTGGTCTGATTACACCATTGGAGGACATCTGTGAGCAATTGGAGCTGAGGGCCCCCTCCCCTGGTTAAGGAGGTAATTGCTTGATTTGACCTTTTGTTGGGGTCTATCAATAAGGTGAGCACCCCTATATCTGGTGTGGTGCATGTGATGCATTTGGTGAAGGAACAAGAAATATTCATCACTGTTGCTATACATTGACATTTTCAGATTTATAAAAATTTTAAGACTTTACATCTGATTGATTTTTATTCACTGACAAATATCCTCAAGAACCGTCCCTTGCCAATATAAAAGAAGCCATTAGAGTCCACAGGCCCACTGTAATTTAAAAGGTAGTCAGGACATTGTACTAAGTGCTTTAAAAAAGAAGACATGGACAATGAAAAAATTGAAGAATATTGAGAGACACTTCAAATCTAGTTTTACAGCAGTTCACACACTGACAAATTCATACACTGCGTAGTCTTTGGATGTTTTAAAAATCATGAAATATAAGAATGTATTGTATGTCTAACTTCTTATTGCCTTATAACACAGGTTCTGGGTTTCCAGCTTCTATCCCAGAGATCTGTACTTCTCTAAAATGATCAGACAGCAGCACCCTAGAAAAGTTTCATGCATAGAACATATTAACAGCAGGGATAGAGGTAACCTCTTCTAATTAATCTTACTGGATCCCTGTTCCATTTAACTTTCTTATTACTACCTATAAGACTGCTATGTTACCTGCATGGCCTCCAACACATTAAAGCAACACCTGCATGGTTTAATTTGTATACTGAAGACAGTAAACTTCTGGGTTGTCCCTATCAGTAAGAATGGGCAGATTGTGTTTTCATGTGTAGGTGTAAGAGGAGCTGCTCTTGTTAGTTCATTGTCTTTCGATCTCCCATCTTCCTCCCACAGGAGTACAAGCACTCATTAGATGAGGTGGCATAGGAATATTTCATGCTCTGCTCACAACCTATTAAGAATGAGTACTTACCATGCTGAATCATAGCACAGTGGAAGGGTACCGTGTCCTTCACATAATGAATCTCTCTTAGTTTTACATTATTTTTTTATTTTTTTTGTCAGATAATTCTTTTTCTTCACATGGTTTCCTTTCCAATCCAATTAAAATAGGTATCATACTATTCTTTATCTACTTTGAAATATTATTAGACTTTTTTTCTTGTATACATAGAGGAAATACTGTGATTAACCCTACGTCTGTGAAACATGGTTACAATATTGTACATAGTAGAAGGAGATGTATGTGTGGATGAATAGCGGGTACAAGACTGATCTAGTATGCTGTGTCTCCTTAGAATGTCACCTTTTGTTCAGTACAAACATGCTCAGTTGTTCTTACTTTCAGATAAACTTATTTGTATTTATAAAGGAACTTTTTACATTTAAAGTGAATCGAATTTTTTAGTTTTGAGTAGAATGTTGAAGAATTACAACCTAAATTAGATTTTTATCCCCAATCTCTGTCTACATTAGGGAGATTTACTCTCTCTATTGGTCATTGTGTGGTCATTGTCACCTGGCATGGAAAAATACAACATTTTAAGTTGTTACCAAAACAGAAATAAAGGGGAAATCTTCCAAAAGGGACACTTGTTCTAGTGCCAACTGTATAAGAGGGCATTTGCCTCACTACGAAGATTTCCTCTCCCTTTTGTGTCTGTAGGACAGGAAGTGAAGGGCTTTTTCCCTAATAGGACACAACTGTCAGTGATTTAAACATTTTGTAAACTATCCAAAATTAAAAAAAATGGCTTTAGTTATACTTTAGATATATATTTTAATAAATGAAATTTTTTTACATAGAGCAGTACATTACTGCTGACCTTCAACAGGAGAAAGGCCCAGTCCCTTGAATGGACCTGTCATGCTCTAGCTGCAAGGAACCGTCCAGTCACTAGACAGAGTGTGCCTTTATGAATGATGCAGAGGGAGAGTTTTTTTGGGATCTGCTACAAATTCCCATTCCCCTTTATTTTCATCCAGATGCCCACTCCTTCTGGTCTCTACCTGGGGAATGTCTTGCAGTCAGTGCAATTATTTTATGCCTGCTTTCCAAAATAAAACATTAAAATACATTTTTTCAAATATCTCTCCAATCAGCTGTGCGACTGATTGGAGAGATGTTGATTGACAAATGGGAGCACACTGCAGCCTGCACCGATGTCTATATTGATCTACAGTCTGGTGGAATTGGAGCAGTGAGTTTTTTTTGCTTTTTCTGGATATACACTGTTATTAAACTTCAATTTTTTTTTATTAAAGCATCAGAAAATTTAGAATCTAGAATTGTGATTTTGAAGAAAAAAAAACAATGATTTCCCAAAAGAAGTCATGCTAAAAAATATAGAAATCCCCCCCAAAAAATGTTTTTGATTTTTTGTTCTTGCATACAGTATGAAAACAACCAGAAGTTGTCATGCCATCTTGCTGTTCCTTCCAACTTTGTCCTCTCTACATGCATATTAGCTCTTTTCAGTGGCAACATGTGCAAAGTGGCAGATATGCCAACATTATCAGCTGTAGCTGTAGCAGCCGATTTGGCACTGCTGTTGAGATGTGTTGAGATGTCCCTGGGTATTCAGAACCAATAAACTAATATCTAACAAAGCTACTGAGTAGATGTATCATCCAGTGTTGCATTTCTTCCAAAATGAATAGCCTGTAAAAGCTTGGATATCTGGCATTAGTAGACCTGGCCGAATCCACATTTTATGACATACAGTAATACCTTGGTTTACAAGTAACTTGGTTTGAGAGCGTTTTGCAAGACAAGCAAACATTTCTGAAAATTTTTGTCTTGATATACAAGCAATGTCTTGCAATAAGAGCAAAATTTTGTAGAAAAGCGCCACCCGAATAAGGCTGTAGCAGTGCGAGCGATGAGACTGTTTAATGACAACACAATGGTCACATTGGATAGATTCCTTGTTAAGGTTTCACGAAATGAAAAAGATTCCATTGAGCCAAGAGATAGCAGTGATTCCGTTAGTGACAGTGAAAGTCGTCCTACACAATAATCCTCCTCTCTCTTGTCCCTCTCACACCAGCCACAAAGGTACCGGTAATTTGTTTTTTTTTTCTTTATATTTTGTACAGTGTAATATTACAGTACAGTATTGTAATCATTTTTATATGAATATTTTGGGTTGTGGAACGAATCATCTGAATTTCCATTATTTCCTATGGGGAAATTCGCTTTGATATACAAGCGCTTTGGATTACAAGCATGCTGCCGGAACGAATTATGCTCGTAAACCAAGGTATTACTGTACATACTTATTCTGCCTGCAAATCATAAGTATAGATTACAGCTGTTCTGGCAGTGGTCTTAACAGCTGCACTCTTCAATTGTCCCTGCTATATAATAAACTTAAAATATACAAAATGTCACCTGAGTGGCTTGTAAGCATGTGAAACCCCTGTTAATTTAACATGCAAAAGAAGCACCTCTCCTACACAGCTCAGGAAAGGAATGACCAGGGTGCTTGCCACTGGGAGCACGTCCTTGTACCATATCACTGGTGTCCCGCCTAAAGTCCACCCACACTGATACGTTTCACCCAATCACGAGATTTGTCATAGAGATCACTATACTTGCACATAATGGGAAATACTCTTAAGCAAGCTGCAGATTTAGTTCTGCTTTAAGGTGGATTTGTCCCAGAGACATAACATAACGCTTTGTTGCATGAATCATGTAGTGCCAAAGCATTATGAAAGTAATATACTTGTATTTTGCAATTACACATAATTGTAATATTGATATTAAAAATAACAATAATAATAACAATAATAATAATAATAATAATCAACTTGTTCCAGTTCTCTGTACACAAAAGTTGTAAACTGCATAATTTCTACCTTAAGAGAATGTAACAAATCAATAGCTGGGTGAGGGCAGTGGTGAAAACAGTTGTATTTTCTCCCTTTCTTGAACAAGTCAGCAATGAGAAAGTTCCTGACTGTTTAAAGCTTGGAAAGGCATTGGGCATCATTGCAAGTAGCAGGATGTGCTGCTCCTGCTTTGACACAATAGTTGGCCAGAATAAAATAATAAAAATAAACACAATGTCTGCTTTATATCTTTGTCAGTGAAATAAAACAGTTTACTTACAGGATTTTACAGCATTGCTTTATATACTTTTTAAAAAAAATTTTATGTTATAACAAATTACCTTTTTTTTTTACATAATCTCCAGACAGACGTTGTTTTCTGCAACTGTTAAAAAGTTCAGATTTATTTTTTGTGGAACTATGGTAACAATCTTGTAGATAGAAATTTCCCTGGAATTTTCACTCCATCTCTACTAATTGCCTTACACTTTTCCCCAGGAATTCTGCACAGGGCTTGAGGTCACATTGCATAAATCCCCTGCAATAAAATATTTATTTTTATTGAGATACTTTCAAACACTTTGAAAATATAAAGACTGTATCATTTTGTATTACAACACGACTGATCCCAAGATTATAGTAAAACAGACAATGCCATTTATCAGTCACATTTAAGGAACACACTGACATGCCTATCACAATACCTACAAAAGCATGTAGGGTTCTGCAATAATGTTTTCTAACATCCTTGAAAAGTATATAGTTGACTCTAGGAGTTTTCATCTTAAAAAAAAATGATGGATCTTCACTTTAAAGGAAATATATGCTACAGAGGAAGACAAGAAGGCTGATTTCTGAAATGTTCTGAGGTTCAAATTGTTAGCATTTTGCCACTTGTATGAGCTAATTTAATAAGTACAATGGCTATCTGCAAAAACAGTAATCAGAAGAAACTGATCAGGTTTTACTTTACTGTACTACTTTACTGTTCTGGCCTGATTTCTGGTTGGATGCTAGCGATTAGCTGATCAGCAGTACCTAAACAGAGATTTGGACTGGACTGGACTATTTCATCAGTGAGATGATAAAGGGGTCATTGTGCCATATGATACCTTGTTTGGACAACACCAGCAGGGTTATTCACAAAAGGGTGAAGAGTTTGGAGAAGGCAGGAGAAGTCAACAATCTAGGCCAAAATAGCTGATTTGGAAAGGGAGCTGAATTGGAGAATGTTTCCAAATCAGCGAGTTATGTAAGTCATAATGTACTAGACCAATTACTACTGGCTCACTCTCCACTTACAGCCATTGATTGGGGATGGAATGAATCTCTTTACCAGTTCACTTTAGGGGAGCTTAGCAAATAATCCACTAGGCTGTAAGGCAGGGGCTGACTGGCAACTTTTAGCCCAGGGGGCAAGTACAACCCAGAGGCCCATGGTGCGGCAACTTGACCCCCCTCCCGCTCTCCCTCTTCTCCGCCTTCTCCCCACCCCTGTCTGCCACTTTTGCCATCCTTGTAACGGAAGTGTGAATGTATTTATCGGTTTAGGAAATGTAAAGCACAATGGTAGTGGAGGGATGCCACGTCACGCTGTGCGCGTATACGACTGCTGCGACCCTAGAAGTTCTGCCACTAACTCAGAAATACATTGTACAGCAATGCAGAATAATACCACCAGCTATAGAGGACTATAAATCTCAGAAATACATTGTACAGCATTGCAGAATGGCATTGGCTATAGAGAACTACAATTCCCAAAAATACATTACACAACCATGCAGAATACCATCAGCTATAGCGGACTATAAATCCCAGCAATAATGACTACCATCAGCTATAGAGGACTACAAATCCCAGCAATACCATTATACAGCAATGCAGAACAGCATCAGCTATAGAGTACTACAAATCCCAGCAATACATTACACAGCGCAATGCAGAATAATATGAAGCTACATACTCTGTTGCTCTGGGTTCTCCGCCTGATGTCTAAAGGGTCTTAGGTGGGCTGTGCGGGCTCTCACCAGGGGTCCAGAGAGTTTCACGGGTGCGTGTGTGTGCAGCAGAGGTGGTTCCCTAATTAGGCTCGCAGGTGGCCAATGCGGACTGTCAGGTGGTCAGTGCGGGCTCTCTGCTCCAAAACAAAAGGCTCCAGTGATGGACTACTAGTTTGTATTGAGATTGTAGTCTGGAGCAGTGGAAATAAGAAAAAAAAAGTGTGGTGTGCAATATAGTGAAATGGAAAGTGTAAAATTATACAGCAATCAATGCAGAATGGCACCGGCTATAGAGGACTACAAATCCCAGCAATA
>NW_017306534.1:601809-618554 GCF_000935625.1 Nanorana parkeri
CCATTCACAGAGCCGCGTCAGATGCGGAGGGCGGGCGGCTGGCCGAGTGCAGGTGGCAGCGGCCGTTCGCGATGGCATCAGAGAGGCCCGGGGGGCAATTGCCAACCTGCCCCCCGGCCCAGTCCGCCCCTGCTGTAAGGGTTGGAAAACACACTGACATGCCTATCAGAATACCTACAAAAGCATGCAAGGTTCTGCAATAATGTTTTCTAACATCCTTGAAAAGTATATAGTTGACTTTAGGAGTTTTCGTCTTTAAAAAAAATGGATCTTCACTTTAAAGGAAATATATGTTACAGAGGAAGACAAGAAGGCTGATTTCTGAAATGTTCTGAGGTTTATATTTTAGAAATATTAATACTCATAATATTCACTCTTTAGATTAGGGTTTCTTTCATCTCTATATAATAATTTCAGTTTGCATTGCCTATGTAAATCTGAGCTCCTGGCGCAATAAAATTGTCTTTAATAGATTGCAGCCTACCTGGCAAAAAATATTCTTAACTGCATTAATTCCATTGGAAGACACAGCATACTGTCCAGGAAGTATCTGCTACTCCCTGGACAGTATGCACTTCAGCAAAGTGAAATCAGTAGATAAATCGAAGATTGTAGAGGCTCTCACAGGTCTTGAGCAGTAATGAATGTGCAAACAAGAGGCATTTATTTTGTCTAATAATAACTTCAGAATAAACTCTTCCTGCTCAAGACCTATAAATGCCTCTACTAGTTTCTATCTATCCTAATTGCATTCCTATTGCTCCTAACATGTTTTTAGAATATAGATTTTGTGAATATTACAATAATATTGCAATACAAATTGTATTGGTAAGTAATGGCTGTAGTGGGGGTGGCCAGCATTTGCCATAATGTGCAAGCATGCAACATACTTTCACATTATGACACACTTACCTCTAGGTCTACTCTAGTGAGGAGGTATGTGCTCCCCACATCCATTTTATCCCTGCCAGAGCTCCTCTTCTACCAGGTCCACCATCTTCTTGCCTAAACATTAAGATTGTAGCTCCCTTTAGGGTCAGATAATGCTAGTAGAGCAGTTGGTGAACTCTGTGAAAACTGAGGCCCAACCCCTGTCAAAATCAGTCAAAACTAAGTATTCTTGAAAGCTTGCTCTAAATATATATTCAGTTAGGCAATAAAAATAAAAATATATATCTATATATATATCTACATATATATATATATATCTACATATATATATAGATATATATATATACACACACACACACACACACACACAACCACATACACATACACACTCTATCCAGTAGTTGAAGGTTCAGTAAAGGGAACAGTACGCAGTCATATTAGAACTGTAGATGTCGTGAGATTAAACAACCAATGTGGTCAGGAGACCAGCAGTTCATATAGTATAGTTAACGTTTCATATTGTTAAATAAGGGTGCATTGGGCATTAGGAGACCAAAATATGTTCTTCTTTCTTGTAACTAAGGTAGCTGCTCTTGAAAAATAGTGCAAATAGATGGAAGACACTGTTCATCTAGAGCCTCATACACCTTCAATATATGCCTTGTCTCTGTAGAGTCACTGTAGCCACAATTGGCTCCATTGATATCCATGTAGTGTTTGTAGAAATAAGTCCCAGCACACTCTTCTTGCCTTTCTCCTTTCTCGGTAGAGTTATAAGTCGCAACAACCACAGTGCAGAATTCATTGATATAGGAGTTCTCCAAAAACACAGAATGGGACCTACCTGTTACTCTGATAGCTTCCATAGAATGCCATTACATCAGCAGATTAGCCATGGGGGCATATTGGATTGTTGGAGCAAATAAGGCAAATCACCTACAGTATTATGTTTTTTTTTAGAAAAGCATCTACACATGATTGGGTATTTAAAGTGAATTGGACTATGCCTTTCACATGACTGGATAATTGAAATGTATATTTACACGATTCTTTGAGCGAAGATTCTCATCTACTGCAGTAAATCTACCCTACGGTGATTACATTGTGCTACATGGTGCTCATACAGAGGAACATATTGCTTCAATCACTGTGCTCCAGGACCCTGGAACTGAGAATTTCCCCTGCCACTACTTCTATTTGGATTAACTGTCCTGAATCTGGAACTAGCAATGGTTTCTACAGTGATATTACCATGGATCAGTTTTATTCAGTTTAGTTATAAATCAGGTATCCATTACGAGGTCCTTCTTCAAATCATGTATTTATTTTATATTTTCTATATTATATTAAGATTCCATTTTGTTTAAACTGACTGTGTGCTCTGTGAATTATACATATGACATGATCAAAATAACTTTACCCTCATACTCCTCATGTCCAGAAACACACAGAAGTTTGAAAGTACTGCAGGTGATATTCATCTAGTACTGTATATACAGTATAATGTGTTAAGATGAAACTGTTCAATTGCGAAGTGACCTGAGGAAGATTGCTTTGAACTACTATCACTTATGCAGCAATGTTCCATAAGGACAGGATGGAGACATTGCCATTGACTGTTGCACAATACAGCCAGGTCAAATAGTGTAATAACACTACTTTCTACAGGATGAATCAGACATTGAGCTGTGGATTAAAGGTAGAACTAATAACCTTGCCAAGAGGGTCCCTTGCCTCATGTTCCTTTATTCTACTTTGCAGAGTTTAAGTGTACAGAGAACACTTTGCTTTCCAAACTCCCCGAACTGCAGGTGGCTTTGTCTAAATTCACTTTGGAGAAAGTTCAAAGAGAAAAGAGAATCTAAAAATGTTTCAGTCTATCTCGTCTATTTGTTTTATCATTTTACAGTGATTATCCTGGTCCATGTCACTAGCTGTGTATGCAACATAAAGTTCGCATTACTACATTTATTGTATTGGGAACTTTGCTAGCTACTTTTCGCATTCTAATTAAAATACCAAGGATTGGAAATAAGTAATTTCATACATAGGCAATAGGGGTTTGTAAGAGCTTTTACAGATGAGTGAATTCAATGTGGGTAGTGAGATCTGATCGAGATTGGGTTTATTTATTAACAAATATTCATATTGTTGCAAATCTGTTTTTATTTTTATTTTGTACATGAAATATAATAATAATAATAATAGGGAAGCCTATCCCACCTCAACATAATAACTGTCGTTTTACTTCTTCAACTAACTCAATCTACACAATTATTACCTTTTGTATCACTTGCACCTCCTACTATATTGTAAGCTCTCATGAACAGGGTCCTCCTAACCCTCCTGTACTGAAATTGTGAGAATGGCTAAACATTTGTAATTGCAACAATTTTTTTGCGCGAAGTGGTGCATTATCTGACAGAAATGCAGGGGTACCAATATTTTTTGCCCATGACTATATAAGCATATGAATAGAATACTGCTTACAAAAATATAATTAAATGAATCCATAGATTAATGCTTATAAAGATATGACACAATCAGTCTATAGAATACCGCTGATAAAAATATGATACAATTACTCTACAAATAAATCACCCACTTACCAACAAAAGTGGAAATCAGATCTAGGCTTACATTTAGATCAGGAAGACTGGATTCAAATCTGGCTAAAGCATGTTCACTCCATAGATTACCATTTACATAAATGTGATCATTTATTATGGTGTATTGCAAGAAATATTCAATTTTGCCCATTTGATGATTCTGCATTGCATATTCAGAACAATACCAAATGGACTGACTAAAAAACTTTATACCTTTGTCAAAGAAAAAGGGCAAAATATAAAGTGGGGTCTGATTTATATAAACTGGAAGTAATGATGGTGTCTGTGATGTCCGTAGCAGACTCTAAATTCTGTTTGAAAAAATGAACTGGAATCGGTTTGGCTCATAGAGTATGTCTGCTGTGTACAGACATCTTTATCAGTGAAAATGTGCCCTTGTATCATATCTTAAATAGAGCATTCATTTTTTCCTTGAAAATATCCAGTCTTAAAGTTTGGATTGCATTTGTAATTTAAATAAGGAATGTCTAACAATTACAAATCTCCCACCTTCTTATAAGTTTCAGGTGTGAAAACGGAGAGTTAAATGAACACTGAAAGGACACTAGACTGTCTTTATATAAGTGATGCTTCCCAGCCTTAATGGATTTGCTGTCTTGTGGAGTCAGGTAGAAAACTGTCTGGACTAAATCTTTGACTGATTATGCATTTTTCCCCCTATCTCTTCACCCCAGATAGATTCATCATCCCAATTTGTCAAGCTGGCGAGATTCCAATTAATTACACAAGCAAACAGCTCAGACTGCGTCAGGTCCTGTCAGGCTGCCCTAGTCCCTCATTTACTGTCTCCCAAGCTGAGGCGTTAGTCCTCTGCTGGTAATTAATTTGATGAATGCTCTTGTAGTGCAACGGGTGGTGGAAAAAAAAACATATCTACCGGGTATATGTATCTTTTTTTTTCATGTTCCCTTCCTGTGTGCTCTCTTTTGAACTTCTTTCCAGAACCTCTGACTTTTCTTGTTGACCATTGTCTCTTGGACTGTATTTCTGTTTATTGTAATTGTGAAGATGATGTGGGTTAAGCATTATAAATTGAGATGTGATCTTGACCTAGTAGGTACATAGTACTGCTTAGAAATAAAAGAGTTTTGAAGTCATTGAAATTTACTGTAAGAATCCCTTTCACCAGCATATAGTATTCTATACCGGTGAAAATCTATTGCCTGTACAGTTGGTAGCAAAGAACTAGAAGGGCAGAACGCTACGAGCCTAGGAGATTACTGGGTAAGAGGGGACTGCCTCGGCACCTCCAAAAAACCTGTATAGTGAGGCAAAGCCAGCATTGGGATGACTGACAAGGAAATATGTTTGAACTCACACCACCAACAATTAAGTGAACCCTGCAAACCTACACAGACTGGATCAATTGCTGTAGATCACCACAATTAGGTGGACTTCTTTTGTATTCAGTGTTCATTATTTCCCTCTCACCTTCCATATCAGGTTTACCTACCCCTTCATGAATTGTCCAGTAGGCAGGCATAGATCCAGTAAAATGGAACAGACTAGCCTGATGATGTCATCCTGGCAAAAGTTCAAGCTATGTGTGGTGTGAAAATGAAAGTTTTCCAAAATCATCTTTCTAGATGGTTCCCTTGGCAGACTCTGTTGGAGGCAATGAGCTCCATATAAGCCAGTGCTTTTAAATATACTAAATAATAAGAGGTGGCCTTTGTACAACGTAAACCAAAATCATTAGACATGTGCAATACGTTTCGTTCCGAAACGAAATTCGGACGGAATTTCGGAAATTTGGATGTATCCGAATTCCGAATTACAGCTAAAACGAATGCAAGCGAATCCGAATTCCCGATTTCCGAAATTTCGTCTGAATTTCGTTAGCGGTAGTCCGGTCGAATTTTCATTTTTGGCCGAATTTTCGTTTAGCGGAAGATGAAAAAAAAAAGCGTGAGGTTCCCCCCCAATTCATACCAGACCCTTTAGGTCTGGTAGGAATGCTAGGAGGGACCCCCTCAAGTTAAAACACAAAAAAAGGTCCATGCCGATGGGGACAAGGGCCTATTCCCCACAACCCTGACCCGGTGGTTGTGGGGGTCTGCGGGCAAGGGGGCTTATTTGCATCGGGGCCACGTGCCCTCGGCATTAGGAGGGCAGGGTTGGGGACCATGCCGATGGGGACAAGGGCCTATTCCCCACAACCCTGACCCGGTGGTTGTGGGGGTCTGCGGGCAAGGGGGCTTATTTGCATCGGGGTACCCCTTTAAATAAGGGGGCACCCAGATGCCGCCCCCCCTTGTGAATGAGTAAGGGGTACTTACCCATTCACCAAAGGGTTAAATCAAAAATTAACACAGTGCCCAGAACTCCAATAAAGTCTATGTGAGCCAGATCTTGTTATTTTTTTATGAGCTTTTTCAAGGCCAATTTTGCACGCTTTTGGGGGAAAAAGGGCACAGGTAGCTGGGCATTGCCATGGAGGACATGTGCCAATCCAAAGAAATAATGTTCAGCAGGGAGAAAGTTCTTTAATAAGGCTTAAAAGGGAGACATTCAAATACACAATTCCTATAAATTCCTCTAAATAACAAGCTTTCAGGATGCCTTAAAGGAGAACTATGGGGTTAAGGCTTTTCCCCATAGTTCTCCTTAGGGTAAAGGTCGTGGGGTTCCCCCGAAAAATCCCTAGCAGTTCTTCAGGTCTGATGTGGGGTCCCCCCTAACAGTCCTACCAGACCCTTGATCCGAGCACTGGCCCGGTAGGGCAGGAAAGGGGGGGGGCGATTGAGCGCCCACCCCCTCCTTGCGCCTTACCAGGCCACGTGCCCTCAGCATTAGGAGGGCAGGGTTGGGGACCATGCCGACGGGGACAAGGGCCTATTCCCCACAACCCTGACCCGGTGGTTGTGGGGGTCTGCGGGCAAGGGGGCTTATTTGCATCGGGGCCACGTGCCCTCGGCATTAGGAGGGCAGGGTTGGGGACCATGCCGATGGGGACAAGGGCCTCTTCCCCACAACCCTGACCCGGTGGTTGTGGGGGTCTGCGGGCAAGGGGCCTTGTTTGCATCGGGGTACCCCTTTAAATAAGGGGGCACCCAGATGCCGCCCCCCCATGTGAATGAGTAAGGGGTACTTACCCATTCACCAAAGGGTTAAATCAAAAATTAACACAAACTAGGCGTTTGCCTCGGGCGGCATTTTTCATTGGGCGGCCCCTCAGGCAGAGGGTGAGGCGGCCGGTGAGCAGAGGGGACAGTGAGCGGGACAGCATTGCCTTCCGACATGAGGTAAATGCTCGGATCGTTCATATCTCAGGGTCTGATGAGGAAGCCGCAGCCGTTCTCAGTGAACAGCTTCCTCATCAGACCCTGAGATACTGTGTATGTGCGGTTTACTGTCAGTGTGTGTCAGCACGGGACGGTCACGGGACATTACCTTCTCGTCCCAATCGTTCTCTTTCACGAAAGTAATGTCTTCCCCTAAAAGAGGGGGTGTTCCGCATTTATTTATATTTCAAACATGACAAACGTGGCCAATCTCTATTTATCGACCAATAAAAACAAAGTGAAAAAAAGAGTTAAACTGACTGTTGCTTTCGTAGCCTTTGTTGGGACTATTTAAACCCTTGTATACTGTATAACCTTCATCAAGGCTTATGGCAGTCTTCGCGTTGATTTATGAGATGTATTTGGCTCCTTGGATATCCTTCCCATATATAGTTAATTCGGCCCGTGAATTGCATGTGTGGTCTCTCCAATTATGATACTGTGTCTTTTTCTATCTTGTGTCGATGTCTCATGAGATGTTTATACAGTTCCTTCACTTTATTTTTGGTGGTTTTAATTTCCTGTGATTGGATTTTATTCCTAATTAGTTCACTGAGGGTGTTTGGAGGTAAGCTATTTCCTTGTGTGATATCAGTGGTTCGGTTACACTCGTTAGTGATTTTGAACTGCGATAATTCGTTGTGGCATATGTTTGTGATGTGAGTCTTCCCTTGCTTTCTGCCCAGGGTATCTTATTTCATTTAGTTTATCCGCTTTAAGCATAATTTTTCATTTGAAAAAGTTCGTAAATTATGGTCTTTACTCACATATCCAGGTCGCCGTCGTTTTTGTGTATAGCTTACCTCTCCACTTGAAGGGAAATGGTTTTGTTTGTTTTGGTGAGGGAGACACGATCAGGCAATTTAGTCCTTGGTAGGGGTATTTTAAACTCCAGGGGATTCAAGGATGTCCATGTAATGTTGCTTAAATGAATCGAAGATATCATAGGCCATAAGTCAAGATATTTGATATGGTGTATATTCTCTGTTAGGGGTTTAGTCCAGGCATTGCATGTGTGGCGTCTACGCGTTTCGCCCCTCCCCCAGGGCTTCGTCAGGACGTACCACTACCTAGTATGGTGAGGTATATATATTGTATCCTCACCTGTATATCATCTTCTAATTAGCCCTTGAGTGATTTTTCGGCTGTGTGGTAATTAGTTAGGTATCTGTCAGTTCTTTTATTTAGTGCAAGGATGTGTTTAAAATTTGAGACGAATAGTTAGTGTGGTAGATCATAGTTACATCGATTCAAGGAGATTCTTTTTGGTCTGATCAAGGTGATCATTTGTGAATGGAGTTCTCTTATGTCGTTATTATTTTATAGTTGGGGCAGGATCTTTTTACGGGGGTTGGTTTGTACGGAGTTCTCACAGGAAGACATTTAGGTTGAATTCATTATTCAGTCCATTGGGTATCAGAGTGTTTAGTCTGTATGTCCACATCTTCTCCTTTTTCTTATATAACGATATAAGAAAAAGAGACAAGGATAGCCCGATAGCAACCCACTTCCTAGATCTACACGGAGGGTCACCAGAGGGTCTCAAAGTAAAGGCGATCTATGCATTGAACCTATCCCCACGGAGAGGAGACTTTGACACTATCCCCCTTCAGAAGGAAAAGATGTGGACATAGAAGATGTGGTCAAAAATCCCCTCCCCCCATGTTGGTGTAAGCGACGAGCGACATGGAGCTAAGACAGCTCCATTGAATATCATTAGCCGGCGACTTCTCGCGATATCGCGCGGCAAAAATGCGTGATAAATCGCTAGGTGTGAATGGGGCCTAAATGATGTCTCTTGATCCGATCATCTTCTTCTTTCCAGTAGTTTGCAGGAGTCCCTCCAGCGTTGGAGTCGGTCTCTGATCCAGCGCTGACTGCCGTGTCCCCTGTCCGTGTGCATTGACTTACATTGTGCCTCTCTTCTCCCGGCCGAAGATCTCTACTGAGCATGTGCCCGCCTCATCATCCTTTTCGGCTGCCCGAGACACAGGCAAGTTTTAACCTTTGTTACTTTTTCTTTGTAATGTTTTTGCATATATCTACTGCTTGCCGGCTGATTTATATATACAGCACTTGGTAGCAGTAGATATACAAAAAAACGCGAGGTTTAAATTGTCCTTTAAGGGGACGTTTTCACTTTCCTCTGACCAGCCATGGGGGGGCCAAATCTAGTCTTGCTTAGGGCAGCACAAAACCTAAATACACCACTGAGCATGTGGCGCACCTGTATGATCACATTTAGAATAATAAAAAAAAAAAATTGCAGCTTATTAGCATTTCCTTGCCTGGCTTGATTCGATTCAGCACTGACACAAACACAACGTCATGTGCCTCCCATGCAGCTATGTATAAAACCTTTATCCCCTTCTGCTAGGAAGGACCAGTTTCTTCTTTTATCCTCTCACTGCTGTCCTTCTGATCCACAATTGCTTTTTCCTTGCCTTCTCCTTAGACCCCATTCACGCCTAGGCATATTGTACCTTTAACCCTGCCGCTCTGCTCACCGCTCTCTATCCTGAAGACGGCGGCGGTGAGGACGGAGCCGGGAGGACGCAGCATGGAGAGAGGTAGGTGCAGGGGAGGGAGGGGGGTGGGGGGAGGACGGACCGGCAGTCTAATTGTAGAAAATTTAGAAAATAAATTACCGCCCGGCTAAATGTAGAAAATAAATTACTGCCCAGCGCCCGGAACTCCAAGTTCCGGACGTCAGGTGACTTCAAACCTGTGCCGCCCCTCTGCTCAGTGCCACCCTGAGGCCGGGCCTCGGTGGCCTTTCCGGGAATCCGGCCCTGTATGTATGCTAAGTAGCTATTTTTTGATGTATAGGCTTACTTCATTCAGCAATATGCAAAATGGGGACACTCATAAAAAGTCAGAATTAATACTTCAGTCACGTGTCCTCAGTAATGTAAAATGTGATTGGGTGTTTCATGTTCCTGCATTTTGATAGGCACTCTTTGTACTGCTTTACTGAATAGGTCCAGCTTAATGAAGTATCCCATTACCTAATAGTCCAGTTTACTGCATATTTAAGTATTCAGCGTCCTTAGGCCCCGTTAATTCTAGTGAAATACATTCTAGTAAACTATCCCAGAGAGCAGCTAATTGTGTGTTACTCTTTCTCCTAAGCATATGAGGTGTTGCTTTAGCTTTGCTCATTTCAACTCCCGCAAAGCTGCTAATCAGGACAGGCAATAACTGGAAATAAGCTGCTCATTTGGGCAAAATTATTTTAAAAGAAAACATTAAAAAAAAATCAATTTTGCACAGCCTGAAAGTCCCACGGGAGGCCAGTCAGAAATAATAGGTGTATTTTTAGAAGTGTTTTCGTGAAAAAAGGGAGTCTTTTGTTTTTATCATTTAAATTTGCACTTCAGAGACAAGACCATTGGTGACCTTTGTGTTTTCTCTACTTAATCATAATTTTCACAGCTTACTGTTTTATTTTACCATCCTTTAGGACTTCTGCCCAAAGGAAATGTATTACTGGTGTGAAAATGTAATCAAAAATTGTGATTTTTTAACTTGGTCACTGTCATTGACTGATTGAGCTTATTTAATAAGTAAAGCAAAGCATGATAGTGTGCAAAGTTTTGTAACCAATGGTGGCCAATCAGAGTTCCACTTTGATCAGTTTAGAGTGCAACAAAGCTGATGAGCTGATATGGGTTACTGCATCAGTCAATAATGTATTTATTAGACCCGTGATGTTCAGCAACAAATTAATGGGTACCAGGTCCCATATAAAAACTAGAGATAATTAAATCTGATAGGCTGCCATTGCTGATATTCTTCTGAAAATGCTAATTCGCTGACTGTAATGTTGATCCTCTGGTTTCACACTTATCAGAGTTTCATGGTTTCTTGCATCAGGATCCTAAGGTTTCTCGTTACGCCTCTGCCTTGAGCACTAGGTAGTGCCAGGCTACCTTTAGACATACCAGTGCATGAGGCATATATGTAAGCTCAGACTGGTGACCTATGGGGATCACTATATTGTAGTCTATTTTAGCATGTTTGTCTGATTGTTGCTGTATACTGAGGAGCCTTTTCCATTTACTAATGAGTTTTTATACTATGAAAAATCATATCTCATTTAATGGTTAGTGTGTTGTTAAAGGAGAATTATGAGATGAGTGAAAATCACTCAGCCTCATAGTTCGAGCCGACGTGTGACCATGAAACTGTCATCGCTGGCTCAATAGATCGGGAAGTGAGCAAACACATAACGTCGCTCCCTCACTTCTCGATCATCTCCCTGCAGAGAGCAGCTCCCTGAAGGGATTCTTCCTCTCCCCGCTCTGATCCTCCAGTGCTAACTGTGTCAAAGCACATTGAAAACCAGACAAGCATAAGGTGCTAGTTAAAATATTTATTAAGAACAGTGTCCACAGGAGCAAGCGAAAATCATAAACCGGTACAAGCGAGGAAAGGAGCCGGATTGGGTAGTCGTACAAGCCAGGTCAGGAACATGGAGATCAGCGTTGTCAGGAACAAGCCAGGAGCAGGAACCAGAGGAGAACATCAGCCAGGATCAGGTCATTCACAGAATCAGAATACTCAGAGTAGCAGGAATGCCCTAGCAGATAAGACCACCCAAGGGCAAGGTCCAACTGGACTGAGTGGTTTATATAGTGAGTGGGGTGACATCATCACTCAGAGACAGGAAACTCCCATCTGAGTCTCTTAGGTGATGCTCCCTTGTCTGGCCATGAGAGGGAGCATGGGAGCAGTGCGCAATGTTACAGAGTCTGCTCAGGCAAAGGAGGAATCACAGGTGGGTGAAAAGGCAGCCAAGCCAGAATGCTGCAAACTAGACATGTGCGATTCGGTTCGTTCCGAAATTCGTTTTGGACGAATTTTCGGAAATTCGGAGATTCGGATGCATCCGAATTCCGAATTAAAGCTAAGACGAATGCAAACGAATCCGAAATTCCCGATTTCCCGAATTTCGTTGCAGCAAAACAACATTAGGAAAAAAAAATGACAACAGTTACCTTCTCCAACAGTTCTATGGTTAAAGTACAGAAGCAATAGCGTAGAGGTTAGGGGACAGGTTTGCCATTGTTAAGTTCATAGTTTCTAGTCCCGGGTAAGGTAGTGGATAAAGATTTTTTTTTCTTTGCTTTTGAATTGGTATTCTCCTATTGACCTAAAAGACTAAATGTAATTTCTCATTTTGCTATTGGACAAATTCCGTTGCAGCAAAATTTTTTTTTTTTTACAGACTGCAGAAAATGAAAAAAAAAAAGCGTGAGGTTTCCCCCCAATTCATACCCCTACCCATTCACTAAAGGGTTAAATCAAATAGTTAGTAAAAAGTCCAGACTTTTGACAAAATCCTTTAATTGAAAAAAAAACAAACAGCCAATTTTTGACTATTCCTTTAATAAAAAAACATTTAAAAAAATGGCTCCATCGATGTAATCCAGAGTCAGGATCAGGATGCAGGACCCCCGCCGACCCACTGAAATAAAAAAAGTGTAAAGTTTTTTGGTTTTTTTTCATAAACGAATGTCGGCAGCACTACTGCTAACGAATTTCGTCCGAAACGAATTTAATTTCGGACCCGAAAAACTAAACTAAACTAAACTAATTTAGAGAACTAACTTACCCCATAGTTCTCTTTTAAGCACTTGTTACTGTACTCTAGTGATTCCACCTCATGTACTGTATACCATGCAATCCTGTGCAGTAAAATGACTTCTGTGCTTGTCTGCTTATATACTCATCATATAGAGCAGCATCATATACAGCACTCTTTAAAAGTATGCAAATTCTGGAGACACCCCAGTCTAAAAAGTAAAAAATTTAAAAAAGGTAACAATTGCATTGTTCCATTCAAAGTCTATACCACACCCTTATCCTAGATGGATTTTAAGGGGGGAACCTATGCTAAAAAAAGAAAATGGAGATGGGGTTTCCCACTTTACATCAGAGTTCCCCCTTTTCACATCAGAAGCCTCCTTCACATCAAGGTTTCTCCTCTTTCACATCACACCCCACCTTCAGATTAAAGTCCTTACTCCCCTCTTCGCATCAGAGTCCTACTTTATAGTATGCACAACAGTGTGGATGCAGCAGTATGGCAGAGGGCAGGAGGTGAAGCCGGTCTGGATAGAGGTGGACTTCTATCCTCTTCTGAATGCTCAGAGAGGTCCTGGATAGAGCCCACTGGCGGAACTACCAGGGTCGCAGCGGTCTCAATTGCGACCGGGCCCTGGCGTTCCACCACTTGGGGGGGGGGGGCAGCAAGGAAGAAGAGGGCCCCCCGCGATCGTGCCGCTCCTTCCCTGCCGCAGAGCCACCCGCAGCATGTACGGGTGACTGTGCGAAAGGGATGGAGAGGCTGTCACTGGTCCCGGAGAATGAGCTGGTCCCGCCTCTTAGGGGCGGAGCTAAGAGGATTGTCTCATCTTAGCTCTGCCCCCAACTTTTATTATAATATATTGCTGGGACTTGTAGTCCCTCATTGCTGGTGGTATTTTGCATTGATGTATGATGATTATACAGTAATGCAGAATAGCACCAACTATGTTGGACTACAAGTCTCAGCAATGCATTATAGTGGCGGGGGGGATGCTGGTGGTATTCTGCATAGCTGACTTTTATTATAATGTGTTGCTGGGACTTGTAGTCCCGCATAGCTGCTGGTATTCTGCATTGCTGTATGATGATTATACAGTAATGCAGAATAGCTCCAACTATGTAGGACTATAAGTCCCAGCAATGCATTATATTTTTAAAGGAGAACTATGGGGTTAAGGCTTTTCCCCATAGTTCTCCTTAGGGTAATGGAAGGACACAAACTAGCGTCCTCCTGTCACCCTAGGCTCAGTATACCCGCTGCTCGCGGTATACTGAGACGCCGCAGCTGAAGCGGATCCCAACAATTGTGCCGGGATCTGCCCAGCTGCGTGACTGACAGCTGGCTCTGCCTATCTAGAGGCAGAGCCAGCTGTACCTGCCCCCTCCCCCGTCCGTTCTGCCAGTCAGCGCTGGCAGATCGAAGCGGGGAGAGGGGAATCCAGCCCCTCCCCTGTCATGGCAGAGAGCCGTGACAGGATCGAGAGGTGAGCGAACACAGGTATGTGTTCGCTCACCTCCCGATTTACTGAGCCGACCTGTGACAGTCTCATTGTCACAGGTCGGCTAGAACTATGAGGTGAGTGAAAATCACTCACCTCATTGTTCTCCTTTTTAGTAAGGATACACCAGTGTTAATACTGGGCATTTTCACAAGTACTCATAGTCGTGAAAATGCCCCAATACTAAATGCAGATACATCGACTAAATCGGCGTTCTCGAAAGAACACAGCATGCCGACCTCAGCATCTACGCTTGTGCACAGACCAATATTATGGAGGAAACCGGGATTTATTTACAAAGTATTCCGTTTAAATCGTTAATTGTGACCATTAATAATATTCCATCCATCAATCACTGCCATCCATTATTTAATGCCATACATGGCATATTAACGTTCACTATTAACAATTACAAATGAATACTTTGTAAATAAATGCCGTTTTCCTCGTTAATCCCGTCTGTACGTAAACGCAGATACTGGGTCAGCGTTCTCGAATTGAAGGCACCCCTGACAAAGGCCAAAAGGTACTCCAAGGTGCCATGCCACCCTGATTGAGAATGGCTGATATACAGCAACAATATAGACTAAACTTTTGTATAAAGCTGTAAATGTTTCCAATTGTGCCCACGTAAGGCTTCATTCACACGAGCGTATGGCCAGATACGCTCGTAACCGCGCTAAACATAAAAAGCAATGCATTGCAATGTGCATTGTTCAGACTATTGCGGCGGCCGCGTGGTACAAAACCACATGTCCTGCAAAATAGTCCGCTCGTTCCGGCTATAGTAATAGCCGCAACTGTGCGGAATCCGCACACATGTTAATGTTTGCACGGTTTCGTCCACGCAAAAAAAAAATTGTGTGAATGGAGCCTAACTCTTAAACCAATAACAATATGTTTATGACAGATAATTTTACTGAAGTGAATTCAGTCCTTGACTTGTGGAGAATCACTGTAGTTTGGGGCTTAGGGTTGTAGCCTTCTATAGGGGCAACAAGCTTATCACATTACTTTGTCATACAAGTACATAGTGAAAAATATTAAAATGGAAATCTTGGCAGTTGGAACTGTTTTACTTGTCAAAGGTTTTCATTATGTTCAGCTAGACCAGGGGTAGGCAACCTTGGCTCTCCAGCTGTGCTGAAACTACAAATCCCATCATGCTTCTGACTCTGGTATTCATGCCTGTGGCTTGCAATGCCTTATGGGATTTGTAGTTTCAGCACAGCTGGAGAGCCAAGGTTGCCTACCCCTGAACTAGACAACACAGCCTGGTCCATGACCTTCACCGGAGCAGCAGCACAGCTAGGTAATTAACACCCCCCCTCACTCTGCTGATTAGAAAAAGGAGGAGCAGCACTACACTGATGAGGTCATCCCCCTGCTTACTCTGCTCTCTCCTTCTGTCATCTTGCTTGGGAAGAGCAGAACCTGACTGGCGGATTTTCAAGAAGAGTAGGCAAAGTTCTTTGATCTTTCTGGATAGGCAAATATGTGGCTTGCCAGGGATCCTGGGGGAGGGCATAATGACGAAGTAAGTGTAAGAGCATTTTGAACTTTGACAGTTATTTTATCTCACCCCCAATGAGTATGACTTGTACTGTATTTAATTATTTTCAGATATATTGATGTAGTTGAGAGGTGCATTTTAAGACAAGCACACAGAGGAGGCTTTTCTGGCTATAAAAGATAACAGCAGGCAACTTGTAGAAGCTGTTTTTAGACAGAAGTTTTACTTTTAAAAGTTTGAAATGGTGACAGGCTCACTTTCCCAAGCAGCTTACACTTGGGATCCCTTGAGAAATGCCGTTCTTGCTCCTCTGATGTTTTTCTAAACCCTTTTGTTACAGATAATAAATTATAGCTTCCTTTACTAATTAAGATGTTAATGTGTACTATTTTTTTTACACAATAGGCACTATGAACTGTGAAAGACTATGATCTTTGTATCATCCTTGCTCCGAATACAAAAAAAGATTTCAGCATATATATATATTTTTAGCACCTCTAACCATGCTAATGAATAAATTAATAGCGGGTAGCATTTTTTTTTTTTTACTAATAGTCATCAAACCTTTTTTAGCTCTTCTGCATAACATCTCATTAGATGGTTTGCTTAAGAATCAATGCATATCTAAATTATTTGTGTCAAAACTCATTTATTTCCACAATAACATGGACTGTCAAACCTTGACACTCTGTTAATAACTTGCGACTCATTTGCATATTATTCAAATATTTCCTTTTATGAACTGGAGATATGTGCTTGCAGTGTTTCCAATCCAGTATTTGTGCATTAACTCAGTTCATGCAGTCAGAAAGGGGTTACCTGTGGCAACTAATTATGTAGATCTCTTTGCATATTAATGATATTTGCGAGGGCCATTTCAGAACACACTGGCGAAGGAAGAAATTATCCCGCATTAAACTCATGGTATGTTTTTCCAGATGTTCTTTTATTTGTTGTAGCACTTGTTAAAGGGGATTTCCAGTGTACATGGAATTCCTCTATTTTCTTTGGACCGCCTTTAAGAGGCCTATTCCTCCAGTATCATTCTTGGTGATAATAGTGGGATCCTTGTTCTGATTTATGACCAATTTAATAAAATTAATTTTACAAAGGACTATGGTTGGACCTCGGTGCCTTTTAAAATGCATTTAAAATCTGTAGTACCCTATAATCTGGTGGGCTCACTGGTTTCCTCAGGGGTGCCTCAAAATTGTGTGGTAGTGGGTGTGAGAGGGGAATGAAGACTGATGTGAAGGAGGCTCCTGAAGTAAAGCAGGGACTCTGCGATGTGATGTGAAGGGGGGAGACTCTGATTTAAAAGGGAAGGGGGGGGGGG
>NW_017306534.1:618565-626787 GCF_000935625.1 Nanorana parkeri
AGGAGGAGGCGTCTGATGTGAAAGGTAACTCTGATGTGAAGGTGGGGATCTTGATCTGAAGAGGGCACTTCGGTGTGAAGGGGGAAACCCACTTTTTTGTATGTGTTTACATGGGCTCCCCTTTAATATCCATGATATTTTATACTGGGGTGCTAGAAAAAGGTTGGGCAACACTGCTCTAGTCATATACTGTGTATATATATCAACATATATTTCAGCTTCCTATTCTTTATACACAGTGGCTGCATTAGTTTTCTTTTTTGGGGGCTAAGAACATTTTCAGCAAGTACACAACGTACCTGTTAGTCTTGCCAGAAATGCAGTGTAAATATCACTTCCTATTAACAGATATACAGTGCTATCGTTCTTCCAAGTTACATAGTTACATAGTATTTGAGGTTGAATAAATACATAAGTCCATCAAGTCCAACCTATTGTGTGTGTGTGTATAGGTCCCTGAGTGTTCTCATTCTTAAGAGTACCTGTACCCTTGTACATTACGGTCTCTCAGGAAATCGTCCAAAAGCTTCTTGAATGATTTCAGACTATTCGCGGAAATCACTGTTCGCCCTAACCGCGCGAACTGAGAAGAACCCCCTTCGCCCCTTGTGTTTGAATTTTTTTTCTACTAGTTTTAGGTGGTGGCCCCTAGTCTTTGTTACGGAATTAATCTTAAAGAGTTTGTTGCTAATGTTGCTATGACTATGGAACATTTTGTACATGAAAATCATGTCCCCCTTAATCTCCTTACTTCCAACGTAAACATATTTAAATTTAGTAGCCTTGTCTCATAGTTCTGGTCCTCCATCCCTTTGATGAGTTTGGTCGCCCTCCGCTGGACTTTCTCCAGCTCAAGGACATCCTTTCTCTGTACCGGTGCCCAAAACTGCACCCCATACTCCAGGTGGGGCCGAACCATTGATGTATAAGGTGGCAAAATTATAGACTTGTCCCTGCAAAACATTCCCTTCTTAATGCAGGACAGGATTCTACTAGCTTTGCTTACAGCAACCTGGCACTGTAATCTATCATTCAGTTTGTGGTCTACAA
Source organism: Nanorana parkeri (assembly GCF_000935625.1). Taxonomy (NCBI): domain Eukaryota; kingdom Metazoa; phylum Chordata; class Amphibia; order Anura; family Dicroglossidae; genus Nanorana; species Nanorana parkeri. The sequence continues at coordinate 619,616 of NW_017306534.1, forward strand.
TGACCCCCAAATCTTTCTCCATTTCCGACTTCCCTAGCGGCATACCCATAATTGTATAACCCATTTGCCTATTTTTAATCCCAAAGTGCATAATTTTGCATTTATCAACATTGAACCTCATCTGCCACATAGTTGCCCACTCCCCTATTTTATCCAGGTCCTCCTGCAATGTTACGCTATCTTGGTCTGTTTCTATTACCCTCCCAATGTTGGTATCGTCAGCAAACACTGAGATATCGCTGTTTACTCCGTCCCCGATGTCGTTAATAAACAGGTTGAAAAGCATGGGTCCCAGCACAGAACCCTGAGGCACACTGCTAATGACACTAGCCCAGTATGAAAGGGCGCCATTTATTGATACTCTCTGTACCCGTTCCTTTAACCAGTTCTCTATCCATGTACACACCCTTCCATCTATGCCCATAGCTCTCAGCTTGTATAGTAAGCGCTTGTGTGGTACTGTATCAAAAGCCTTTGAGAAATCCATATATACCACATCCACAAGTTATCTTCTGCAAACTACTAATTACCCCACTAACCATGCGAGAAATAGGTGTTTGTAGTCCTGACTTGGTGTCACAATTATGGCTCCCTCCATAGATACATAGGAAGAGTTAGCGTTGCCACCCAGGAATACAAAGTTAATTATTCCCAATGTAGCGCCCCCACTGACCCCAAAAGGCATGTGGTGAACCCCAGAGGTATGGAGGGCTGACATTTCACTCTCAGGGAAGGATCCTTAGCTGGGTTGTGGGCTGCGAACAGTAAATTGGGCGCCAGTCACTTTAAGTTTTTATTCCAATGCTTTATTGTAGAACTGCCAATACTGGGAGAGAGGGTATAGGGCTACAGACACAAATGAGAAAAATAGACTCCGGACTCACCAAACCCTTCCAGCTTCCACAGTGCAGGAATACTTTAGTTAAACAGAGAATGACACTGTGTAACACAACCACAGCTAGATAGAGGATGTACTTTCAGATCTTCCATGGGAGAGACACCAGACTTGCTCCTGAGGTCCATGCCATCCTAGCAGCTCCAGCAGACAAAGGGCTCCTCTGGTTCTCCTTCCCAGATAGTTTCAGACCCCTCCTGGGTCCACATCTGGCCTCCTGCAGGCCTGTCAGCTTCTCCAACCTTGTACATCCCACCTCCAGGCTAGGCCCAGGGGTGGACAGCCCTGAGCACATGGCAATTCCTGAGTGTTTATGCACTTCCCCAGCATGCACCACTGGCCAGGAAACTCCTAGTGACTGGCTGGTTAGGGCCCTACCCTGTAGCAGGGTCACACCCCACTATAGGTAGGTGCAATCAATAGCAGAACACCTAGGAATGACCAAATGATCACAGATTACAAATCGGACAGACTGATTACAGTTCCAGCAACACAAAATTTAAAGAGCCACTCCACTTAGGGTGAAGGGGCTACACCAAGATTAGCAGGTGAAAAGAAATAAAGAATAAAACAAATGCAGCCACCTCATCTAAAGACTGGTAAGCTGCACTGTTATATTTTTGTTGCTGGGTTCAGATACGCTTTAAAGTTTAACAATTACTTTAAGCCTATAATTTTATTTCTTACACAGCTGTCTCAATGCAATAAGGATAATGCGGGGAAACCGGAAAATTCTGATTTGCGTTGTTCTGTAGCCTGGGTAACTTCAGTGAAGTGTTTTAAATGGTTGTTTATATGAGACAACATAAAGGTTTCCATATGTCACTAAAGCTTGATTTACATGTCTGTAATAAAATATATGTTGAAAAGAAGTCTATGTTTTGTAGCAGGCAAAGTTAAAGTTTACACTTCATTAAGAAAACAGAAAAACTGCCATATAAAACAATTAAATCTTGCCTGCCTGCATTTGTGAGCCATTTAATGCTGAAAATACTTAGCAGATATGTCGTGTTTATCAATGATTGCTAACTGATAAATTCATCTGTTATCTGTGGTGGTAGATATAGCATTTCCCCCTATTACAGGGAAATCCATGAAAATGGCAACAGACACAAATAGCAAGGTGCTGATACACAGAAAACACGGGAGATTTATTTTTACTAAATAAAGACGCAAATCATTTTATTTCGATAATTTAGGTCTTGCTTCTTAAAGCGGAAGTAAACTGCTTTGAATTTGTTTTTTGTTTTTGCCCTAATGTGCAAGTACACACATCATACTTTGCAGATTAGTGCACACTTACCTTAAACGTGTGCCCTTCTTCATGGCAGTCGGTTCGATCTTCGGTCTTTAGCACTGCCATCATCTTTGTCACTAATACTTCTGGCTTCTTGCAAGTCAACTTTGCCCATTAAGTGGCCACTGATGCTGCAACTCCTGCACATGCGCACAGGAGTTCCATCCTCCACGGCACCCAGCCCATCTACAGCATCTTAGGGATGCAGTGAGTGGGCTGAATTTTTACACTGTAGGGCACCTGTGCCGTACAGTGTACACAAAAAATAAAAAATTGCTATGTAAAGAGGAAGAGACTTTGTATGTCGAAAATCCCGACCCCCCCAAAGATTTATTTCCCCTTTCTTCCACTTTAATTTCTGATGCAAGGGAATAGTTATCTAACACAGTATTCACTACTGACTTTCGATTAATCACCACAAGTCAAGGGCCACATTCTCCTTAAGGTTTTAGCGTTTCTAAGAAAATATACAGAAAAAAAGATTTTAACAGTTTTTAAAGCAGGGGTATTTGTAGGAGCATGGTAGCTTCTGCTGTGCTTCATGCTTTGAGCACTTGTTAGGCTGAGACATTATTAGAACAGCCAAGTTCATAGGTGAAATACATTGATGTCAATTGTTTTACCTTCAAAAGGATTTATAAATCTGTTTAGCCAATCTTGTCATTTGCACACCCCTGCCACACTGCATAGATAGTATAGTGACACCAGTGTTTCCTTTTTTGCAACTGCACCTTTCTGGGCCACCTCTTTGCTTATTGGGCAAAGAAACAGCATCATCACACTCTATGACAAAGGTGTTGTGAATTAAACAAATGGGAAAATAGTAATTGCCAGTTAAAACAGTTCACATATGTGTATTTATGTCCATGAGTAGGAGTCAATAAGCAATTACATAATTACCTCACTCCTGACAGGCCAGTGATCACTTCATTCTATGTGCAGTAATGTTTCTGATGACCCCTCCCCCTACACAAAACATTAGGCTATGGTTCTTATATTAGAGGAAAACTATCATGAGGAACTATAGGGGTGGCCATTGCAGGGTTTGCCACCTCACTATAATAATGTTAGCTGCTTGACTGTCATGCCACTTTCTAAGTAACTGACGCGGTGCCGATCAGGGATTGTGGCATCGCTGTGGCTGCAGAGGTTAGCAACTCTGAAAGTAGTGGAATCAGAGAAAACAGGCAAACAACATTCACAGAAAGAGGTCAGAAAGATCAGCTTGATACCGATGTCCTTACTTGTTGCCTAAAATCTGCCCCAATGTTTCTGATGTTTTTTTGGGGTTGCCACACCCACATTGGTGGGATTGTCCATGAATAGCACCATTCTGGGAATGGCTCTTCGGCACATTTATCCGGTGGCTCCGTATAGTGCCCCTTGCATTCCACAAGTACCCTTACTCTCTATGACTCCTGTCCACTATAAAAAGAGCCTTCTTCGGTTGTTTCCTATTGCAGTAAGGACAATCATTCCCAGATATTGGAAGACCACTACTACACCATCCATGGAAGAATGGATACACAAACTCAATTTACTGATGTGCATGGAAGAACTAATGGCTCCACTGTATAACAGATACTCTCAATTTCCTTCCACCTGGATCCCCTGGATTCTCTTCCGGGATTGCTACTCGTCTAGTGATCTCTATTGCCCTTACATGTTTTGACCTGTGACCATAAGAGGACCTCCTATCCAACTTTCAACCCCCCCCCCCCACACACACACACACACTCTACACTTCTATATCTCTATTTCTTTTTCTTGATCTACTCATTTCACCTTTGTCTCACTTCTGTGCTGGTTTCTTTTTGGTGGAACATTACCAGAAGGGTAAAAGGTTCTGTTCTGAGGGGAAATTAGCACACTGAACGAATGTACGTTAGCAACCGATTCCCAACTAACACACTAACAGGTCACAGAGCGTGCTGATAAACATTGATCTTGTTGTATCTGATCTTATTGTATTTGAATCTGAGTGATGCTTCTGTTACTACACAATTTAAATCAATCATTAAGAAATATCTCCCCTGTAACGGTACCTTGCTTCTATATAATATCCTCTTCTATTGTTGTGTATTTTGTATTTTATTACTTATATTGTAAAAATGCAATAAAGATTTTCATACAAAAGTTCAGCCTTTATATTTCTCTTTGCGGGCCCATTCACGTGTGTCACGTGTTTACATGCATTGAGGTGCATTGCAATGTGCTGCATTAGACAGCCCATTCAAAATGAATGGGATCCATTGCATCTCAACACAAAAAAATAGATGCAGTCTGCGTTTTCTACCAGCGCAACACAAAGGATATACATGCGTGGTCCTGTATTGGAATGCATTGGGGTGCCATTCAAATAAGCTCTTAAAAAGCAGGAGTGTACTTATAACAGTTAACTTACAGTTTATGACAACCATAACCTTATCCACCCTGTTATTAAAAGTAAAACATTAAAATGTTCTTTAAAATAGTTTTTGTCAGGATTTTTTATAGCTGTCTGTGTCCAAGTTATGGAGATTTCCCTTCATTTCTTGTCTCACTGAAAGGTGTCACCAGCATAGTAAGTAAGGACGTATCGCTGCTTTGGGGCATAGACAGCAATTATTACATGAGGTTATATATTTTTCTTACTCTGACAGCAAAATAAAATCTTTGGGTAGAGTTGCACTATAAACTGGGTAAGTAATACGAAAATGTATATATAAGTTTACTTTTTGCTTGTATCACATTTTGGCTGGGTGGAGTCGTGTAAAATTGTACCAATTAATAGGGCTATCTATTTCGAATGTCTGTTTAAATTAGACAAATAAGGAGGAAAATGACTTTCCGATACAAGTAGTCAAGTGGTTTTTGTGGCCCCGGTGCTCCCACTGCACTCATAAAAAGTTGTAATCTTTTCACAGAAGTCTTGGCACAGAGATAAGTGTAGAAGGCAGGCGCTGAGGCCAGAGCAAGCCATTAATAAATTGTAAGTCAAAGAGCAATCTTGTTGAATGTAATGTATGCAAATGAGCTGACCTTCCTAATGGAACGCTTTTCCAAACTCTGTCACTGCACACATCAATTATGCATCTGCAATTATCCTCCTGTTTTACACAGGAAACGGAAAAATAGTCCTAATAGAAATATCAGATGAAGAGAGAACATAATGACACATTTGACGTACTCTGTAATGTTTCTATTGTGTGCTGCCACTACATTTGGCGAAGTTATCAAACCTTTAAATACTCCAGTCTAATGAGGAGCTCCAGGTTTTACAGAGCTCTAGATGGGGTTGAGGTAAGTGTTATAATGTGCATTACACTTAGCTCAGGTGTAAAGTACGAGAGACTGCACGCTTATGGTTGCAGGGCGCTGCTATGCAGGAAGCGAGATGGAGAGATCCTCGTAAACTTGTACGGGCCGACATCTAATTCTGGGTGTTTGCAGAGCAGTGCAACGTGAGAAGAAGAACATCAGCTGACATTTTACCCTCAAGGTCTCTGAATTAGGGAACAGAAATGTATTGCACTTACTTACACTTACAGGGCTATTCACAAAAGGGTGAAGAGTTTGGAGAAGGCAGGAGAAGTGAACAATCTAGGACAACATAGCTGATTTGGAAAAAAATAATAAACAGCCACTTCCTCCTTGCGAGCGGCTGTCTAATTTGCCTGTTAGGAGGCGGCCGCTGCCTGAGCATGACCAGCCGAGGCAGCGATATGGGGCGGTCAACATAATTAGTTCAGACCGTCGTATGAAGTCTTTTTCTAAAATAATTCATCAGTATTCGGGTCTAGGTGCGGGGTTGGCACTTTGAGACGCATACGTTGGTTTAGTGATCCAGTTTGGGCACTCGGGCTCAAAAAGGTTTGCCACCGCTGTCCTAGATTGTTCCCTTCTCCTGTCTTCTCCAAACTCTTCACCCTTTTGTGAATAACCCTGTTAGTTATCACATGCTCCACAACAGTCCCATTTTGCGTGGCACTGTCTTGGGATTTGAACTAAATACCGTGGCATTACGGACCTACTGTATGTTCTGGTGTCACGTGTTGGAGTGCTCATTCCTGTGATTTAAAGGAAACAGGCAGCACAAATTCTCCTTTTAACCCTTTTGCTGCCAAGGTGTTTTTTTGCACACGTTATAATCCGCATTTAAGGCCTGAAAATTACTTAAAACCCCCAGAATTATATATTTCCTGGAAGCACAGACCCTGTAGAATAAAATGGTGGCAGTTGAAAATTTTTACATCACATGATATTAGTGCAACTCTTAATCAAACCGTAAATTTCAGTAAAAATACACTTAAGTTTATTTTAGTGCACTGTATTACCCATTTTGTTGCAAAATATAAAAGATGAGGGTGTGCCAAGTACATAGATACCCAACATGCCAAGCCAAGCCATAAAATTGCGTGTGCCATGGTGCCAGGTGATGATTTAAAATCATGAATCTAGAGTTAACCATGAATATTGGCCCTAGATTTATTACTTGAACTCTGGCGCACATGGCAATACTTAACATGTGTAGTGCAATCAACATTTTCATAGGTAGGCAAACCTGATGCGTGTTTACATTAGTATGTGCACGTTCGCAGGGATGGGGACTTTAACATTTTTTGTGGGTACTTTTAAATTTGTTTTATTTAACTTTTGTGATAGCATATTAGTGGTGACAGGTTCCCTTTTAAGATAGCAAAAAGTTTTCCTGGCATACTCACAAGCTAGCATGTAAAAAAACTTGTCTCACACTAAGGTTAAAAACAGACGTCTACGTCTTCTGCAGAAAATGTGAAAGCCGCACAGCCGCGCCAAGGCACCTCTTATAGTGGGGTCCTAACTCTAAAATATCAGAGCCTCCATCTTGGAGCATATGGGGCAGAAGATAAAATTGTTCCCTTTAAGGTGACATTAGGGGACTATTAGACCCCTAGTGTCACCTTTCCACTTCAAAGAAGCTGTTCAAGCACAGATCGTGCTTGAACAGCTTCCCCCCCC
>NW_017306534.1:627027-646918 GCF_000935625.1 Nanorana parkeri
GTGCTTGTACCGCTTCCCCCCCCCGCCCCCCCGGCTTCTCTAGCCAGAGAATGACAGCTGAGAAGTGATGCAATCACAAGTAGGTCTCTGTCCTTGTCTTATCACGTCACACACTGCAGGCCTCTCTGTGATGCAACCAATGCTATTTTTAGCCTTCTGCTTCTCCAAAATGGCTGCCCAAATTGTGTGAGACTTCTGTGTCTCATTAGACAGAGACTTCCCCTTGATGGTGCCTGGAGAAATAAGGGCAGGTGGCATCGTCTAGTACAGGGGTAGGCAACTTTGACTCTCCAGCTGTGCTGAAACTAGAAATCCCATCATGCTTCTGCCTCTGGGAGTCATGCCTGGGGCTTGCAATGCCTCATGGGATTTGTAGTTTCAGCACAGCTGGAGAGCCAAGGTTGCCTACCCCTGGTCTAGAATAAAGCAAGAGAACTACAAACCTAATCCCCATTACATTCTACTACCTGGTACCAGTGTCAGACCTTTGACCAGAGGGGTGTCTGTTTCTGGTCATGTGATGAAAACGCTATACAGCGCATGTGGCAATACTAACATGTGTCGTGCAATCATCGTTTTTGTATGTAGGCAAACCTGACGCACGTTTACGTTAGTATGTGTGCGTTCACAGGGGTGGGGACTTAAAAATGTTGGGGGTATTTTAAAATGTGTTTTGGTTAACTTTTTTTGAAACTTTTGTAATAACATATCGGTGGTGACAGGTTCCCTTTAATGTTTAACAAGTGGATGTTCGCTGACCTCTCTTTCTTCTTCCCGCTGACACCTTCAATGCCGCTCCCTGGCCCGTAGGAGGGGCAGCATAGTGCAGAAAGCGAGGTGGGTGGTGTCAGGCACACCTCACGGCCCATGGAAGCGATCTGGCGGCAGCTCAGTCGTGCAGTGCATACTGTAAGTATGGTCAGACTCTATTCGCATGCCCCTTTAATTCACATGTAATAGTTAGCTGTTGCTCTGTACACCAAATGACCCTTCTCCTGTCACTCCTCTGTACAAAAAATTCTGAAGTTGTGCTTTTAAAGGCCTTTAAAAAATCTGCTGAAAGTGATTGGCTCTGAGGTTTGTTAGTGCCATGGTCTGGTTTAGCGTCATGAATGGCCTGATGCAGGTGCATTTGTGTTGTTGTGACATCTATATCATTTAGCATCTCTAAGCTTCTGATGGTCACTCTGTTCGAGCAAGCGCCTTGATAATAACATTGTCATGGAAAATGTTGGCTACTTTAGTGGTCTTTTCCAAGGTCTCTTGTTTCTTCTGTGGATATTTTTTCTTCTCTCTGGGTGCATGCTCATAACGTAGCTGATATTACAGCAGAGCTAAGGTTGCAGTCACCAAGCTTAAAATATAAATTCTATTCAGAGCTCTGTCACTTGCAGCAAACTTGTTCCACATCAGTGATTCATATGTAGTGACGGATCAGAATGACAGCCCTGTTGTCTGCACCGTTCAAACCCATTTAGCAGATGAAGATGACTATTTCTATTCTAACAGGATCACTTTAAAGCCCAACTCAATGCACTATAATTGTCATCTTTTTATTTAGGGGGTATTCACAAAAGGGTGAAGAGTTTGGAGAAGGCAGGAGAATGAACAATCAAGGCCAAAATAACTGATTTGGAAAAATTCTCCAATTCAGCTCACTTTCCAGTTAAGATATGTTGTCCTAGATTGTTCACTTCTCCTGTAATAAGGGCATCCATTAGAGGCCAATTGCATGGGAATGTGGAGACTGTGATTGGTATTGTGCGTTTTTTGCTGTGTTTATCTATTTCAGCCTACTGCCACTTTAAGACAATTTAGCGGACAAATCGTTATTTTGGCGGGAAAATATCGCCGCAAGGACTTCTAGAAGGTTCTACAGTTACCCTATATAAGAGGTGCTCCGGGAAAGCATCAGTGTCCGGATCCCAGTTCAGCAAGCTCCCTCCCCCCTCCCTTGTCGTGGTGTTTTATGTGGTTTGTCCCCTCTAAGGAGGGGGACTGTACCATTGAGTGATGTATTGCTCCAGTTTTAATAACTGGGCAAATTGGTTGATTTTGAAAGTTTACTGGTTGGTTAATTCCAGTTTTGGTTAAAACAAGTTTAAAACACATTATTTACACCAATAAAATGCCGCGGCCAATATTGCCAAAATAATTAAAAATGGAGTATGTGTTTTTATTTATTTATATTATTACTGATAGTATAAGAACATGTCAACTGCAGTCCCATGCCTTCTCCAAACTCTTCACCCTTGTAAATAACCCTGTTAGTTTCCAGTTTATTCACAAAGCTTTAAACCATTGCTTCCACTTTTACTGGATAATGCAGCTCCCTCTTTCCTATTTCCCACCTTTCTCTGCCCCGTCGCTCCTTGGACATTCACAAAACGCAGTCTGCGACCCAGAGAAGACGAGGGTGGAGACACGACACCAATGCTGCTGTCAATCAAATGGGTGCTAATGAAGTTTTATAAAGAAATCCTAGATTAAATGAATTCTCTGCAGAGGCAAACAATTACCTGATCTATAAAACAATGCAAATGATGGTGCACAGAGTTTGCGCTTAAAGACAGACCCGGAGATATTGAGTAGAGGGGCTACATGACTGTGGCCAGGAATCGTCCCCTGTGAAAGGGTTAAAGATTATGAATAATTAGAGGGCTTACTGGGTTGGAGGAGAAGGCCAGGAAGCCGGGAGGAGCTGTATGGGAATGGTCTGCAAGTTCAACTGCGTCACCTTACTGACCTCCGCACTGCGCCACCTTACTGACCTCCGCACTGCGCCACCTTACTGACCTCCGTACTGCGTCACCTTACTGACCTCCTCGCTGCACCACCTTACTGACCTCCGCACTGCGCCCCCTTACTGATCTCCCCACTGCGTCACCTTACTGACCTCCCCACTGCGTCACCTTACTGACCTCCGCACTCTGCGTCACTTTACTGGCCTCCGCACTATGTGTCACTTTACTGGCCTCAGCACTCTGCGCCACCTTACTGACTTCCGCACTGCGCAACCTTACTGACTTCCGCACTGCGTCACCTTGCTGACTTCCGCACTGCGTCATCTTGCTGACCTCCCCACTGCGTCACCTTACTGACCTCCCCACTGCGTCACCCTACTGACCTCCGCACTGCGTCACCCTACTGACCTCCGCACTGCGTCACTTTACTGACCTCTGCATTGCATCACATTACTCACCTCCACACTCTGCGTTTATTATTATCGCTCCCACCCTCCGCCACTCTGCTGGGCCCGGCCGGCCGCACCTAACAATCGGGACCCAAAGCAGAGGCTGCACTGTAGTCAGGCAAATTAGGCAGCCGTCTCAGCCCACTCTGGGGCTTTACAGCTGCAGGGGCTTATTTTTTTGTCAGTGCCCCTCCCGAGACTAGACTCAGGATCCGCCCCCGATTGTCAGTACAGGTGGTCTTAGCATTTTCTGTTTTTGTCACAGCAGCTTGGCGGGTTAGGCGGTCAAAATACAATATGAGATGAGCACATAAGCGTGCGGGGCATCTGGTGGTTTGGTGCTTCCCCGGTGCAGTCAGTTGTGGACGGGGGCCCGGCTCCTTCAGGAAGTCAGGCATTGATAATGCTGGAATTGTCCCCAAGCCAGTGGGGCTGTCGTTGGGGACATGGTGTGGAGATACAATCACTTTAGTTGGGCTAACAGACTTCGAAAGACCTCTTATAGTAGCAACAGTTTTTAGGTTAATAAATTTGGGTTTGTTATTTATGGTTATTATGATCGGTAAACATTATTTGTTTAAATAAAGGGCTGTTGTGGCTGTTGAAACCCATGCCACGCAGTCCGTGTGTCTTTCTTTAAAGAAACTAAGAAAGGGAGCAGAATTGACGAAGCCAACAGTCATGGCTTCTTTATTGAATGATTTTACATTATTGTGAACGTTGAATGTTTAACCCTCTTTTTTTTTAAAATAAGAATAACTGAACTGCTTATTTGTGATGTAATATTCAGAAACCTCTATGTGTATGTCTACATTTGCCATCCATTATAAGACTTTTCTGCTGATTCACAGATTCAGAAATTGTATGACTTGGCTGTAGACAGAGCTTCATCCAACACAAGGTGGTGCTATTTTATTAACAAATGTGAGTGACATAATGCTTTAGTACTATAGAAACTAGAAGACGAAATAGTGAATTCTGTCTGTGGAAAGTGCTCATTAAAAGAAAAGTCATCATTATTCCTAAACTGAGATACAATTGCGTGCGTCAGAGAAAGGAATGTAGAAGGCAATGTAGTAATAAGTTTTACGTAAACAGAACAGAGATTAACAGGTTATGCTTTTACAGTCCAACCAATATTTGTAAGTTCTAAATATACTGATGATTGATTCTAGACAAATGACAATTCACACAATTATGATTCTTTTCAATATTTAGATTCAGGTCTGTCTGATATGTGAAGAATGCAATTCATAAATCTCAGAGGAAACAATAGCACTTGGACAACACTTGCTAAACTATCAGGTCCCATTATATTTCTCAGCTGGTAGTATCTGTGGCCACCTTATCTTCCTCTAAAAAAAAAAAGATCAATGATGTTGTGAAATAAAGCTAGATGTTGTTTTAGTGTGATCTTTTTATGGTATTTATTATCATGCTTTAATGTTCTTAAAGAGGAACTGTACCCATATAACAACAAAGGCACCTTTAGAAATGTTTAGTAATGACAATCTACAAACACATACATCTAAATCAGTGGTCTCAAAGTACCTGCCCGCGGGTCGATTGTGGCCCGCAACCCGATACTTTGTGGCCTGCAGCCAGCTGACAAGTCAGGTACGTGGTCACAGATTGCGTACCTGAAATGCGGGAGCAGCTACACAGTCTACATCTCTGTCGGATGCAGACCACAGAGCTGCTCCTGTCAGTTCTGAGCTCAGGCCGAAAAGGATGGATTAGTGAGGTCTGCAGTAGACCTCACTAATCACCACTAGCGCACCGCACAGTGCCTTGTGAGCCCTGATTGGCTGAAGCCTTGCACCTGACCACAAGTCAGGTGCAAGACTTTGCCCAATCAGGGCACAGTACTCTGTAAGAGCCATGATTGGGCTAGGTAATGATAAATGTACCCAATTATGGCTTACCTGTCAGATGCCGTACAACTGTAAACAGTTGGGCGGAGCTAGCTAGCTGTCACTGCTAGCTCCGCCCATTTGTTTATATTTTGCTGACATCTGTCAGAATGCCATTCTACGTCACAAGCGGATGGGTAGGCAGGTGTTTTTTTTTTTATTATTATTTCTATTTATCTTTTCTTGACCTTTTTTTTTTTCCTCTTAATTAAAGGATTTTTTCAAAAGTTTGGCCTCTTTTTAAAAAAAACTTTAATGTAACCCTTTCGTGAATGGGTAGGAGTGCAAGTACCCCTTACTCATTCACAAGGGGGGGGGGGTTGCATATGGGTGCTCCTTTATTAAAGGGGTACCCTGATGTGAATAAGCACCCTGCCCGGACCCCCACAAACAACGCTCCAGGGCTTGTGGGGAAGAGGCCCTTGTCCCCATCGGCAGGGGGAATCTTTCTAAATGTCATTTAAAAAAATAAATGTCTGTTTTGCTGCAGCAGGTTCTATACATTGTACAGATGCGCCACTTTACAGGCAGTTTAAGGGGACCCCTCAGGCACGACATTTAAATGAATTTTTCATTTTAATTGTTTCACTTTAAGCAATGTTAAAATCACTGCTCCCTTTAAAAACTGTATTTTTAAAAAGTGTTTTTTTTTCATTGATACATGTCCCCCAGGGCAGTACCTGAATTCCCTTACCATTTTTATGGCAATAACTTGCATTAAGCCTTCAAAATGGGGTCAATTGATTTTTCAAGATTGGGTGCTGGGCTCTATACTGGCTGTGCTGACCAAGGGATTGGCATTGCATTGTCCATGCTCCCACATCAAGCAGCTGCCAATGGATTCTTCAGGTGACCACTAGGGTGGACTCTTCATGTCCAACCATAGCTTCTAGTTTACTGCTCCTGTCCCTGGCTTCTGTTTGCTTGCTGCTTCTGTCAGTTAGCAGTAGTAAGCACAGTATACACTCCAATCTCCCATAGTGATGACTGGTGCACACAAGCTTTCCATCTAGGGTTGCCACCTTTTCTTCAAGTGAAACCCGAACACTCTAGCGCCACTAAAAAAAATTTTGGGAGAATAGGAGAGAGCGAGGAGAGGCAGCCGGGGGAGGAAGTAAGGAGATCGGCCATAGAGAACTGCAAATCCCAGCAATACAAAATAATGTGAAGCTACATATTCTGTGCTTTTCTGGGTTGGAGCCCTGATATCTTCAGGTGACCTGGTGATTTGTGTCGGCTGTGCGACACTCGGGTTTCAGGGAGCCGGTGTTGTGTTGAATTACGTTCCCCTGTCGCTTGGCTATTTCTGCAACCCCACCTTTTCATGCCTCTTCCCTTCAGCTGCATGGGGATCTACATAGCCCGGCCGCTCTTCTATCTCTGGTGATCTATCACTTAGAGGAACATCTCCTCGTTCTTCTCTATGCGATAGAGCACCAGAATTAGAAGAGCGGAGGAGCGATCACAGATTCAGCTGCTGAGGTCCTAGTCAAGCGTGATCTCGGGTAGCCACATCTGCCTGAAACCCGAATCTTTCTCTGAGCTGCGGGCACCTGTAAACAGACACAGACTACCCGCAGCTCATAGCAGTGTCGACTCTAGGAACAATATATAGGGGGGACACATAAGATACCACAGTCAATACTGGGGGGGGGGGAATAATAATTTTCACTAGCCTCCCTCCACTTCATGTCCGGTACTTAGGCACTCCCACCTGCTTTAGACCACCACTGGCTGTCCGGACGTCCGTGCTGTGGGAGGAGAGTGGGGGCAGCCGGACAGGGCCAAAGCCGGTGTTCTATAGTTTTTCTCGACCCCTCATAACATTTCTTCACAGTGTCATTTCTGGTGCGGCTATATCATCCAAATCGGCTGCTTTCCTGACGTCCTTTCTTTATGCGCACCTGGAAGTGACATGGTTAAGAAATTTTATGGGTCACGGAAAAGTACAGCACAGCGGTGGCAGAGGGATCTCTCATCACTGTGATCCTGGTAGTTCTGCTACTGACTTCAAGCTGTAGAGGACTACAAATCCCAGCAATACATTATACAGCAATGCAGAATACCACCAGCTAGAGAGGACTACAAATCCCAGCAATACATTATACAGCAATGCAGAATACCACCAGCTATAGAGGACTACAAATCCCAGCAATACATTATACAGCAATGCAGAATACCACCAGCTATAGAGGACTACAAATCCCAGCAATACATTATACAGCAATGCAGAATACCACCAGCTATAGAGGACTACAAATCCCAGCAATACATTATACAGCAATGCAGAATACCACCAGCTATAGAGGACTACAAATCCCAGCAAAACATAGAGCAATGCATGCTGTATTTTTCTTCAAGACATTTCACTGGTCATCCGAAAGCTGATCACATGACCAGTGAAACGTCTCCCAGAAAAATACAGCAAGTGCAGTTGCCTTTTACAGATATCCTATGACCTGGATAAATTAACCTTCACAGAATAGAGCAATGCAGAATAATTGTATATGAATTTCCTACATACTCTGAGCTGCCGCTCTGCTCCGGGGTTCTGGCCTGATTTCTTTGGCAGAGGATGTCAGGAGGGTGCGGGGGTCTTAGCAAGGGGAGGTGTGCGGGTGGCAGAAGCGCTGTAAGCAGGCATCACCTGGCTCCCCAGAAGGCTCAGATATAACATAGGGTGCGGAAGCCAGTAAGGTGACGCAGTGCGGAGGTCAGCAAGATGACGCAGTGCGGAGGTCAGCAAGATGACGCAGTGTGCGAAGGCCAGTAAAATGACGCAGAGTGCGGAGGCCAGTAAAGTGACGCAGAGTGCGGAGGCCAGTAAAGTGACGCAGAGTGCGGAGGTCAGTAAGGTGACGCAGAGTGCGGAGCTGCCTCAAATCGTTCTGTCTCTTCATGTAATACCAGACAGACTCCATGATGTTGAGATCAGCAGAGAGCCGTGACAGGATGGAGAGGTGAGCGAACGCCGGTATCTGTTCGCCCACCTCCCGATCTACTGAGCCGACCTGTGACAGTCTCATTGTCACAGGTCGGCTAGAACTATGAGGTGAGTGGAAATCACTCGCCTCATAGTTCTCCTTTAATGACATTGGCTGTATGTTTAGGGTGGTTGTCCTGCTGCAGAATAAATTAGGGACCAATCACACTCCTCCCTGATTGTATGGCATGATGGATAAGTATCTGCTTGTATTTCTCAGCATTGAGGACACCATTGGTCCTGACCAAATCTCCAACTCCATTGGCAAAAATGCAGCCCCAGACTTGCAAGGAACCTTCACCATGCTTCACTCTTGCCTGCAGCCACTCATTATTGTACCACTCCCTAGCCCTTCGGCAAACAAACTGCCTCCTGCCACAGCCAAATATTTAAAATTTTGACTCATCAGTCCAGAGCACCTGCTGCCATTTTTTTGCACTCCAATTCCTATGTATTTATGCATAATTGAGTCTCGTAAGAGTTATGGCTTTTTGGCCGCAATTCTTCCATGAAGACCACTTCTGGCCAGACTTCTCTGTATAGTAGATGAGTGTACCTGGGTCCCACTGGTTTCCATCAGTTCCAGCATTTCAAAGAGAAGTAAACATGATGTGTCTTTCATCTGCTGCATTAAGTTTCCTTGGGCGACCTCTCTATCTACGGTCACCAATTTTTGCTTGTTTCTTTGTGCCTTTTCAAAAGAGCTTAAACAGCACATCTTGAAACGCCAGGCTGCTTTGAAATCTTTGCCTGGGAGAGACCTTGCTGATAACTACCTTGTGTCTTGTTGCTGTGCTCTGTCTTGCCATGGTGTATGACCTGTGAAATGAAACTGTCTTCCACAAACTCAACTTAGTAGCAGAATTTGGCTGTTCCTCACCCAGTTTTAGGACTACTGCACAGCCTTTTCTGTTTCAGTTAAAGACTGTGTTTCAACCTTCCTATGAAATTGTTGATCATTTACACCTGCTTGGTATGATTGGTTAATCATAAACCTGACTCTAATCTCTTTGTGCAAGTGTAAAGGTGCCCATACACCTTACGACCATCGCAAGACTTTATAGATTTTTCTTCTGTTCGCTTACTTTGCATTTTGTAAATTGATAATAATAAACAATTAAAAAAAACAATATTTCGGAAAGCATTCTGACTTTACAGCATTTTTTCACACCTGCCTAAGACTTTTGAAAAGTACTATACAATAACAACAGATATGGGGTGCTGTGACATACTGGGGAAGGAGTTTTATCTTTTGTTGTTGATTGTTCTGCACCCTTAGTGGCTTGCAGTTTTAGAAGTTCCTGTCCCACCAGAATCAGAAAGAAAATTAAAAACCTGGCGGTGGGTCTATCCCTTCCCTGATCTGTCCAAAGTTTTAAAAAAATGTCTAGAGTTTAACTTTAAAGCAGAACTCCAGGTAACTATCAAATTGTGTATTCTTTATAAAATCAAATAGTTTTTTTACATAAAGCAGGCATATATTAAGTTCTGGATCTATCTTGATAAGAACCTTCTGTTATCCCCTGCACAGAAGCACCTAAAGGGAGGGGCAACAGGTATCACTAAGGGCCAATCAGGACCTGTTGCATGCAAAAATGCTGCCCTGAGGAGAGAACAGTGTGTTGCTGCTTCTCCATTACCCATTTAGCAGTCTGTGGGCATGAGACGACACCGTTGTATTCCCTAGTTCTAACAGAGAAAGAGGTGTCACTTTCAGGGTTTGCTATCGGATTTGAATGTATGAGTCAAAACAGCTACTGGACAGAATTACAAATCCTTTGGCAGATAAGACAGGTCACATATGTGTATTTCTACTAAGTAGACATGTGCGATTCGTTTCGTTCCGAATCGAAATTCGGACGAATTTTCGGAAATTCGGACATTCGGATGTATCCGAATTCCGAATTACAGACATAACGAATGCAAACGAATCCGAATTTCCATTTCTGAAATTCGGTAGCGTTCGTACGAACGTTCGTTTCGTTTTCTGTTCTTATTCGTTTCTTATTCGTTTCTTATTCGTTTCGTTCGTTGGAGCAAAGTGACATTAGAGAAGGATAAAAATATTTTTTCCCCCTCAAATGTCACTTTTGCTGCAAACGAACGAAACGAATAAGAAACGAATAAGAACAGAAAACGAAACGAACGTTCGTACGAACGCTACCGCATTTCGTCCGAATCCGAATTCCGAATCCGAATTGACTTTCACACCCGAATCCTGAAAAACGAAATAACACAAATCCGAATTTAAAACGAAACGAAACTAAACGAATTTTTTGGCAGTGCACATGTCTACTACTAAGTAGTCAGCTGTTTGCCTGAAGATCAAACTTTAATAATAATTATGAAAACAGAGTCAGTTGCTGCCAGGCAGTGCAAAGTCTTACAGGAAATGGGACATCAAAATATTTTTTTGGTTCCCATGATTCCAAGTAACACCTCTGTCTAGAGGTTAATATTTAATAAGATACTAGATAACACTCATAAATGCAGGGAAATAAAAATACAACCTTGTTTGCATGCATTAACATAACGTTTACACTAATGAGAAAAGTCAGCTTACCAAAGTGCTTCATAAAAGTACCTTTCGGTAATGGTACCGTTTAACCGTATGAGAATCATAACCTTTCAGTCCATTCCATATGAGCTTCTACAGCACACATGAAAAGTTGAAATGTAATGTTGTCTATGTGAAGTTAATCATCTGCATAATGTAGTGCAGGGTGTGAAGGATGCAGGCCAGTCCTCACTTCTAAAGGGCAACATGCAGATTTTTGCTGGCCCTTCTCAACCGTGTAGCATGTCAAGCAATTAGGAAGTCAGCAAGGAAACAGAACAAACACTTGCTGTTCAGCAGACTTTTTATAAAACTCAGACAAAGCAGGGAAGACATCGACTGTAATAAAACACTGTTATAGCCTTTAGAGCCCACAGTGACAGGCTCACACACATACACAGGACATTCCAATTATAGAAACGCACCCTGCAAAATAGGACTCAATGAGACATGTCACATTTGTCTATTCCAGATCATTTTTGATGATCTTTATTCCGCAACTCACTCTGGAAACAAAATAATAACCCTATAAAGATACTGGATATACGAGGAAGATGTTTCGGCGGACACAACAGACCCGGTGGTCGTATTACCAACCAGCAGATAGATGGGCAATATTCAACAGAACACTTACACTTGACAAATAAAGTGCCTGTGTCCCATTACACCTCCTGGCAGTTCCTTCCATCTCCCGGAGTTGTTTGTGGTACAAAGGAAAATAACGAGCTTTAAAGCAAAGGACAACGTAAATCTAACTAACGTCGAAGAGTTTGTCGGGCTTGTCATAAATAAAACATTGTCCAAGAAACTTGAGATATCATGGCTAGAAAAATGTCCCTTACTCAATCTGTTATGCTGAGGGGTCATTTCTGTGTGGAGCTTTTTTTTTTATACCATGCTGCAGGAAACTAGTTTTTGCAATTAAATTTCTTTTGAATGTCTTATGATTGAGAGGGGTTGAGAGGGGCCATCAAAAATTTGCATGTTGCCCTTTAGAAGTGATTTGATGTCAGATGCATCAAATCCAAAAGGACATTAAGGCAGATCTAAGCCCAGTCTCTAAAATCTCATATAAGCGTTATTATTTTCAATTTGTTAATTTTTAAGTTAGTTTCAATGTTTAAATGCATGTTCATGCTCTTTTCAATTATCCATAGCTTTCATTAAAATAATAATTGGTGCTCTTGTCAATGAAGTAATTGTTCAGGTACATCCTGTGAGAAAGTGAAACTACTGTCTTGTAGTTATGCTACTGCACAGTGACCCTGTAACCTGTGCTCCTGGTGAACACTACAATTGGCCATGTCGACAAACATCGCATGATCCACTGTTGTCACTCTCAGTGACTTTCAGAAATGAATCGCACATGTCTATCTATTATGATACGTAGTAATTTAGCAAATTAAATGCCGTCCAGTTAGGGCTTGAACCTCCTTGAATCATAATTCCCTTATGATTGAAAAGACAATGCTTTTCTTAACCTTCTGGTAGTAAAGCCTATCTCCAGGTTAAAAAAAAAACTGCTTGTGTTTTCTATGAGACCTTTGAACATGACTTTTTCTTATCTGATCCCTGCTCCCACAGACTCCAAGATGGGCGCCCTCAACCTCTTTCCCCCCCTGCTTCAGTGGTTGGAGGTCCACTGACATCATCACGTCTAATGCAGGGTCCATAGCATAGGTCCTTAGGACGCCAAGGGACAGTCCACAAGCCTAAGCGGAGATAAGAGTGGTGAGTGCTGACTGATCAGTTAAGTAAGAATCCTCTTCACAATATTCTGAGAAATAAATGAGCAGGTAACCCTTGCAGTGCAGCTACCTTTGTTTCCCCAGAGATAGCCATCAACCCTATGCAATACTCAGGCTGGAACTTCATTATAAAAATGGTTAAAACTGAGCGTAACTGGCCCGAGTAGCACTTGGGAGTACGCTAGGAATTCAGGTTGGGTGAGCAGAGGTTGATCGTCAAACGTCCGCCATTGATTTACCCTTTTATTTGTCAACCTAGAGCTGCTCTACTTAGATCACTTCCAGGTTTGTGGCTGTCAAATTATGGGCAGTGGTGACTTTGGATGTAAACAAATGGATTACTGTCAGTACTGGATTTGTTTACAAGCATTGCAGGGGAGACATCAGGGGTCTAATAGAACTTGATGTTGTGATAGTAATGAGGTCTGGGCATCCCAAAGCAAATTGGGAAGCCCTTTGTCCCCTCAGTTTGTTAAAATGTATCACTTCTAGTTATAAATAAATCAGGCTGCCCATTAAACAGGTGTGTTTAATTTCTGTTTAGACGGTCTTCAAATTCCAAAGCAACAAATATGCTTATCAGACCTGTGCTATAGCTTTTTATTCTGTAATGGTTTTATAGCGGGGAATTGTAAAACACTAAGTAAGCCAGAACACTAATTATCACTTGACAGAACCCAGTTAATAACCCATAGATGGCCTGGCCTGATAATGAGCAAATTACCCTCAAATAACCCTGCCAGTAAATCAATTTTCCAAATTTCACTCAGTGTTCAGTATTTGGACTTAGGGATCATACATTCATAATGAGAATATCTATAGATGCCTCAGGAAATACTGATTGCAGACATATTAAACACTATGGGCTTAGGAGGTTCAAAGGGTTAAAGACATTACCCCTTTCTGAGGGAGACATACATCAAAGGTATGTCAAGTCTGGTATCTATGCAAAGCTAATTCCATGACGCAGAATTATCTGGAGTTTATCAGGTTGTAACATGTGGGTGCATAAAAATATGGCTACTTTTGTGAAATTGACATTGTGGGAGGGACAGGTGAGGGGTCATAAAGTGCTTCAGCCCTCCTTTCGCAGCCCCCTTGGCTTTTCTGATTGGGTAGGGGGCTGGCCCAGTGACACCCTCTAGAGGCCCACAAAAAGCTGCTGCACAGGGCAGCTGAAAGGTCTCATGTATCATCAAGAAAAAGCTCTCATTAACCATCAAGAGGAGATCTCATTTAACATCAAGAACTGAAAGCCAAACCCAGATCCATTTTCTGGTTCATTGACTCCATAGAACCCAGGACTTTGCTATGTACTTTAATTCTTATTCCCTTTTTGTTTTATTGTTGTATTATTTGTCTCCTTTTCATGTAACAACTTGTTCTGTATATTGTTTCTGCACCATTTATTTTCTTAAAAACAATCTTTTAAAATCGTTAAGCGTATCTCTAAACTCTAAATTAGAACTTAAAGTATCCTTGTCTCTGTGAAAAGCGCTACCATATTGCAAAATCTGTCATATTCCTGTCTGAATGGACAGTGGGCATCACAGGCATTGTCTAAGCTTTTGACTTGTCACATAATTTGCTGGGAACGGCATTCGGTGGCAGCTATTATTTTGTGTAAAGGGTTAACTACAGAACAAACCAATTCCAGTGACGATCACTTTCAGTCTGATAGCCTTAGATTGTTGTCCCACAAGCTGAGAAATCTCTGTGCCGGGTGAGGCTGAGAGTGATATTGTCATGACAGGGTAAGGCACAGCCGTCCTATGACCCAACCACCCACTGCTGACTACAACCCTTAACCCCTCCATGACCCATGCCCACCTTAAATAATGGACCACACCAGGTTGGATATAAAATGGCTGTAGCAGCCGTTTATTATAAAATATCTTTAAATATATAATTTCCGTTCAAACATTAATTATCACCATAAACAACAATTTCTCTGTAACCTATTCTTTGGCGTGAGGTCTGCGCAGGCACCACTTACTCAACCACCGAAGATCTCTGCTTACCCCCTTAAACCACTGGCCCCTAGCCGCAACCCACCGACTCAGGGACAACATTGGGAAGTAACAGCAGAGACCTCCTACACCTATTTCTGACCTCTCTCTCTGCTGAACCCGCCAGAGAACAAACGGGGCCGCGCACCACGGACGCAGCCCACAGCCACCGTAGCCCGCCATGCGCAGACCTAACCAACGCCACCGAGATCCAGCCTCTGAAAGACAAGCAAGTGAATTAAAACAAGCAGTAAACAAACAAACAAAAAAAAAAACAAACAAAAAAAAAACGTTAGGGAGGGAGGGCGGGAAGTGAACTGACCTTGTGCTGACTCCCAACTGCCTGGATCACCCCTCCTCCTGCTCTAACCACCCTGGATGCTCCTCCTGGACCACTTGACCCAGCCAATCACGGTAAGTGACACCCGAGCACCTTCCTTAGGCTAACTTAACCCTTTCTCTACCTGACTGCCTGCCCACCCTGTCATGCCGTCCTTTCGCCTATTCTTTTGCCTTTTGCTCCAGGACTTTCTTGTCTTGGTGGCGGCTTTCGTGTGATCGTAACTGCCTGCGTATCATCATGTATTTGTAACAGTACAGTGGAATCAGACCTGTCATTTCTTCACAGATGTCTCCAAAAAGTGGAGTTTTTGGATTTAGAAAGCGTTGCCTACCTGAGTATCCTCATTTTTTACAGTTTTGTGGTACTGTGCAATTTTGAGCCTTGACATATTTGGTATCCTTTTTACTCGTCAAAGTGTCCTCTTTTAAAATTTGCAAAAAAAGTGAATTATATTGCGCTTGTCTGCACTAAAATTAGTTTTTTAATGAAAAACAGTTGCACAAATATTGTGTGACATAAAAAATTGCAACTACCATAATTTTATTCTACAGGTTCAGAAAATATGTAATGGGATTTTAAGTAATTTTCAGGCCTAAAATGCATTTTATGTGTGTTGAAAAAAAGATTCACCTTTTTTATCTTGTTTTCTTGTAATTTTAGGAAGGAAAGTAGTTCCCTAAATTTACCTGTTCATTTAGAAGTACAGGCGCCCTCTTGGTAATAAGTAGGGACCTATTTACTGAAGGAGACAAAAATGTTTTTTAATGTCATTACACTTCACTCCTAGGTCACAACATTTGCACATGTTTCATGTTCAATGTTTATTTTAGGATTTTAATGGAAAGTTCAAATGTAAAGTGAAAGAAAGAAATGGTAAATATAACTGAAACTTGGAATTTCGTGAATAAATTCTGCAATAGAAAGATTATGATGCCTAGTTTATAATGTTCTTTTGATAGCTGCCTCCTTTTGAACACAATGGCATTTGTAAATTGGCAAAATCTACAAAATAGATTTCTCCAGAATGTGTTTATTAATGTTGAAATATGGTTAAAATTAGCGGCACAGTTGCCCTGACTATCTTTATAAGCAGAAGAAAATGTCAGAATCTTTTCATTCCCTTTGAAAAATAAAAGTGATGACATTTCTACTTCAGCCCTTTATAAATAGGCCCCTTAGTGTATATGTCAGCTAATAATTGGCATTTTCACTAAGTATTCAGTACTGACTCTGCATGGTGTTATGAGCATTATTAAATTTAGGACTTTCTAAAGCTCTGCAGTCTGCAGATTTTACTAGATCCTAGCAAATTGTGTAAACTTGTAAAGAAAGTTCTAATGTGCGGAATCACTGTATTTAAAATGATGCTTAGAGAACCCTAAACTGGTCTCTGTGTAAGCTTACTTTTAGGGCCCAGTTATATGTTTGTAGTCCATTGCTGTGTGTTGACAAACATTATATTGCAGGTTAACGTGCGTTGCATTAAGGCAGCCTATTTATTTGAATGGGCAACTAATGCAGCAAAATCAGACAACCATCATTATTTCCGACACAGTGCACCACAACACAAAGTAGTGGTACATTACCTTAAAGCCTTGGGGTGCCATTGAGTGTTAACGCATGTATGGTGCACTGTGACAAAGCAAAAGGTTCCCTTAACTGCCACTCTCTCCAGCTGACCATCTCTTTCCTTTCACTTGCCCACCACTTCATTCAGCTGCTAGGAGTGATGAGATCCCTGAATAAGCTTCAGGTTGTTACTTACGAAAAGTTAATAACTCTCTTCCACATGGACGTTGTGTTCCAAAGCACTTTTGAAATACTATTAACTACTACACTCACTGTACAGAAAATGTACTGCACAGAATACAGACTGCATAACCTACACAATGGCACGGTGTGCAAGTTCACACTTATAGCACAGCATACAGGATAAGGTGGTGGGGAATAGGGAATATACATCACAGGGTACAGAATGAGGCAGTGTGGAATAAGTAATATACATCACAGGGTACAGAAAAGAGTGGTGTGGAATAGGGATAGTACAGCACAATGTAAAGAATAGGGTGGCATGGAATAGGGAATGTAGATCACGGGAGTGCAGAATGAGGCAGTATGAAACAGGAAATGTACATCACAGGGTACAGAATGAGGCAGGGTGCAATAAGTAATGTACAGTACATCACAGGGTACAGAATGAGGCAGGGTGGAATAAGTAATGTACATCAAAGGGTACAGAATGAGGTGGGGTGGAATGAGTAATGTGCATCACAGGGTACTGAAATATGGTGGGGTGGAAACAGTAATGTACATCACAGGGTACAGAATGAGGCAGGGTGGAAACAGTAAAGTACATCACAGGGTACAGAATGAGGTGGGGTGGAAAAGGAAATGTACATCACAGGGTACAGGATGAGGCAGGGTGGAATAATTAATATACATCACAGGGTACAGAGTAAAGCGGGGGGACTCTCCTCTACATTTAATGATTTTGAAGAAATACAGTAGAAATAACATTTCATTCAAAAGCACGGGAGAAGCAGGACACCTGGGACATGGAGGATACATTGCTTTTTTCTGCATTACACTGCTGGCCTCTGTACTCTGCATTGTTACTGATCTCTGTTCTATGTGTCACACCACTGACCTGGCGGAGTTAAGGGTGGGGCACGGTAGGGGTCAGGTGGGGCAACTGGTGGCGAGTAACTCTTAAGGCCTGGCTAGTAGCTCAGGACTTGAAATTTTGAGCCCTGTATTATATATATATATACACACATTAGTATATATAACGCCAAACAGTAAGGAAAAGCAATAGGGATCAAACAAGGTATTCTAACCTGCCTAATTGTTGTGCTTTGCAAGAACACAGATTCTGGGCTGTTATGTGTTCCATTAGGATCTAAACAAATCGCACATGTCTAATAAATGGGAACTTTCTATTTTGGCCTCTACAGCACAGTCATTTACAAATCACCAGATAATCATTGCACAGATTATGGAGCTTTTCAGTACTTTGTAGTAGAACCCTCTATAGAAAACAGTACATGAGAATGCTCAAGTGTAGATGGCACTTTCCAAAGACAGTTCTATTTACTTTACACTTGTAGCAGGTACTTCCCAACTCAGTGAAAGCAGCAGAGGAGCTTGCTTGGTAATTTTGGCATTTTATAAAAGCCCAATAGTAATAAAGATGCTTGGAAGGGTTCTCAGCCCTAATGCCCCCCTTTATTGGTTTCATGTATTGACTTTCATATTATAAAAAAAAAACACATTTAGTATATCTCTGGAATACATGCACATTCTCCCATGTTTTATCCCTTTAAACACACTGCATTTACAGATAATTAACTGTTGATGTCCCAGAAATATATAATGCTCTTACCATCCTAATTAACATGACAACTAGGGATGCACCGATGCCGAGTGGAGCCGCCTTCCCGGGCAATCAGGAAGTCGGGCGGCGTGTAAGGACATACTGCCCAGCTTCCTGATTGCCCAGGAAGTCGGCTCCATGTTGTTTGGCCGGCTCGATTATGATTAGCTGGGCTTCCTGATTGGCCTGGAAGCCAGCTCTATGCCAATCAGCATGGAGCTGACTTCCTGGCCAATCAGGAAGCCGGGAGGCGGTCATGACTTGCCACCCAGCTTCCTGATTGCCAACGAAGCCAGGTCCATGTTCCCCTATGGCACTGCCGGTCAAAGGAAATTTTCCTCTGACCGGAAGTTCTAGTATCGGGGAAGGTATTGGAGCATTTGGGTGAGTACGAGTACATGCCCAAATACTCGGCACCAATACTGAGACTAGTATCGGTATCGATGCATCCCTAAGGACAACACAGCTCTGAATTCCTAAGCAAGTAGTGCCAGCCCTGCCTATTTAATTTCTGATGGATTACAAAGAGCACAGACTTCTCCTCATTTGCTCCGTCTCCTTATTTCCATAACTCCTCCTTCTCATCTCCTCCCCCCGTCTCATCCCCATAACGGCTCCTTGTGCACAGACAGAGTGCAGGAAGTCATTAGAGCACGCGTTTTCTGGCAAAATCAACTGATATTGTTTGCGCTTATCATAACAAAACACTTTCAATGGTATATTTATAGGAGAACTATTGGGAAAGTGTACTGTCACACGTCGGCCCTATAGATCGAGAGCTGAGCCATCACAAATTGCTGATTGCTCAGCTCACGGTCTTCTACATGCAGAAAGCAGAGACTCTCAGTCACCTGCTTTCTTAGAGGGTGAGTAATGCTTAATTTCAAAGCTACCTGGAGGACCCTATCCTGTTTTCTTCTAGTTGCTGATCTCTTCTCCCACACACAGCCTGCATGCCCAGCACTCATCTCTATACTGCTATACACTAGTGCTAAAACTTGACAATCGAGCCCCTCTTACCCATTGCTGACTAAGTAGAATTTCTGTGCAGATGGGAAACTTATCCAAACATTGTTGGCGATGCATACCTGTACTTGTCACTCTTTCACATCACTAAATGGCTTGTGGTAGCAGGATAAATCGGTGTGGGGAAGGTGCAGGACAAGTGGAATACCTGCTGGTGGTACTGTGGTACATGCACAGGAAAGGTGCAATATCAGTGTCCTACCAGCAAAAGTAGGGATGCACCGATACTGGTATTGGCGCCTATACCGAGTATTTGGGTGAGTTTTGGATAGAATAAGGGAGAGTTAATTTTCTCTACTACGGGACTCCCCCCTGCCTGGCTTGCTGCAGTGCTTCAGTGGTTGGGGTGCAGCAGCTGCAACAGCGCCATTTTTCTTACACAGTGCTGCAGCCTGCTGCATCCAGCCCCCTTTATTGCTAATTACTGTACATCACTCTAGCTGATTCAGCCAAGTGGCACTTCAGACAGTGCACAAGCGGCCCGCCTTTTAGAGCATGAGCCAACCACTGGGCTGTTCTACAATAATAAAGGGGGCTAGGGGCAGTAGGCAGGCTGCAGCACAGCCTGTGGAAGAAATAAGCCGCTCCTCCTCGAGGCCAGCCACTAGTGTAACGTCTGAAGTCCTGCCCAGGTGATTCAGCTGGGTGGAACTTCAAACAGTACACAAATGGCTGGCCACCTGGACTGCTCTACAGTATTTAGCAATAAAGGGGGCCAGGGGTGGCAGGGTGCAGGGATGTTCCAG
>NW_017306534.1:646953-672668 GCF_000935625.1 Nanorana parkeri
CCCCCCCCCCCCCCCATGTGGCCAAATGAGGTGCTGCCTGAGGCCAAAAGCTCAGGTTGCCTAATTAAAGGGTTGACCCTGCTGCAGGATATTAGCACTTGCTATGTTGATAACCAGATGTCTGGTAGGTCTACTGTCCTGTTACCAGGTTAATGGCTTGCTAGTGGGAAAAAGGTTTGTGTTCTGCTGCTGACATTTGTTTGGGAAGCATTTTGAAGAATCTGGAATGCAGTGTTTGAATTGTAAATTGAATGGTGTAAAGAAGTGTTAACTTGTATTTATTATTGCTTTTATTGTAGTAAGATGTCTTCAGATAAGAGATGTGCCGCTCGAGTCTGGGATTTCATCCACCAAGATGAATGCAGCAGTGCGCTGTGTGGAGGGTCGCACAGTGGGGTGCAGTCACTGCTAGAAAATCTATTGATGCGGAGCGATGAAGAAAGATTGTGGATATTCTTCCATTACCATGGCAATAGGTAGTGCATAGTTCAGCATTTTTGGACATCTGATTTAGTGCCTGCTGAAAGGGAAATAGGACATTGCCTTAGTATCACATACACAGATACAAACACTGCATTTTACAAAACTGAAGCGATTATTTTTATGATTTCGGGACATAGACAGGATTGCACCTTTGCATGTAAAAGACATTGGTAACTACAGTAAACTAATTGTTACATTATAGCATTATATATGTGCATTGCAATCAAAATAATAAAAAAGTTTTAACAATAAACAGTCATAAATTATATTTTCAAAGCGGAAGTAAAGCTATTAAACCCCCCCCCCCCCCCAGGAGCTTTTATCCATATGAACACCATATTAGCACATTATGGCAGACTTGCCTGCCAAAACGATCCATTCCAGTGATGCACCTCTCCCTCAATGGCACTTCCAACCTCTCCCTGGTCTTCTTCCCTGTTTTCAGTGTTAGACCACTTGATGACCGGCCCTGATGACTCCCACACATGTGCACTGGAGTTACTTCATCCTGCGCATGTGCGGCTCAGCCTACAGGAAAAAAATTGCTAAATGGTAGAAAGAAACTTTTATGCTAGAAGAGACCTGCTCAGTCACTTTTTCCATACAAAGCCTGCCGATTGGCAGTTTTTTTTTTTTAACCCTTACTTCTACTTTATGAAGATAACCTTTGGTATTTACAGGTAAAATCTTTCCATGCAACTAGCTTTGCTTCCATCAGTGTCCATTATATCTCCTGTAGGGCCAGGTCAGACGGACAGTTCTACCCAGGTGAGCAAAGCACTTCCCCTAATTGAGCTGATGGCTCACTGGCCTGGAATGCTGTAGAACTTCACTTACCAGTAGGGGAATCAGCCAGGGAGTGACATCTTGCTCTACCATAGTCTAAGGCTGGGCACACACCTTACAACCATCGCAAGACTTTTGTCTTGCGATGGTTGTAAGGTACTTAAAAAAACGTACGATCTGCCTATCTTGGACAGGCAGATCGTACTTGGGATGATCGCAAGCCGCGCCCCCCCCCTGCGCACACCCGGCCAGTCCGGCTTTTATCTTACGAACATGCTACACACCTGCCCAACATCGTACGATGCTCGGCGGTTTTCGAACATGTCCGTAAGTTACAGTAGTAGAGGTCGCACGGCTTCCACACACCTTACGATAATCGTACGATCGTGGGATTTCCCGCGATTATCGTACGATTATCGTAAGGTGTGTGGGGACCTTAAAGCAGGGGGAGATAATCTCTGGTCCTCCAGCTGTGGTGCAACTAGAAATCCCGTTAGGCATTGCAAGACTCTGACAGCCATAGGCATGGCTCCCAAAGGCAGGCACATGATAGTATTTGTAGTTTCACCACAGCTTGAAGGCCAGAGTTTGCCTATCCCTGGTCTAAAGGGTGTCTACAGTTGTTTGCCCAGGGCATATGTAACTCTCTAATCTTCCAGCTCTACCTTTCAGTTCAAGAAATACTTTTACCAATGTTTTAGGCAATCCTTGGGGATTGAAGTTTAGTGGTGCTGCCTGAAAACCGACTTCCCTTCAATTTATATGCCAGATCTCAAAATATATAATAAAGGCTACATCCCATCCAGCATGTGAGCCTCAAACAATGCAACTAACTATTAGAAGTCTTATCCAAGAAGAGCTGCATGCACTGCTTCCTCCAAATAAATCCAAATTTAATTTCTATCTATGGAACAGCAAAATCCCTCTCCTTACATGTTTCCCCCACAAAGCTTAATCATAGGAATTATACTAATTCCTATGACTAAGCCTTGTGGGGGAAACATGTAAGGAGGGAGTTTATTTTGTTCTGGGGAGTTTTGGAAGGTAAACGCTGTTCCATGGATTGAAATAAAATAAATTTTGGATTTATTTGGAGGAATCAATGAGTGTGGCTCTTCTTGGACAAAAATTCATACAGCTAGGAGCGAGCCTTTTGCCAGCACCTGGAGGTTCCTCTTAATAAGGATCTGACTGCGGAATCTTAGTGGTGAGTGTTGTGGATTATTTTAACTATTAGAAGTCATTTGTTTTTTTGGGGGAAGGAGTTGTACTTTCTCTTTAGGTAGCTTCTACCATTATACCAGTTTAATATGTAAAATTTTTGAGATAAGTCCTATATGTAAATAAATATATGAAACTGCGTTCACACTATGTGAAAACAATTCATATATGACAACTTGCCAGCAACATTATCCTAATTTCTTTGTATTAAAAAATAGACACCTGCTGTTCCCTAGCTGCTGCGGCTGTCTAGGGAGCTGCTGAGATGTCTGGGTCCTTCTGCTACTCCCAGTTATGACCCACCCTTAAGGTGCCCACACACCTTGCGATAATCATACGATAATCGCAGGAAATCTCGCGATCATACTATTATTGTAAGGTGTGTGGAAGCCGTGTGACCTCTACTACTGTAAGGTTGCACGGCTTTTATCTTAGGAACATGTTCGAAAACCCGCCGAGCATCGTACGATGTTCGGCGGGTGTGTAGCATGTTCGTAAGATAAAAGCAGGATGGGCCGGTATACGCAAGCGCACACTGCCCGTTCGGCATTGCGGTCATCAAAAGCCCGCCCCTCAGGGGGGTGCGGCTTGCGATCATCGCAAGTATGATCTGCCTGTCCAAGATCGTACGTTTTTTTAATTACCTTAAGGTGTGTGCCCAGCCTTACCTGGACCTGACAATCATTGACACACCAGTATTAATGCAAATTGATTTATTAGGGCCAGGGCAAGCCCTGAGATGGAAGAACTGATCAAACAGACTTAGCAACAATGGTTAACAATTATTACATACTGGTAACAATTATATTTACAGCCAAGTAAATACCATTTGTTCCCCCTAGCTGTTGGTGAAATGACTCGGCCAGAACATACTAGGCAGTGGTAAGGGGATGATGTTAACACACCAGCAACAGTTGGGGCAATGGTAAATACCCTAGCACTGTAGGGTGGTGCCATTAGCAATAAAATGACCTGTAAGACATGTAAGCTGGCAAAAACATTGTTTCATATTTTTCTTTCTTTCGTGTTATGGGTTTCAGGGCTGAACACCATTCTGTTTAAAGTGACATTAAACCCTCAGATTTTTTAACATAAACCAATACTGTAATGTGCGCCTTACTGTAATCCATGGTTGTTTCCCTTCTCTTTGCTGCTCTTCCTTTTAAATCCTCATGTATTCTCATGCTTTGCAGAACTTCCCTTTTCAGCTCAGGGCCTCTTCCTGTAGTGCTGGCTACAAGTCTATACAAACGTATACACAGAGACCGTATATCTAATCCTGAGACAAGGCAGTCTGCTGCAAAACAGAAGTTCTGCAGAGCATGAGAACAGATACAGATTTAAAAGGAAGAGCAGCAAAGAGAAGGTAAACAACCATGGATTACAGTAAGGCGCACATTACACTATTGTTTTATGTTAAAAAATCTGAGGGTTTAATGTCACTTTAATTGTCTGGATCTTTCAGAATTTCGTTTGTTTTGGATGGGGTTTTCTGATTGGCCAGAAAACACTCACGTGTCCAATTTAGTTTCATTTTGAACAAGATTATCAGGGTTATTCACAAAAGGGTGAAGAGTTTGGAGGAGTGAACAATCTAGTCCAAAATAGCTTATTTGGAGAAAATCTCAATTTCAGCTCACTTTCTGGTTCAGCTATGTTGTCCTAGATTGTTCACTTCTCCTGCCTTCTCCAAACTCTTCACCCTTTTCTGAATAACCCTGTTGGATGATATAAAATTTCCTTAAAAGAACATTTGGATTAGTTTGCATGCAGCCTAATTGGAATTCAGACAAACGGATGCATCCGAATGTCCGAATTCACAAAATTTCATCCGAATTTGCATTTGGAACGAAATGAAATGTACATGTCTACAGTTCAATGAACAGTACAAAACAACAGTGTAGCCTAACTACCGCGTTACTGTCCTATCTAACCACTGGCCAGTGCCCAGAGCCCCCCCTTACATCAGCGAACCCAGAGTTCCCCCTTTCCAGTTCCTCCTTACATCTGAGTTCCCAGAGCACCCACACCCTTTCATCAGAGACCCCAGATTCCACTTTTACGAGTTTCCTCCCCCTTACATCAGAGTTCCTAGAGTCCCCATACTCCCCTCTTACATCAGGGCCCCGTGATTCCCCCTCTTGCCTGGCTACTGTACTGATTCATTGGCTATATTTCGAGTCACTGGCCAAGAACAATTATGCAGATCAGGTGTTCTGACTTTGCTCTCACTTCACCTGCTGCGTATTTGTTAGATCACATTGAATCCCAATGATCCAGTTTGACTTGCAGGAAACCAACATTTTCAATAGAAGATAAGGAATAGCAGTCTCTATATTTATGTCAGTACTGGTTTCCTTCATAGGTACAGAAATAAAAATGAATGCCCCACTCCAACTACTATGTCTTATTTGTTTTTTTTTGTGGATGGCGTGCAGAAAGGTTAGAGCCTACATCATATTTTGAATGTCCATGTTTCTCTATTGGGGAGATTTCCTGCAAGTACAGGAAATGGCAGAAAATCTCTCCAATGGGGGCACAAATAAAGACCCATTTTTAGGAGAGTGGCAAAAGCTTAGAACTTCTGAGAATGTTTGTTTTTATTGCTGTCTGTGCCTGCCTTCCCCTGTGATAACCGCTCCAATTTTTCTGGTATGGGTGTCACAGGGACAGGAAGTGAGGGAACAGCTCCCTAACAGGGTCACAGACACAAAGTGTGAAGTGCAAATGAAGCTAAAATGTTTTGTTTTTTTAGTTTTGGAAAAAGTGAAGAGGGATTAGAACATCATTTTATTTAATGCCATCTGTGTCCCTGTTAAGGAGATTCATACCCTATATTTGTCCCGATGAACGTTATTACTGAAAGCGAAAGAAATAACCAAATTTTGGGTTGTTATTAGAACAGGAATAGATGGGAAATCTTCCAATGGGGACACAAGTTTTAGTGATCCTTCTGACCACCAAGGATTTGGAGGTATTTCCTCCTATTTCCTGTTTTGGCTATTAGACCAGAAGTGAAGGGAAATTGAGCACCGATGGCAAAAAAAAAAAGCAGACAGGGTCTTCCTCTCTGCCTCCCCCCCAAAAAAATGCAGGGTGGAGTGATTCTTTAAGATATGAACTGCCTACCACCACACAGTTTTTCACTGTTCTGGGAAAACAGACTGGTAAGCCATGTGAAAAGTGGGAGCGTCCTAGCAGGGGCGTAACTAGAAATCACAGGGCCCCATGGCAAAATTTTGTATGGGGCCCTGTGATTTCTAGTTAAGCCCACCTGATAACCCAAACAGCCAACCTGAGGGTGACCCTGCAGAGCCCACCATAGACTCTCTATGGTGGGCTCTGCAGGGTCTCCGGTGGGCGGTGAAGCCCTCTTTCCTGTCTGTTCCGATCCTCTATCCGCCTCCTTCTCCATCTTGATCGCTTACGGGCCCCGCCTCCTACGTCACTGGGCCCCATCTCCTCGATCGCCAGGCCCCGCCTCCCCATCACTAAGCCCCACCTCAATAGCTGGGCCCCGCCTCCTCCATTGCAACCGACGACGGGCCCAGCAACCTCCTCTGAAGCTGCTGGTTGTCACCGAATCAGCAGTGGCTGTGAGGAGGAACGCGCCACTGCACATGTGAATAGTGGCGCGTTCCTTCTCACAGCCGCCAGTGGCAGCCAGCAGCCTGAGATGTAGTGTAAGTGGATTTTGTGACAATTTTCAGCAACACTTGACTGATTTATGCCACTTGCCTTCTGGACTTGCCCTTTAAAAAGAACGCCCCACGATTCAACAGAGGAGTCAAGCGTGCTTGTTGAGGAGATTTCACAGGTACAGGAGTAATCTGCGGACAATTTATTCCCGTCTTTCATTCCATTCTGTAAATAGGTATAATGAGATTTCCTGATGATAGCACTTTGTTCTTTTTGATTAATAACACAGCCGGTGGCTGCAGGAGGATGGCGCATACAGTACAATGTCAGTGCAGTTAATGAGAATTAGGCCCGGGAATGGTTTCAGGAGACAGCGGGATAATTAGCACAAACACTATTAAAAACAAATATTCCACACTAAAAACAGAAGCTCGCCCAGCACACCGGGTGGGAAAGTGGCTAGGAGTCCGTCTGGGCTGGGTGCTAAAAATGGGATCAAGTATTATCCCTTCCAGTGTCATCGGATATCTTGTGGAACATGCATGTAGTAAAGATGTCCAATACCAAGAGGGGGGGATCCATGGGTAAAATGGTTATTTTCATATAATGTGTAGGGCCCATTCACAATAGCCCCACACTTTTAGCCTGCGGGCTAGTGTTACTCTGTGTACCAGCAATGGTGGGTGCTGCCTTGCTTTATTACTATTAATCTTTTTTTTAATATCTTTTTTTATTTAGGGGGCTATTCACAAAGGAGCCGAAGGATCCAGCTATAGCTTTGGCTCAACCTTTGGCTCTCTGCGAGCAGTCGAACCCGAAGGGCTAATGTACCGGTTATGCGCAATAGCGCATACAGCAGCCGAAGGTGGACGAGCGGCTCAGCCGAGCTGAAGGCATATGCTTCGGTTCGACTGAGCCGAAGTGTCAGCCGAAGTGGGGTGAACGGCCTGCCAGAGTTGATTTGATTGTTGATTTTTCTATTCTGCTTGGTACCACGGAGGTACCAAGCAGAATAGCCGAGCTGAATGCTGCTCGGCGGCATTCGGCTATTCATTCACTGCCGTTCGGCCCCTATGAGAATAGGGGTGAACAGCAGTGAGTGAGCTGCCGGAGCTACAGCTTAGCTGATCCAGATGTTGCATCGGCTGAGTCAAAGTCCTTCTGCACTTCGGCTCAGCCAATAATGCAGAGCATGTTTCGCTGACCGAAGTGCAGCCGAAGGCAGCTGTTGTATGGCTGAAATCAGCCTTACTGAGTCAGTTGTTTGTCTCACTTCGGCTGGGTAATTCACTCGGCTGCATTCGGCAGCTTTGTGAATAACCCCCTTAATGTTATTGAAATGTCAGAATGATGTTTCATTTATTCCTATGCATGGTGGTGGAGTGAAGATGGACAGTGATTTCAGCTGAGTTCCGGTCCCCTCCTTCCTGAATGCAGCGTTGCAGTATGAACAGTTGTTTTCTATGTGCCCTTTTGGTGAAAGATGGAGGGTTTAATGTCACTTTAATCAACCCTGCTACGCCACCACCCCCTTAAACTTCCTTATACAAATAAAAGACCACACAGTATTTGGATATAAATTGGTTGTAGCAGCCCTTTATTACACTTATGTAAACATAACAAATCCATATTAAAACTTTCTGTTACCATATCCTAACAAATTATGTGTGTGTCCATGTGCCCCCACCGACACCTATATCAATATTATATATATATACACCATGGACACACACATATGACTGGAGGTCCGTGAAGGCCCCGTTACCCTAAAACAACAATCTCTGCATAACTATTACCAAGGCCCCTAGCCGCAATACACCGACTCAGGGACAACCACTGAATTGCTGCAGAGACCTTTTACACATTTTACTGTCAACCATGTCTGCTGACTCCGCCACCACGAGGACTACGCACCGAAGACGCGTCCTTACAACACCACTGTCCCACCAACACAACCTACCCGGACCTCCAGACCATGCTACACAAGGAATTACAACTTTACCATAACCCAAACGGAAAGGGGCGAGTAGGCGGGAAGTTCACTCGCCGTGTGCTGTCTCCAACTGACCCGGAAAATTCTCCGCCCTCTCGTACCACTAAGAAGCCCCTCCTGTACCACCTATGACTCAGCCAATCAAGTAAGTGACCTCTTTTGTTTAAAGAAAAACCTTGACCTTGACCCCTCCCCTTCTTGATCCCACGTCCACCCAGTCATGTAGTCCCTCCGCCTATGTCTTTTGCTCCGTGACTATCTGGAAACCAGAACCAGCCTGTGTGGCCTAAGCTCGACATGCATATGCATAGGCATAGTTTGGTGCATATAATTGTGCACAGCCATGTGCCTCTGTGTTGGCATGCATGCATCTGTACCTGCGTTCCATGACGTGCGCGTGGACATGTGCACACACTCATTACGAACTGTGGTGCCAAACAGGCTTTTTAAGGCTGAGACATCCTAGCCTCCATGCTGAGTGATCTTCAGCTGTTCCCTGCTTTTTAAGTTCTTTATCCTGTTCCTGATCTCCTGTTGCCAACCCGGCTTGCCTTGACCTTCTGATTGCTGTTCTAAATCCCTCAACTACGACTCATTTTTGATTACGCTTCCGTCTGATGTCGTGTATCTCACTGCCTGCAATTTATCAACCTGCCCTGTCCCTGACTACTTCATGTTTACTGTTTTGGTACCTCATTGCTTGATTATTGCTGAGAAGGCTTGACCTGACCTCGCTACCATGGATCTGTGTTCTTCACTTGCGTCCTGCTTGGCAGACATCTGCACTACTGATCCAAGCATTTCTGCTGACCGTGCTATTTTCCAGCACCTGTGCCACTCCTTGACCTTGTGCACCTGTTCCGCTCTCCGGGGGTGCTTGGACTGGAGCAGCAAGAGAGGCCACCCTCGTCATGTCAGGCTTCCCCACGGTACTTGACAGGAAATCTACTTAAAAGAGAACTATGGGGTAAGTGTTTTTCCCCATAGTTCTCTTAAGGGTCACGGGAGGACATAGACGAGCATCCTCCCGTGACCCAAAGCTCAGTATATAGCGAGCTACAGCTCACGGTATACTGAGACCGCCACAGCCGGGACGGATCCCGACATTACTGTCGAGATACACCCAGCTGCGTGAGTGACAGCTGGCTCTGCCTATCTAGAGGCAGCTGTACCCGCCCCCTCCCCCGTCCATTGCTCCAGTCAGCGCTAGAAGATCGGAGCAGTACAATCCCTGCAGGGAGCCGTGAGTGACAGTCACTGCTCTCTGCAGGGAGATGATCGAGAAGTGAGCGAGCGACGGTATGTGTTCACTCACTTCCCGATCTATTGAGCCGACGTGTGACAGTTTCATTGTCACAAGTCGGCTCGAACTATGAGGATGAATGATTTTCACTCACCTCATTAGTTCTCCTTTAATGTACACTAGTTTACAAACTACCCACAGAGCCATTTGCCCTGTGAACATTCATTCTGTGCAAATATATGCCAAAATAAATGTTTATTTGGCTGTTTATTTACAAAGCAATGTATTGTTGAATGTTTTTTCCCCTCATACAATACTACAATGTGGCCACTAGATGTTACGGAGGAGGATAGAAAATAAATACTTATTTCCTGTGCTCTTTTAACTCCATCTAGTGGCCATAATGCAAAATTGGAAGATTGAATGTTCTGCGCTATGAAACAGACCCAAAAGGGGAAGATTTCACAGAGAGTAAGGGTTAACCGCAAGCTGCTGAAACTAAGGCCAAATAAGCCTCACAAAATGGTTTTAGAATAGTGAGCGCTCACTATTCTAAAACCATAATGCAAAATTACATGAAAACATTTGAAAATTAATTGCACTTGTAAGGAATAAGAAGGCTCGTTTTGGTATATATTTATACAGAGCAAACATTGACAGATGTTCACAGGGCAAAGGGCCCTGTGAATTATTTATAAATGGACCCCTAAGACTAAAATAAAAAACTTTTTTTTTTTTTTAAACGGGGAAGGCTTAGAACTTCTAAAAGTGTTTTTGTTGCTATTGCTGTCTTCCTTTCCTGCTGACAACTACTCTCCCTATGTCTTGTGCTGGTGCCACAGGGACAGGGAATGAGGGAAGGGAAATTCCCCTAATACAGAAATTGTAAATCTTCCAAACATAAAATGAGAATGAAGCCAGAGACTGCAGTTGAGGACTGAATACAATTGTGTGACCTTCTCTTCTTCAGCAAAATACAATCAAGCTTACTTGAAAAGAAATCCCTTTTATATAGTGAGTGCGGCCTTCCGTCTGCCCATTACTTCCAACAACTTCCTTGATTCCCAGTATGCTTTGTGGCACTTTCTTTGCTGCTTGATGTGATGCAATCCTGATTTCTCAAGACTACATATCCCATCATGCATTGCTTCCAGCAAGTAATGATAATGTTACATTGTTCAGATGTTGAGTTGTAGTTCAGAACTGTGAGAATTGTTACACAGGCAAGTGCATATTCACAGGGCTGAGTGAAATTGTGTCAGTGCATTGAGGAAGTACATCCTATGGGCATCTTCAATAAGTTCACCAACTTCTATATCGATATGGTTATCAGGAGACTGATAGAACTTATGGAAATTTAATATAAAAATACATCTTTATTTTAATTTTTGGCCCATAGATACCCTTAAAGGGGTTTATTTATCAACATTTTATTCACACAACATTCCTCCAAGATTCACCCTGCAAATGTCTAACAGAATCTTACATGGAATTATATGTGTAACAGTGAATCTTCAGTAAAAACATTGCTCTATAGACCCCGAAGACATACTATTAAAGAAGAACTCCAGGATATTAAAAAAACATATCCTTGCAGTGAGGCTAGGCAAGGGATAACTGCTCGTTTTGTCTCGGCGGCTGAAATAAAGCAGACATACTCACCTGATCTTTGGTCCCACAAGAGTCGGCACTCACCTCTCTTCTCTCCGCTTCGGCTGTGGAATATCCTTCAGCGTCCTCACACCTACTGCAACTCAATGACCATGCATTAGACGTGATGATGTCAGCGGTCCTTGGATTGCAGAATCCCAGGGGAGAAGAAACTGCAAGGACCGGTCAAGCAGCCAGGCCGGACCGAAGATCAGGTGAGTAAATCCGCTTTACTTGAGCCCCCTAGATATAATGACCACTTATCCCTTGCAGTAGGGAGGTAGCCCTTTTTTTTATTCCTGGAATTCTTCTTTAACTGCCTCCGGGCCGGCCGAAGTAGAAAAACGGCCGGCCCGGAGCTCTCTAGATCTGAGCGGGCGTCTCTAGACGTCCGCTCAGACACGCCCCCTCAGTGGTTAATGTGAACAGATTACAATAATTTTAGGTATGAACTTTCCAAGAAATACATTAGACATTTCACTTTGTCACTTTTATTTCTCTGCTTTATATACAAAAACAACATCTAAGCAAATGTAAGGCAACAGTTAGTTACAAAATATCGTGAACACACATAAAGTGATAACACATGCAGTCACATTAATAATACTCGTCAGTAGGTCCTGGCACTTCTGTACAGCCGTTACATTCACTGGGAATATTCCAGCTCTGGCTGATACAAAAGAGCCAGTAAAATGCACTTATTTTTTATAATAAACAAAAATCACAGCAACAGCCTCAAGTATGGAAATGTGTGAGAGACAATACAGAAAGTTACTAAAGGAGTAGAGGCTGTTCATTTGGCTAAGTGACTGTGCACATTAGAAAGTGTACGCTATCTAAATGATGGTAACAAGGATGAAATTGCGTTCACTTTTAATATGCGATCATGTGCGAGGCAAGTGAAGAAAAAAACAACAAGATTTTGGCTAGCACAAGACTGCATCATTGGTTGAAGTGAGCACAACGTCAACTTATTTACTGGGCTCAGTGAACAATCTCTATTATACCTTTAGGCTTCGGCTGAAAGACGGCAGGCTCCACCAGTCCTCTGAAAAGCTTTCTGTGTTGGATGCCGTTATTTTTTTTCTCTTTTATTTTTTATACCAATTAGGATTTTCTATCGCAATACTGCAGCACAACCATAAATGTGACACGTTATGCAAATTTACAGCATTGGGACTGCAGGATGTGTATAAGCAAGAGCAGCCGCTATATTACATTTTAGGTGTTTGGCCGCCAAAGAAGTGGATTAACATCCTTTTTTTTTTTAAGCCCGTTGGCCACACGTGTGAATGAGGCCTTAGCGGATCAACCCTACAACGCTGTCCACATCAACTAAAACCTTTGCCAGATTTTCATTTATCTGTGTCCCATTGGGGAGATTTCCCCTTCACTGACTATTCTGTAAAATCTTTAACAGGAAGTGAGAAGAAACCTCTCCAAAGTAAGGAACTTCACTCTTAGGCCTCATTCACATGGCCACAGAGGGTCAAATACCTTCAAGAACAAATGCATTACTGCACTTTGGAGTAGGGTTGCCACCTTTTCTTCAAGTGAAACCCAAACACTTTAGCGACGTGCTGACATTTCTTTGGGAGAATTGTGTCCTGGCTTATTTATATGTAAATAGCGCCACCCATTCATATGTAAATATCACAGTTGAGACTATTTTTAGTGGGGAGCCAGTAGCCCCTATCTTAATTTTGGTTGCCCCTGTCTGCCTGACATTTTGTGTCCGAGTTTATGCTGCCATGAAACCCGGACACAGCATTCAAAACCCGGACTGTCCGGGTGAATCCTGGACAGGTGGCAACCCTACTTGGGAGTCACAGGTGGTCACGCACAGAGACAGGCTGACAGACGATATGGCTGTATGCAGTTAATCACACATACGAGCGGTCCTAGACACAGATAGTTTGCATCCAGGGCTGTTCACTTGTCCCTGTTCACATATAACCGCTCGGTTGTGTGGTTAATTTCGAACAGCCATGGCATCTGTCAGCCTGTGTGGTTGTGAATATCTCAACACAAAAATAAAATAAAAAAATCAGGTGGGGATTTAACCCCATTCTATTCAAAAGAAAAGAAAATGGCTTTACATGCACTTCAAATGGTGAAGATCTAAATGTAATGACACTGCATTCATATATAGCACCAACAGTTCAGTGCTTTATGGATGTTTAAACACTTCCATCAACTAGCTAAGGGAACTATACAGGCTGTGTTGTCCATATCAACTGCAGATTTCCCTTCCATTGTCCAGGAGAGGCCAGTAACTAAATACATTAAGGAAGTGGTTTTAATTTAGTCATTTTCATATATGAGGCTCAGTATCATTCAGAGAATATTGAACTTACTATTAAATCAACAGTATGAACACACCTAAGCATACAGTACCTAAGTGGCATAACAGAGTTAGGAGAAATGTACACATACTACCTTAGTGAAAACGTTAGTGCCATTCATTAAAGTGGAAGTCAAGAAAATAAAACCAATCCTAGGAGGTTGGGATTTTTGGTAGAAGTGACAGGCAAAGTCTATTCTGCCAAAAAACTTCTTTGTTTTTCGCCTGGTGATTTTCTACTTTCTGTGTACACTGTATGGTGCATGCCCCATCCAATTTATACTCTCAGCCCATTCACAGCACTTCCCAGGTGACATGAATCGGCCGAGTGGCGTGGAGGATTTACTCCTTTACACATGTGCAGTAGTTACATCATCAGTGGCCACCCAATGACCATAGAGGATGCCTGGGAGCCCACAGGAGGTGGTGGCAGAGATGGGTGGTGTTGAGGGACAGAAAATGCATCACACGTGCTGGAGAAGAAGAGGATATCTGGGATCCTGGTGATGGTGGAGATTGGCGGTGGAGAAGATGCAATGCACAGCTCTGGAGGAGGGTACACTTGTAAGGTAAGTGTGCAATATTGTGCAAGCATGATGTGCATAGATGCACATTATGGTAAAAACCCCACCCAGCACGCAGTGATTTACTACCGCTTTAAGAAAAAGGACAGTTGAAGGCCACAATAATAAATCAAATATGTTCTTGCTGAAAATACTCTATAAGGACCGTCTGCGAGCCTGGATAGTTCAATTTAGGAAGGAAAAAGATATGAATCAAAGTAACAAAATTCATAACAAACACATAGCCCCCTAGATGTGGACAAGTTCACATTTGCAGTGATGGCCATTTGCTATATGTGCAATCTACAATCTAGAAATGGCCTTTACACTGAGAATGTGTTATACGCTGACCTGTAAATGGCACACTTGTAGTTAAAGAGATGGTTTATACAATTTAAATATTTCTTTACAACGAATACATTGTTCTAAACTATTCACAGACAATGATAATCCCTGTAACTCCTATATTTCTATTAGGGTACAAGCCAAAGCACCAGTAAAAAAGGTAAAATTAGCAGAAATCACACATACATAACGGTCAAGTTAGACTCAATTAAGGCTCCACGCCTAAGTATCAGCATTTCAGGTGATTTTTTTAAAAGCTTCTTTTATTTTTTTTGGACTCTTTTACACTCGTCGTGCGTTTTTGTTAATAGTTGTTCCCCAGTGTTGTTTGCATGACAAAACACTTAAACACTAGAAAACGCTTGTGCCGCACGTTTATAGGCATTTTCATTGACGTTTATGGGGCCAAAGGTGCAGAAATCTGTAGAAAAGTAGCTCATTTTTTCCAGCCACAGACGTTTTGCTACAGGTGATAGGGCGCTCAGATGTGAACAGTGGCCATTGAAAACAATGGAAAATCTCTGTCTGGGCATTGTAGTGCTTAGCCCTTTCAGCTACAAAATGTCTAGGTGTGAACAGAGGATGAAAGTTCATATACTGTATGATTCCCAGTAGACATGTCATTTGTAATTATTTCCCTTTTAAGCACCTGATTGTTATCCTGAGAGTATAAAAAAAGAGAGATTAAGTGAAACATTTGGTTAAGATAATATTTAAGTGGAATTAAATGTTTCAAGGCAGCAAATAAAGCACCATGAGGCTCATTAAAGCGAAAGGTCACCCACCAATTAAACGGTCTCCAAAACAGGTACCCAAGGCTTGTCTCTGGTAATAACTGTCAAGATTGCCAGTGTGTTGATTTCAGCTCTCAACTGCACTTTCAAGCCCTCATATGGCTCGTGTAGAAGATGGCACCTTCCTTGGCTGGATAGGAGGGTGTAGTTCCGCTTTAAGTACAGCTGAGCAAAATGTACCAAAATTAAGTTTTACAAATAATTCCTTTGACTAGCTATAGACAAAATTAGCATACCCAAATGGGTTGTATTGTCACAACACACCTACAACTAAGGATGTTCAGATACCAAGTACCATACTTGGTACAAGTACATGTACAGATACTTTTCCAGCTCCAAGACTAGAGCTGGAAAAGTATCTGTAGCAGGGTACCAGCTGCAACTGCGAGTACCCTGGTAGTTCTCATGAAAATGCCAAGTATCGGCATTGGTATCTGAACATCCCTACCTAAAACACTAGTGTGACATGGACCATAGAATTATGAGTAGCAGAAGTATCAACACATTGAGGGAAATTTATAAAAACTGGAGCAGACAGAATCTGAAGCAATTGCCCATGGCAACCAATCAGCTTCCTTATTTCATTTTCAAAGCTTAACAGAGCAATCTGAAGAGGGAAGCTGATTGGTTGCTATGGACAACTGCTCCAGGTTCTGTCTACTCCCGTTTTGCTATATTTCCCCCATTTTCTTCATTCAGAAGTCCTTGTTTGTAATTACTCAAAGGAGTAATGTTATTTTCAGTGGAGAAAAGCGCAAAGCAACGCAACACACTGGAGTGAACTGCTCCCATTCACACCCATTCAATTTCATGTGTCCTTGCATTGGCATCCATTGAAAAACAGATGTAATTGATCTGATGTAAATGGGGCCTAAATGTTAGGAAGCATAGAAACTGCAACACGTGCACATATGCCCTGTGCGGTGTATATGTGTGCTGCAGTGCGATTTAACACAAATACTTTGCAGCGCATTGTAGATGTGCATTGGCATGCGATAACTGCAATACAACACAAATCTATAGTGCGTCACTGTGCCGTGTTGTAACACTCGCTATAGAACTTACATTCCAGTGTGAACATGGGCCAAGTGAACCGTCTGTACTCTTTCAATAAAAACAAACCCAATGCATCTGTCACTGAGCAGGTGGAATACATGGTGGAAAACTTTAGATGGCCACGCAGACTCACAATCTGATTGGACCTGTAAACAATCTATTTGAATGTAATTTGTTTGAATGACCTACATAAAACAAGTGGAACATGTCAAAGTTACGTTGTGTGGCAAGTTTTATACCTCTGCACAAAACTGGTCAATGCTGAATAAGACATGTATGAATAAGACAAGAGAAATAGATCAAAAGACGACTATTCACAGATGAAAAGTATCGTAATATCCCTTTAGAAAACAAATACACTTCCCTCAAAATTTTAAGTTAAATCTGTACATCTCTGGACGGTCTTGTAGTGTGCCCGGATTAAGAAAACTCACAACATTGGCACAATATAAACTTATTTTTGCCATAGGTTTCCCAAAAAACATTAAATTGGGAACACTGATAAGTAGGTACCAGTAACCAAAACAAAACAAATACAAAGTATTTATCAATCTGCTTTGTTACAAATATTCTCAAATTGAAAAAAATATATTGGTTGGTTGACCTACCTACACATACATTTCCAAAGACTGGAAGGTTGTAGGCCAAACTATCGTTTTCCCTGGACTTCTACATTACTTTAATAAAAGTTATTTTCACAGTTACTATGGTAAACCTCCATCTGTCTGATAATTTTCCCTGTTCTTTCCGGTTTATGAAAAAATATTGGAGGTAAGAAAGCGCACATGGCACTTAGGGTAGTAGGGGGCTGAGGCTCTAGGGAGCCCAGTTCCATTTCAGGAATATTTGTCTTCTTTCTTCTCATACCACTGGAAGCATCATCATGGAGTGCATATTAGCTAGAATAGGTCTTAATACCCTTTATAAGCATGTTCTACTCATAATTTGCATACATGGTAGTAGTTTTTTGAGCAGATTTCAGATTTTACATTTAGCACAGGTCCCAATAGGATTGCATCTTCAATGTTGGCTCTCAGTCTTTAATTTGAGATCTTATACCATGTTAGAAGATTAGACTCTCATTCTTCTAAGGTGAATGGTGCAGTGCCTTCTGCTCCATGATTGAAATGTGGGTCAACCTGTGTATAAAAAGAACATGCAGGTTTCAGACATTGAAGAATGTGGTAGACTTTTTTTATTGATGTCTGAAATAAAAACTGTCTGTGCTGCCTGACAGCCAGATGCAATTTTTGCAAAAAAGATGCAAGGGAATCCACTGTATGCACATAAACTGGAGTCCACTCATACCACATATTCACCTACACCTCAGTGTCTGCAACCCCCCTATGCCAA
Organism: Nanorana parkeri; assembly: GCF_000935625.1. Taxonomy (NCBI): domain Eukaryota; kingdom Metazoa; phylum Chordata; class Amphibia; order Anura; family Dicroglossidae; genus Nanorana; species Nanorana parkeri. The sequence goes on from NW_017306534.1 coordinate 664,424, forward strand.
TCCCTACACTGGCTTCCAATAGCCCAAAGGATACAATTCAAAATATTAATAACCTTTTACAAAGCCATCCACAACTCTGCCCCCGGCTATATCTCAAACATTGTCTCAAAGTATCACCCTAACCGTCCCCTCCGCTCTTCAAAAGACCCCCTGCTTTCAAACGCCCTCGTCAACTCCTCCCATGCTTGCCTCCAGGACTTCACTAGAGTCTCTCCCATCCTATGGAACTCTCTACCCCAACCTGTCCGACTATCTCCCATTCTGACTGCCTTTAGGTGATCCCTTAAGACTCATCTCTTCAGGGAAGCCTGTCCCACCTCAACCTAACCCCTGAACTATCACTTTCTCAAACAAGTCATCCCCACACAGCTACCTCCTCATGTATCACTTGCCCCTCCCTTTTAGATTGTAAACCCTCACGGGCAGGACCCTCCTTACCATCTTGTCTTGAATTGTATTGTGATTGTAATGTCTTCCTTATATTGTAAAGCGCTGCGTAAACTGTTGGCCCTGTATAATAATCTTACCTGTGAATATAGTGGTGGGGGTTGAAATCGGAACTCTTGGATGACAACAAATGAAGGAAAGCAGAGTCCTTCTAGCAAGACATCTTGTTGTGTGACTGGAGGGGCACACCATGAAAGATCTTCTTCTGAAACAACGTCTGCGTAATTTGGTGGTGCTAGTGGTGAAAATAAAACTCATTATTAAAAAAAGAAAAAGAAATCATAGCATTATCAAAACTATAAGGATGCCATTTTCCATTTTTTGTATTTGCTGCATTGCAACAAAATTAAAATACAAATTCTTACATGTTCTCATATTTTTATTTTACATGTTATAATATTTAATAAAGCACATATACAGTATATGTTGAAAAGGCTCATAAATGGTTATTCTTCTAATTACTATAATGCAACTCAACTGTAGGCATGTTGGTAGGCAAAATGTTCTGAATAGACAGCACTACTCAAAATGCCAGAATGATATGTATTATTATATGTACAGTAGATGTAAAGGACAATTAAAAAAAAAAATTTTTTCGTTAACAAATATACCTCCATATATTTCTTTACATTTAGCTGCTTGCCAAACTGTCCAGCAAAAGTGATACCGACACTGGTTTGCAACAAACCATTATACGTCCTGCATCTGCTTGAAGATTCAAAAAATAATATAAATCAGATTATCAGTCCTTAGTTGTGGTGGCTGCATCAGTTTTCTTTTTAGTTTGTCTTCTTTTTTTGTACCTAGTGATCCTACCAGTAACACACTTCCTGTCCTAAGGTGACAATGCTCACTCCCTGCACAGTATCTGTGGAGAAGCAGCCTTGGGACCCTAGGACAGGAAGTGTGTTAGGACTACAGTACATCTCCCCCACTCCTTATCGACTTAAGAGAAGTTAACGGGGCAGGGCTGAGAACAATGTTTCAGATTTCAGTGGAGTAAGATCAGATCACTACAGGAAGTTAGGAGCTCCTTGGATTTCTGGTAGCTTCAGCAGACATATATTTTGCAGCATTTTCTAAAGAGAAAAAAACATGGAGAAATGTACTGTGCATGTATTGTAGAAGTATGCTGAATATGTTTTTAATTTAATATTTCCCGTACATAAAATTTAAAGCCCAACTTCTCCTAAATACCACTGGTGGAGACCTCAAGGGGGTTCTTTGGAGGGGGAAGTACAGAGCCCAGAGTTGAGCTTTAAGGATTCTTTCTTCTCTCCAATGTTCTTTCATTGGCATATATTAGTTCCTATGGGCAAGCGGGAACACTGGACCTTGATATGAAGCCCAGACAAGGAGGTGCTAGAGGACAAAGAAAGATTAGGGAGCTTGAGGAGTAGAGGGGCCAGGGGGCTGGAGAATCTAGTACAAAAGAACTGCAGGAACTCCGTAAGGTTTTATATGAGGAGGACCCAGTAGGAGCATTGTGTTGGGGGAAGGCTACAAAGGTAGACTGAGGAGGGGAAGGAGCCTCTTGGGAGGTATGCATTATAGGGAAAGTAATGACAATTCTTCCCTGTAGTGCACTGAAGCACCCCTGGCCAAAGATGAAGACTATATTTTGGTAGTGCTGTAGATTTGCCCATTAAAGAATTAGAGTTGTTGTAGGATAATGGTTTTAGGTTTAGACCTCAATTGACAATGAACCTAGACAAGCAACCTAGAAGTGTTATGGTTTGTTCCTTACCCCGGTCCCAACTCTTTTGCTGGAAGCTTGGGTGGCAGGTAAATGTAAAAACAAAATAAGAAAGTTTGTGAAAAAGAAAAATGTAATATACTTAATCCTATTAATATACCTTTACCACATATCAGTTTAAATCTTTTTACTTTTAAAGGGAAAGATGGTAAACAACAGCCCCATTTAAACAGTAGAACCCTTGTATACCTGCCTCTTATAGTGTCTAAAGTTCACCAACTCAAAACAACCACAAAAATATTGCAAGCAATCAGAATTCTTCGGGTGCTGGTCTGGCTTCTGTTAAAATAATTATAATTGGTTGCTATGGGTTCCTATGCTGTGCACTTGCTGCTTTGCCCCTTGTGGTGTTTATTGATTATGGCCAAAATGTCTTATCTGACCAGAGAAGTTGCAATACCAAATTATACCAGCAAGTGGTGCTGCAGGTAAAATCAGGAAGCACGGCTGCAGATCCCCACAATGTTGGCAGGTGGTAGAACCATCCTTTCACGCTGCTACATGGGCAGATAAGAGCTTTCCATTTTTCATAGATATCCTACAGTAGTGGTTCTCAACCTTTCTAGGGCCGGGACCCCTTGGTAACATTTGCCAAGTTGTGGTGACCCCCAACGGTAAAATTTAGGGATGACGCGGCTGCTGCAGCGACATCTGGCGGCATTGCAGGAGAACTGACACTGCTGCGCTAGGAGAGCACTGAGGAGGACTCTCACCTAGCACAGCAGAAATCACACAGCGACCCACAGATTGAGAACCACCGGCGTACGCAGTCAAAATAAAAAAAACACCATAGGAATGCATATCTAGATTCCTATTGGATTTCACTTTTCAATAGCCAATAGCAAACTAGCTATTGCACCCGCCTTCTGCTGCTGTCAATCACTAGAAGGGGACCTCGATCGAGCAGAGTAAACCTTCTCCGGGAGAAAGTGTTTCTCTCCTGGGCGGCCAGGAGCCGCTAGGCGACCCCTGGCAAATCGTCATTCGACCCGACGGGGTCGCGACCCACAGGTTGAGAACCACTGTCCTACAGATAGTGGCTTTAGCTAATATTGGAAATCTGTCTGGTATTGCTACTTAACACAGGCTCTTATGTACTGAACTGAGTAATATTGCACGTCACAAAATTTCACCCAGTTTTCTTTATTTCACTCCCTTGTAGCTGGTAGCTTTATGTTATGAGGACGTTTCTAAGGCAGACAGTGATTGACAACTAGAATTTGCCATGCAGGAATGCTGCGTTTGGAGAGTTGCATTTATAATACTACACCTAATTTTCAGAAATAGATGGATGTGCTTTCTTTGGGTAAAACTTTAATGTTGAATTTTAAAATGCAAACAGACTTGTGCCATGGGATGGGCGGGGTGCGTGGTAATACTCCTTAGTATTGGCCTGGTAGTATTGTCTAAAACAATTAAAATGTATTACAATTAGCATCAGTACAAGACATACAAAACTTTGTGAACTATTTTCTACCTTCTGGTTGTTCAGCCAGTGCCAGGGCAAGCCAGCTCATGTCCACTGTAAACTGACTGGCAACACTGGAGTTTCTGTACGTAAACCCATTGAATGGCACCGTGCCTATAACTAGAGGAAGCTCCACCATCAGTCTTTGTGCACCAGGAATGTGAATATAGACCTGATTAGGAAGAAGAAGGCTTTGTAATTATCCTCTTAAACTGTCTTAAATAAATTAACAAAACATTTTAGTAGATATTGAAAAAGGTAATATGACGAATCAACTTATTACTTTCAACAAGCTAAATTTAAAGCTAAAGTTTAGTTCATGAGAAAGAAGGAAAATAGCACTGTGCTTCACAAACTCAAAAAATGTATTCCTAAAATTTGAGAAAAATGTTATAAATTGTGAAATTGTCACAAATTGTCCACAACACCTGTGTTGCACAATGCCTGTGCTAATAATACTTCAGAAAAAACTCTTGATCTAATGGTCTAGACCAGTGCTCCCCAACCTTTTTATCGCCGCGGACCGGTCAACGTTTAATAATTTTACCGTGGCCCGCTGAGGGGGGTGGGGGATATTGCAGGACCGGACCGCACTGAGACTGTGCGGCCCGGTGCCATTTGATCCGCGGACCGATACCGGTCCGCGGACCGGGGGTTGGGGACCACTGGTCTAGACCATTGGTTGCGAACCTTGGCACTCCAGCTGTACCAAAACTACAAATCCCAACATGCATCTGCCTCTGGGAGTTATGTCTGTGGCTGTCAGAACCTTGCAATGCCTCATGGGACTTGTAGTTCCAAAACATCTGGAGTGCCAAGGTTCGCCACCACTGGTCTAGACCAGTGGTTCTCAACCTGTGTAGCCTCAGGACCCTCATTTGTCCTCAATCATTAATTCACAACCCAAGTCGCACTGCAATGGAATGCATGGCAGTGTGGGCTGCTGTGCTGTGATGGAGCTCCATCCATACATGCATTGCTTGTACAGCTCCCATGCGCACCCTGTAGAGGTGGCGGGAGCCAGAATGTGATGTCATTCCAGTCCGGGCACCTCTACAGGATATGCGAGGGAGCTATTAGCAATACATGTATGGATGGAGCTCCCTCGCGGCATATCCCCAGCCCACCCCACCTCAAGTCATATTTTGAATGGTTGCTCTGTTTAAGAATGGACAGTGCTGGGGGAGGCAGGGAAGCCTCTCACCTAGAAAAGTGGAAGGCATGCAGTGACCCACTGAACACGGAGTCGCGACCCACTTTTGGGTCACGACCCACCAGTTAAGAACCAAGGGTCTAGACACTATAAGCCATAATAAACATTGAAAAAAAATGTGAATGGAGGACAGGCGGATGCACGATCCACCTGTGGGGAGTACATTGGTGTATGCAGAGCATGGCACATATGACACATACCCTGGGCACCACTTGAAGGGGAGGCGCTGTGGGTCAGTGAATGTTTGCCAACCCATAGGCAGCAGAAAGTGGACTGCAGCCGTTAATATTCACCCCCCAGACGGCCACCACTGCTGATTAGGTAATAGAATAGCAGGTTGTCCCAGCAACTAGCCGGAAGTTGAATAATGACAGCAGCAGTCATCAAATACCCAATCAGGTGTAAGGAAAGTTTAAAAAAAATAAAGATTTTTGCTAGCATATAATTGGTTGATTTAAGTGAACACAGATTCACCATTTTACTAAGCTCAGTGAACATTCACTTTACTAAGCGAACAACCTCTATTTCTTTAGTCAAGCCTGCTCACCAGATTTGTAACTATTAGCAAAGTTTCTCTCGTGTTTAATGACTCACCGCTAGAACGTACTCCACACGGATGATCTCACAGTCCAAGATGGTGGGTGTTACTGGAGGTATTTTAAGTGTCTTCCCATTCCAGGTTTCTGTGCTTCCTGAGGCAATATGGTTTCCACGCACACTTGCTAGCATCTGTTTATGTGTTTTAGTTTTCCCATGGACTATAAAACTTTGAGTTTGGTATATAGCAGCTTTGGGAACTATTAGACGTGAAGAGCCATTCTCAATTTCTGCATAAATTGCAACAGCTTCCCCTAAAGAAGAGAAATGTAAACTAGTCATTTTACTACATATGATTATATTCCCTGTATACATACATCTGTTTAACTCTCTCATGTACGCTGCCCCTGTTTTGTGTATAGTACTTGTGTACACTTTAACCATATATATGATACTTAGGAGTAAGTAATGAATGCATGACCTAATTGCCTTTACTCTTGACTAAGGTAGCTCAGAGGTCCCTTTTACCAGTACCCTTCTTTATCTTCAAACCCCATCCCATGCTAACCAATCAATACGCCACACAACAGCTGTAGTTTAAATGGCCACAGCAGCCCTTTATTATAAATAACAACAACAAACCAATAACCACACTGTATCAACTTGTTTGGTTTCAAGGTCCTTGAAGGCAATATGACCCTAAACAGACCAGTATCTGCGGGGACCTTACTTGTACCTGAATGCCCCCAGCCGCCATACACCGCCTTGGGGACGTAACTAAACTGTCCGCAGACCCACATTGGTCCTTATTACCTGGTCATACCCATATGACTGTACGACTATCGAAGGGCATCCACACCATGGGTCCCCCGTCAAGATATGCAACCACTGACAACTGCTTTCAAGGATCCAAACCGCCACAGCGCAAAAGCGTGACACATTTGCGCCCCTCCACAAACGAACAGCCCACTGCATCCCATCCTGTAAGCCCAAAAACCACATGTCCGTGCTCACAGCATTGAAATGGACTTCATCCCCCCGAAAATACTGCCAAGTGTCCACCTCCAAATGGTGCACCACTACACCTCCATTATGGGACACAAACCGCCCCACCTCCTTATTCACTTTAATGCGAGTCCGGTTCAGCCGGTCCACTGAGCGAGCAAGACGCCACAACGTCCTGGCCACCACGTCCGACCAAACAATCACCATACCCGGGAAAGAAGATAGCAATCTCAGAACATCAAACTTAATGTTCCGAATCAACACCCGCATCAGACGAACACCAAGGTCATTACCCCCTGCATGAAGCAGCAACACATCAGGAGGCCTATCCAAGCGGGAAAAACGATGAACCTCTGGCACCACTTGACTCCATTGCAAACCGGGCACCCCAATCCAACGGACCGTGGCCTCCTCCCGGGAAAACCCCAACTGAAGCCTATTGGGCCGCACCTCGGCCCTACGAGCACCTCAAACTACATACAAGCGTCCCACAATCCAAAAGAGGCAGTGGCGTTCACCTGTAAAACAGAGGTAAGGTAAGAGGTAAACAAAGAAAATACAAACCCAGCACCAACATCCATGAACAAGCAGAACACACCGAAAGCCAACAAATGTGGCCTAACATACAGGCAATGTCTACGAGACTCCCACCGCCTGATCCGCATCACCGTCTGTTCTCCCAATGCCCACCTGGCGGCCTTCGTAGCCACCCCTATGCAGACAGACATTTCCGAAAAAAACTGCCACAAATTGAAACCGAGACAAAGCCGACCCATCTGCATATACCAACAGAGACCCCCCCATGCGGATGCAGTGCCACAAACTCCTCCAGAGCACTCACCGGACATAACCCAATATCCTCACTGCGAGACAGCACAACCCTCATCCCCTTACCCTACTGGTCCGTTTTTTACCTACGTATCAGCAGGCTCAAGGACCCACCATCCAATAACACATCCCCCTTCTGCAAACCTCCATGCCTAACCAGAGCAGGGCTCACCACTTCGCCAATCCGTAAGGTCCCAAAGAAAGTGATCAAAAAGGCCGCCCTGAACAAAAACATCTCGTATAGCGACACACACGTCAATGCCAACTGGTCCCAAAGCAACTGGGAAAAGGACACCGGCCGCCGATAATCCACTCGCCTACACCCTTTACTATAGCCCATCACTGCCTGGCGTACAAGAAACTGCTTAGTATGATCCGGCAACCCCATCAATTTAAATAAGAACGCCAGACCCACCAAACGCCGATCCAGCCCAGACACCGACACCCCGTCCACAAAACCACAAATAACCCAGAACAGCACCAAGGAAACATGATCCCCATCAGACCGGGGGAACGCCCACGCTGTCCTGCAGGGCAAACCATTCCTCCCAAACCTTCGAGTAGGCCGCCCACGTGGCCACACTCACCGACTCCCGTATCAACCCAGCGATGACTCCAAGGCGATCCCCCACAGGCTCTAGGGACAAGGAACCCCGTGCCGCTCCGCAGTGGGCGCCAACCGCCGAAACTCTTCCCACTGAAAGCGAGACAAAGCATCCGCCAACTGATTAATGGAACCCGGAATGTGAACAGCATACATAAAAGCGTTCATACGCAAACAAGCCAACACCAAACGACGTAATATGGTTATCACCGGGAGGCGAAGATGCAGAAATGTTATTGATGGCCATCACCAGCACCAAATTGTCACAATGAAAACGAATGCGCTTGTTCTGAAAAAGATGGCCCCAAAGCTCCACCGCCAAAACAATCGGGAAAAGTTCACGAAGAACCAGGTTCCCAAGAAAACCCGCCTCCCCCCCCCCCAAAA
>NW_017306534.1:672772-674346 GCF_000935625.1 Nanorana parkeri
CGGGCCCACCGCTCAGCACTCCAGGAACAACAGCCAGACCCGTAAATCCACCCGATGTTCCCGCGTCAAGTGAACAAAAGGTCTAGGAAAATGCACCCCCGAGGTCACCGCCGACAAAACACCCGACTCATAGGAATGATACAACAGGCAAAGTTCAACTTCACTGAATCTGTTGCCGGTGGCAGGCATCCACCGCCGTAGCCCGCAGGGCCTCTAGCTTGTCCTGCGTCTACCGACACTCCATCTCCACCATGTCTATCAAAATCCCCAAAAACACAGTGCTGTCGCTGGTCCCTCAGTTTTGTTGGCAGCCAGCGGGACCCCAAAGCGTTCTGCCACGTGTTGCAAAGTAGCCAGAAGCAATCCACAGACCCTGGTGGCCCCACACACAAGAAGCCGTCCAAGTAATGAATAATGGACTCAACCCCCGAGACCTCGCGAACTACCCATTCCAGAAAAGTACTGAAAGTCTTGAAAAACGCACAAGAAATGGAGCACCCCATAGGCAAGCAACGATCCACGAAACCCCCCTCCCAGTGACAACCCAACAGACGAAAACTGCGCGGATGAACTGGCAACAGGCGAAAGGCGGCCTCCACGTCCCACTTAGCCAACAAGGACCCCTTACCATACCTGCGAACCCAAGAGATAGTCGCGTCAAATGATGTATACGACACCGCACAAGCCGCATTAACGGAGCCCCCCAGCGGGTAGGAGAGGTGGTGAATCAAACGAAACTTCCCAGGTTCCTTCTTGAGGGCAACACCAAGTCTGGTCTAGGGGGGAGAGAAAAAGGACCAACCATACGGCCCAAGGCCACCTCCCTCCTGAGTTTGTCAGAAACCACCAAAGGCTACCGAAGAGCCGAATGCAAATTCTTAGCCAACGGGGGAACGCTAGACAAGGAACAATGAATAAGAAAACCGTCCATAAATCTCACCTTCCAAAAGCCCCGCCGCCCGCCAATCCGGATATCTATTTAAGAAAGGACGCATCCTTTCCACCCTCACCGGAGTCGTCCCTCTTACCAGCATTACCCCCGGCACGTCCCTTACCAGTCTTGAATCACCGGGATTGAGGGTGGGAACTAAGCTCAGGCCGGACGGCTTTTCGCTGGCGAAATTGTGAATCGTAGCGAAGCCACCCCACCCCACCGTAAACCTAATACGCCTAACCACTTCTAAATAACAAAATAAAGCCGAAAAATTATTCGGCGCCCGCTCCCCAATTGCACTCACCAAAATCGCGAACGCCTGCAACTAATTACTAAAAGTACGCGGGATCAACCGATACCTACGCTTTTCCTCCGCCTCCTTTTTAGACTCGTCTGGCTTAACTCGATCCAGGTTAAACTTCTCCAGTGGCAACAAGGAAACGAGCTCCACAGTCACCTTTCCAAATCCGTTCCTTCACCTCCGGCTTCAAGTGGGCCCCCAAAGGACCCTCAAAGCAAACATACACCTCACATTTGGCCGCATCCGCCAGGCGCACCCGATCGGCCTCCTTGTCAACCACCGCCATTGCCCCAGCCAGCCAAGGCGCGACAAGAGAAGGGCCCCCACCAACCCCACCCT
>NW_017306534.1:675161-686143 GCF_000935625.1 Nanorana parkeri
GAAGCCCCTCAGCCGCCGTTCTAGCCACCCTCGGCGAATGGAGCTCCTCCATTCGCAGGTGTGGCCGAACTCTGGTGAACTGTGTTCACACCAAGCCAAGACTCATCTCTCCTTCTGGCAGCTGAACAGAGCCGTGGGGGGAACAGAGATAACTGGAGGATATGCTTCTGGGAAGGGGATTAAAATAAACCTTTTTCTTTTCCCTGCATGAGCATGGCACAGGTTTGCTTTAAGCATCTAAGAGGGAGGGTGTGACTGCTATTTAGGGCATCTTTTTAGAAAACAGCTGCTGAGACTTCACATGCATAAAGCTTTATGTGCTGGCTGTATCTTATAAATATGAAATTGTCTTATGTACCGTATTTGCTGGCATATAAGATGGGTTTTTAGACCCAAAAACATCCCCCGAAAATCGGGGGTCGTCTTATACGCCGGGTATGCTCTATGTAGCTTTGGCTACATACAGTATACCGCGTTGAGCCAATCACGGCAGGCTTTGTATTCATTAATACAAAGCCTGTATTAATGAATACAAAGCCTGCCATGATAGGCTCAGCACGGTATACTGTATGTAGCTGAAGGACGGAACCTGGAAGATGGAGGACACTGCAGGGATCGTGGACAAGGTAAGAGACTGTAATCCCGAGTGTGGCTCGGGATTACTGCTTATGGTACTGAAAATTAACCCGAGCCACACTCGGCAATACCGCCATGGAGGTTAGTGGGTGCATTTAAACATTATTTTGTCTTTATCTTATACGACGTGTATAGCCCAAAACCTATATATATATTTTTTTTTTTAAGCCCCGTGGACGTGCATCAAACTTCCCCCTGTGAACAAAAAAAGTGAACCGTGAAATCACAGCACACAAAAACGTGCACAAGGGTGCAAGGTGCTTCGAAAGAAGGGACCACCTTTCCCGACCCCCCGGGGCGCAAGGCTCCTGACAGGGGTTGAGACTGTTGGTCCACCAACCCGAAGGCCGGTGGACCCCGATCCTTTGGGGACCTGCCGCAACAGGTCCCTCACAGTACTAGGCAGGAGGGATCTCCCGAAGAGAAACCCACCTCCTGGGTGGGAGGAGACAGAGAACCCTATATAAGGGCACAGAATCTCCTCCCAGCGTCAGGAATAGGCCCCGAAGAAACCTGCACCTTCAGCATCTGTGGGTCAAATTTAAAAATAAAAAAGTGCCAAACATGCATAGAGTGCATAAATAAATCTAAAGTGCCACGCTGACAGGCCTTAGGGGCCGGAGTGCAAAAATATTGCCCCGGATTAGCCATAAGGCCTGTCCAAGAGGCATTGTGCAGAAATAAGCAATATGGTGTGTGACCAAGTGCTACAGTGAGTCATGTGGAGTCCCACACCCAAGTGACTTTCTGAGCACCCCTGGGACGCCACCCCCAGGGGGCACAACACCACGGGCTTCTGCCGCCCCCGAACCCTCGAGCCAGACCAAGCTCTGCATCCGTTCAGTCAGAAAGCCATGTACTGAGCAGTTCCCCTCTCACAGGAAGCCGCCCCACACGCTCTTTCACTTCAGCGAGTACTAAGTAACCATCCCCCGCAAGGACGGTTCTTTTCCCCACCGAAAACTGATAAGAACAGATACTACACTTGATCTTAGCCAAAAGGCCGAGAAGCGATAAAACCTATATTTTAACACAAAAAGTGGGGTGTCGTCTTATACGCCGGCAAATACGGTAATATTTTATTTTTAGCTGAATAACATGAAATTAAAAGATTTTTTTACTCAAAATAATAAATAAATAAAAAATAACAAAACACTGTATATTCCCTGTACGTCTTGCTGCCAGCACACACCCGCCCTTTAAAGGGTACTTAACCACATGTGTCAGACGTGGGCATCCTGATTATGCGATTACTGTCATTGGCTGTTACAATGGTCACATGATCGGAAGTACAGAGGGGCCTTGATGAGGCAGTGCGGCTCCCAGGGCTGGTCAGTGTATATACCTCCGTTACATTGCTGGTCACTGAGAATACCTGTTACATTGGCGGTCACTGAGAATACCTCCGTTACATTGGTGGTCAGTGTAAGGCTGCCTAACTAATTCTCTCCTTTCTCTCTCTCCTGGCTGTCTCCTGTATATTCTCCCCAAAAAATTCTGCACACCTCCGGAGTGTTCAGGTTTCACTTGAAGAAAAGGTGGCAACCCTAGTGCGAAGTGAGTGTGCTTTTAGCACAGAACAGTGGCATCAGCTGTATGCATATATGTGGCAGCATTGCATTAAAGCCCACTAGCCATACTGCCACATATATGCGTACAGCCGACGGGAAGGTGTTAAAGTATTCAGTCACTAATTGCTAGGCAGATGTGAGCCAGTAACTACTTAAAAGAAACCAGTCATGAGAGAAATATAGATACTGCCATTGTTAAGCCCGCTTTCTAAAAATGCCAGTTTTCTGGCTGATATGCTAACCCATTGCTTTAATAGTTTGAATCATTAGCCTGGAACAAGTATTCAGTCAGTATAAATATTGATTTTTCTGATCTTTATACTCGTTCTTGATCACTGACGGTTTATGGATAGCAATGATTAGTCAAATGACTTGTATCACATATAACACAGAATAGTACAATAGAGTCTTCTTTGAATATTCACATTTCTCATTCCATCACATATCCAAGCCATGAAAATCATTCCTTTATGCCCCAATGGCTAAATGTATATCCAGAACTGTTGGTGTGTAGTGGAAAAACTGTATAGCCTTATATTATAGAGCCATTTATTCCAAACTGAATAAGCTGTTTTAGGTTTTCTGGCCATCATCAATGCAGTGTATGGAAACCACCGCTTCTATGGAGTAGGGCTTGGGACCCTGCAAGCAAGAATTAAGATTATGGTTCTGGTGAGAAGGGACTAAATTAATCAAAAAGTCTTTCAACCAAAATCAGTGTTTAGCACAACAGAGGGTAGGCTCCATTGTACTGTGCACTAATTCAGTTGGAGGGCTTTTTGACCCCTTTAGTCCCATCTCAACATGACCTTGAATGGTTATACTTGCTATAAAACAGAATACAATTGTGGGCACTAGTGAAAGTGGTCACAATATTGTGTGTTTAAGAGGACAGTTGGAATATCTGTTTTACATGTATCACCGTGCAAAAGAAAGCAATACTCATACAAAACTTTGAGTGATATCACTACAATCCATATAATTTTATCTCTTACCGAATTCAAGATTATTTTTTTTTTACAGAATATGTTGTGCTTAGTGTTTTGGCTGTTAATTATGTTGCTATATAAGACAATAAGGATTAAAAAATATAACTCTTACCATTGCAGTAACCTTTTCTTCCAATTTTGGCACTTAAGGATATTGGTCCGGAGGTGAGGAACCAGCAGCCAACCATTCGCTCGTTGGTTCGCTCTACAGGAGTCTAAAGAAAGTAAATATGGTGTTATCAATGTGTTAGGGGAGTGCAAAAATATCTAGACAACACAGGTACCGTGCTGCTGCAGGAAGACATGCATTAAGTGGAATATGATATGATTAAATGGTACAATTACTGGATAATCACCAGGGCAGCAAGATAGGAGCATATATAAACAGCACCTAAGTGATTACTTTACTCACACAATGACAATTTACACTATTTAGTCAACACGCATCACCTGCATGGCTAAAGACCATTTAGCGCCAGGATAAAAATATGCCCATACACTTAAGTATGACCCCCAACAAATTATATTTTTCTTAGAAAATGTCATCGCATTTTAACTACTTTATGACTGCCCATAGTAGACCTAAGTCAAGTCTTAAAAAGAATGTACTGTTTATCAAAGTATTTTTTTGTTCAGTGTAGGGCTGCAACAACTAATCGACATAATCGATTATAATCGATTATTGAAAAAGTTGTCAACTTTTTCAATAATCGATTAATCGGCTTCCGATCAGTTGGCCCTGTTCACAGCTCCACACGCTGTGCGCCGCACCTCCTCCCCACCTCACGCTCGCCGCTGCCAGACCCGCTCGCATCCACGCTCCACACGCCGCACCTCCTCCCCGCCTCACATTTCCTGCCCATCCACGATCGGCAAGGCACGCGGGGAGATGTAGTAAGGAGGAGCAGGGGTGGGGGGATGACAGCCGCTGATAGACAGGTCCAATCTCAGAAGCAAGTTGCTGGAAGACTGGTCAGGTAAGCCTGCACTTTCCCACACATGGTGCTCTATAATGTATTGCTGGGATTTTTATTTCTCTATAGCTGATGGTACATTGTACTATACATAAGACATAGGAATACAAATACCAGCAATGCATTATACACTGTATGTATAATGTATTGCTGGGATTTGTTGTACTCCTCTATAGCTGGTGATATTCTGCATTGCGCTGTATAGAGGACTACAAGTCCCAGCAATAATACATTATACAGCGCAATGCGGAATACCACCAGCTATAGAGGACTACAACAAATCCCAGCAATAGTACATTATAAAGTGGTACAATGCTAAATACCACCAGCTATACAGGACTACAAAACCCAGCAATAGTACATTATACAGCGCAATGCAGAATGCTGCCGGCTATTATGTACTATTGCTGGGATTTGTTGTATTCCTCTATAGCTGGCGGTGTTCTGCATTGTGCTGTATAATGTGCTTTTGCTGGGTTTTGTAGTCCTCTATAGCCGGTGCCATTCTGCATTCATTACTGTATAATTTTACACTTTCCATTTCACTATATTGCACACCACACTATCTTTTTTTTCTTTTTTACTTCCACCGCTCCAAGCTTGCTCCTGTGATGGACTACAACCTCAATACAAACTAGTAGTCCCATCACTGGAGCAATTTTTTAAACTTTATTTTAATTGTTTATCCGATTAATCGAACTTAATAATCAGCTAACTAATCGATTTTGAAAATAATCGTTAGCTGCAGCTCTAGTTCAGTGAGGCTTGTGCTCACTGAACAGATCTAGTCTTATGGTTAAGGCTAGGGGCCAATTAGTGCAGTTCCTGGTCATGTGATTGGAGCACCATTGTGGCCATAGCAGGCACAGCACAAGAAGAAAATGTTCCTCTGTAGCTATCACCTCTAACCCTACCATCAGATAAGTTATGCTGAACAAAGATGTTCAGATGTATGTATGATTATATATCTGTTTTTTTAATTTCGCGCTTGGCACCATAATTGCCACATCTGCACCATTGTATATGTCCCCAGAAGCCAAAATTACAAAAATATGCTTGTAATTGTTATTACTGAATACTACAGTTGCTAAAAATGAATGGTGTTTATGATGTTCATTAATTCTAATACTGAACAGGTGTGACAAATGACAGTAATGTTCCATGGCACATAGGGCACCCTTCATGTAGTGATGACTAAATTAGGAATCAATTTTTTTCCTGTGGAGAAGCCAGAAAAAAGTATTTAAAGAATTGTATGACAAGTCTTCATACATACAGTATATTTAGGAGAATACAGATATTCTGGGTTAAGAGGTTCACTTGATCTGCAACGTGATTAGCTCATCACTACTTACAGGAGTGCATGTCCCACCTGCACAGTCCTGTAAATTCTTTCTCTGGTAGAAAAGGCACATTTGTTCAGTGATATTCCTAAGAAGTGCACTTCAAGCATTATAATATAAAATATAAATTCTACACAAGAGTGGCAGTAACAACACAGTAACACAGTAACAACACAGCAACACAGCAGGAGCATGTATCCTAGGAAGGATTTTTCCCCTCTACATCTGACATCATAAAACTTCTAGAAAATGAAGTAGCTGGGAAACATATGAGCAAAAGCAAACACACAGTGTTAACATGGACATACATAGCTGAACCATACTTCAATCTTGGCCATGAAGTTAAACAGGAATTGGAGCCTGAGTTAATGTATACATCCATGGATGGGTGCTGCAATAGAGTACACTTCGGGACCAGGTTCAAATTCCTACTGTATGCTGATGACATTTTTGATGTGGAAAATAACCAAGAGCTTTAAGCATGTTAGTGATGCTGTATCCTCTAGACCAGGGGTAGGCAAATTCTTGCCCTCCAGTTGTGGTGCAACTATAAATGCCATTAGGCATTGAAAGACCCTGAGCCACAGGCATGACTCCTAAAGGCAGATACATGATGGGAATTGCAGTTTCACCCCAACTGGAGGGCTGCCCATCCCTGCCCTAAACCATCAGAAAACAAGGGTAGAATACCAAGCCTACTTGACTTTGACAGTGTCATCATGACATCCACATTTATGGCTAGGAGTTATACGAGGCAAATCAAAAAAATTTTCAGCCTAAATGAAGCATTCAAAGTGAAATTCTGCAGGCACCTCCTCCAAACCCATCACGTCATGTCAAACAGCAGTTGTTAAACTGCACTGGGCATATGTTTGCATTGCAGAAAAAAAGATCTATCATACTGAGCGACAATGGCCACTTCAAATCATACCACTACTGGGCGAAGGGGATTACACATTGAAAGAACTGCAAGAAAGAAAAAAAATAGCAAAGAAAATATATTTTTTAACTGTTAACTGCCACAATTAACATTTTCTAAAGAAATAAGATGACACAATACATTAATCTTACAACTTCAGGACTTTGCGAAGTTCCGCAAGAATCCTCTGTACACTTTCTCACCCAAAAACACCCAACACATTTTATGTCAAATTGGCCTTGTTTAAAATCAGCTTCAATTGCCAGGGTATTTTTTTGTGATGATATCATTCATATTTAAATACCGCACCATTAGGTTCCTGTATAGCTGTCATGAAAGTGCAAGGTATAATTGTATATTATTTTGATAAAATGGGTGCAGATAAAAGAATGAAGCTCATTAGCTCCACATCTCAGCACTGTGTTGTTACTCATGCTCTGATCCTCCCTGCCATACTATGTATTTGCAGTCATTATGGAGTTCAATGCTTTAATGTGATCCAATTTGCCATTAGGGCATGATGGCTGAAAGGATTCCGCCGGCAGCTGCATACACTTACTTAGTGGTAGAAAATAGCATGAAAAATGGAAGGATACGTGACATATAATGGTCTACATTAGATAGCAGACCTTCAATGATTAATAATAAGTCTCCCATAATTGTCTTGTGCAGCTGTCATTATTCACGTTCAGAACAGCGAGCCTCACAAATGCAGCCTCGGCCCTAAATGGGACTGCGTGATGTAGAGCTAATAAAACAAATTGGCACACCTGCATACATTAGGAGAGTAGCACCACGCAATAACTATTTGTTATTGGAAGGTAAACAGAAAGTAAATTAAAAAGGTGTCACTTTTTTTTTCCCAGAAAAACCTTCTGGTTGTTAATATAGTTCTTACAAGTAAAGATGGTGAATTGACATCAATCCGGCTTGTGACTCGGAGCTCCCGGTGGACGGTTAGATCAGGCACTGAGGGTCTTTCCAAAACTGCAGAGAGTTGGTACTGAACTTTTCCATATCTTCCAGTGAAAGTTGTAACCAAATTGCTAAATATAACAAAAAACAAGATAAAATAAGATACTTTATTGCCATTGTATGCAAGACACAGCAAACATTTTTTGTCAGGAACAAGATAAAAAGTAATGCATACAATCAATACACACAGTAATACAATCTGACACAGTAATACAATACTACACTTCTTAATAATCCTTTAAAATAAACATTGATTCAATAAACTATCAACCAGACATGAAAAGAAAAAAATGTTGCTTAACCTGCTAGTCCCAGCGCAAAACATTTGTAAGCCGCCTGAGGGGAGAGCAGCATACAAGTACTACTCTGGGTGTGTACAGTTACCCTGATTGTAAAGGTTCGATCAGAAAGATAATTCAAATAAATATCGCTAAAATTAGGAAGCGGTGAACCAATAATCTATTCGGCTGTTCTAACCATTTGCTGCCAATCCCTTCTATCTGCCACCATACAGCTGGAATATCAGACAGCACAACAACGTGTTAAATGCTTTCAGTTGTACTGCAGTAAAAATTCACTGGCACGTTGTGTGGAAGTCGAATTCGCCTGAAAGCCCTCAAATAATAATAGTAACAGATTTCCACAGTAAAATGGTGTTAAGGATAAAAATATCCTTAACACCATTTCCATTTCCATAGTACTGCAATAGGTGCAAAAGAATAATTGTGGATACATGAATGCAGGATTCAGGAATCAGTTAGTCCAATATGGTTGCCAGCATTGACTCTAAAGGAGCCAGGAATTTTTGCATTACGCATTTCCACTGATATAAATAGGCTGAAGAAAACACAGGCATACCTTTCCAGCATTCTGAGAGAACATGTTTTAGCATCAGAATGTTTGGCCAAAATACATTGTCATGACATGTTTGCCCTCTGTAGGACATCTGTCATGTCATACACAGGGAAAAAATAGAGCATCGGCACTTCAATTATAAAAATAAAACTTATTTAAAATTTACAGATTTCTAAAAGAGTTAATGAAGATCTACAATAAGTTTTATTATAAGGTGTTAGAGGAGCTAAGGGTAATGTGTAAGCAACAGTTACCTCTATGCAGTGGCGTAACCAGAGTTATGGGCGCCCGGGGCAGAACATTTTTTTTTGCCGCCCCCCCCCCCATATTATATAAACATCCACTAGAACTGTACCCCCCACCCCCACACATATATATATCAGCTAAGGAACTACAAGTCCAAGCATGCCATCATTGTCCCTGTACACCCCTCCACACACATCACCCAGGGAACGGCAATATCTGGTTGTTGCACAGGGGCAATGAGGGCATGCTGGGACTTGTAGTTCCCTAGCTGATATCTTATGAAGCTGTATTCCACCTGAAAGTACTACAATGTCATTATAGAACTAAGAATAGGACATAACATAAAACTTTTTCTTTTTCTAATACTCACCTGATTTCTGGATCCACCAACAAGTGTAGCCTCCCGTCTCCCACGCTGTTAGAAGTACACTGCGAGCGGCCCTCTACAGTGACTGATTGGGGAGCCGCGTCTGCCTGATCCAGCCAGCTCGGATCGCCGCTATGCGATCTGGGCTGGCTGGATCAGGAAGATGCGCCCTCCAATCAGGCACTGCATGTAGAGGGCCGCTCGTAGTGGCCTCGGAGGAGCGAGCGGCCGCCCAATGACAGCCGGGTGAATGTGACAGAGAGAGGGAACCAAGGGCTTCGTTTAGCGAGAGTCGTGAGGGCGCCCCCCATCAGTCCTGCGCCTGGGGCAAGCGCCCCCCGGTTGTTACGCCACTGCCTCTATGGTGTCCTCCACTAGATATGCTGCTTTAAAAACTCATCTGTTTCCACTGCACTCCTGTTTGTTACTTGCTTTAGAGCTGGTTCACATCACAGCATTGTGGTAAATGTAAATGATCAGTGCGCTTAGCACCAGGGACATGCGGTCAGGGGAAGCAGAGCTTCTCCTAGTATTATGGAGGAAAAAGCTATGAGCTTCAAGTCGAAGCTGACTGCTTTTTCTCCATTCATTGTGGCTTGTAATAGGTAACACAACAGGGAAAGCCTCACCGCTGTGTAACCTGCCATGGACAGAGTGCTCAGGGTTGCCACCTGTCCAGGATTCACCCGGACAGTCCGGGTTTTGACTGCTGTGTCTGGGTTTCATGGCAGCAGAAGCCCGGATACAAGATGTCAGGCAGACGGGGCAACAAAAATTTAGATAGGGCCTACCAGCCCCCCACTGAAAATAGCCTCAACTGTGATATTTACATATGAATGGGTGACGCTATTTACATATGAATAAGCCGCGATTCATTCTCCCAAAAAAAAAAAAAAAGGTCAGCGTCACTAGTGTGTTTGGGTTTCACTTAAAGAAAAGGTGGCAACCCTAAGAGTGCTGCCTGTTAATTACAGGCAGGGCTGCATCTGGCTTTTGAATGCTAAGTTAGGTTGCACAGCAGCGGCCTTCCCCACTACTTGTGTAACCTAACATAGTGAGTCAAGAGCTGCAACAGCCTCTACTCTGTGTTGGAGGCTTGATCTCTGAGGATGGTTTGGACCAAGGACAAAGCGCCATTGGTCCAAGCTGTCCAATCAAAAAAAAAACAACAACAACCCACTGAGGACAATCAATATCGATGCCTCACCAGTGACGAGCAAGTGAGGGACAGGGAGGCTCCTCCCTGTCCCTCCCTCTCTCCTTCACACTAGCTTGGTAACCGGGTTGTAGCGGGGCTTTGTCGAGATGGGGGGTGGGGCTTCGGCAGGCTGGGGGAATGCCTCACCCAGCACAGAAGGTACTGCATGTCACTGTTTAGCACATGCTAGGTGCGTTTGTGCATTGCCATTCATTTGAGTGTAACATGCGGTACTGCAATACCATGCATTTTGTTACAGTATGGTGAAAAAAGTAAAAACAACATGCACTGTGTTGAGGCAGTGCTGCAACATACACCTGCTGGGAGGTGCCTTGGAGTACCATTTAAATGTATAGCAATGCAACGTACCAATGCACCTAGCATGTGGTGCATTGCGCCGCGCTCTGCAGCATACCTTACTGGAGTACTTTAACATGAGCAAAACTCCCTACATTGTACACAGAAGCCTGGCAGCCATTTAAAAAAAACATGGGAAGCCTGAGAGGACAACTAAAAAATAAGTAAGTTTGTATCCAGGATCTGCATACGCCGGCATCATCTACACACCATGTACATTGCTGGCATATGTTTTTTTTTTTTTAATGCCCCCGCAAAGGTGGAAATGTCCTTTAACCTCTTGCCGTCCGCCCGTTGTAAAAAAACGGACGGAAGGCACTGCAGCATTGGCGGGTTGCATTTTTTTTCTGCTCGCGCGCGCCCCCTAGCGGGCACACACGGGCAGAAAAGACCCGACCATTGCACACACCCGTTACCGGGTGTTTCACATATAGGCGATCAGCGGCTCCATAGCCCGCCGATCGTCTATATGTGCTCGTTCGCGGCCGCCTGACCCCTCACCTTGAATCCCGGGATCCGCTGCCCCATCTTGAATCCCGGGACCGGCTCGGA
>NW_017306534.1:686262-697408 GCF_000935625.1 Nanorana parkeri
AGCTTTTAAAGCGTCGCCTATGGCCAATTTTGGGTATTATCGTTTTTTGAGGTTTCGCGCGCGCACGCAATTTTAAGGCTTGACATGTTTGGTGTCTTTTTACCCGACGTGACCCCGTCTTTTATATTTTTTCAAAAAATTGGGTAATAAATGTTTTATCATGTAATATAGGGGAAACTGTTTTTTTTTATTTCGGTAATTTTTCCTTAATATAGTAAAAAAATAAAAACCCCAGTGGTGAATAAATACCACCAAAAGAAAGCTCTATCTGTTCCCAAAAAAGTGTATAAAATTCATTTCAGTACAGTGTTGCATGACGGAATAAATGTCAGTCAAAGTACCGCAGCGCTGAATACTGAAAAATGGCCTGGATGGGAACGGGGTTTAACACCGCGGATGTCAACTGGTTAAAAGGTACTTGAATGCATTTTAAAGATTTAACTTAGTGTCATTTAGATTCAAGGCAGGTTCACACAATTTTCGGGAACAGATCTGGTCCAGAAAATGGCGTGAGCCTGCCGCAGTTCCAGTGCATTCCAGACCAGACAAAATGAGACATGCAGTATTTTTCTGGTCTGGAATGGACTGCGCTGATGTGAATAGAGGCCTGAAATAGCATAGGATGCATTTTGGGTCTGGGAACAATCTGGTCTGGTCTGGAGATGATCTGGATGTGGTGTGAATGGGCCCTCAGTGTCACTTTAAGATCAGTGCAAATACTTCTGACAGGTAATAGTTTCTAAGATAGGTACTGTCCTTCCAAAAAAGGGACAGCCGAGACTAAGCTACCAGCCTATATATCTTGAAAATACGGATTATTTCCTTCATGAAACAGAGCAGAGCAACAGATGAGTCATTTCAACTGTTCAAAAAGCTGCACTTCTGTTGCTAAACGGATCGCCTAAAAACTATTTGTGCGAATCAATAAACAAAACAAAAATAGTTCAGTAATTAAATGTGTAACTCAGTCATTTAACTGACCTTAAAGTGACATTAGAAGAGAGTAGCTGACACCGGATATAAGAATGAGAATGGTAAAGCGCTGAGAAAAGTTAAATACACAAATGTTTAAAAACGATCCTCTTTTTACAGAAAACACTACTTACCCTGTAGGAAGTTGGAAACTAAATGGAAGCTTGTGTTTACCAGATGGAAATATGTGTCTTTCACCTTCAGTAAAAACAAAAACAAAAAGGGGAAAATGTATTAATAACTTTTAATCGGGCCAATGGTCATATATGAACTTAAAATCGACACACACACAGACACACACTTCAGTTTTACTCTTCTTTTTGCTGTTTATGTAGGATGAAAGAGAAAACAGGTTCTGTTACTGTAGCTTTTACAGCTTGAGACTGGGAGTCTGTGTAAGGGATGCACCGGTATAAAAGTACGAGTACAGATATATTTTTCTTACTCACTGATACCGAATACCGGTACCGGAAGTCCCATTAAGGAAGCCGGGCGGTGTGTATTGACTCGCCGCCCAGCTTCCCGATTAGCCGGGAAGTACTAGTATCGGTGCATCCCTAGTCTGTGCGTTTGTTGTGAGACACCACTTAATAGCACACACAAGGGTGGCTCCATAGGACCCTGCAAGGGAAATAAGCCACCCTAAACAGGAGATCAAGGCCAGTGGTCACGGGACCAGCTGGTTCTGCAGGAAACTAAAACTTTTAAACATCAAGAAGCATAACTGATTGTAAGTCATTTAATCATTTGAAATAGTTTAAAAACCTTTTGACTTTAATATCAATGTGTTCAAACACAACTAAGTCACCTTTTGGCTCCCAGCCTTTGTTACATAGTTACATAGTATTTGAGGTTGAGTAAAGACACAGGTCCATCAAGTTCAACCCATTGCGTGTATGCATGCGATTCTGCATGTGTATGAGTCACTGTGTGAGCTTGTTCTTAAGAGTACCTGTACCCCTGAATGTTACAGTCTCTGAGGAAATCATTCAAATGCTTTTTGAATCATTCCACACTCTCAGCTGAAATCACGGCTTGCGGCAGCGAGTTCCAAACCCTAACTGCTCTAACTTTGAAGAAGCTCCTGCGCCCCTTGTGCTGAAATCTTTTCTCCACCAATTTTAGGTGGTGGCCTCTAGTCTTTGTTATGGAGTTTATCGTAAAAAGTTTATTGCTCATGTTGCTATCACCATTTAACATCTTGTACATCAAAATCATATCCACTCTTAATCTCCTCACTTCCAGCTTGAACATGTTTAAATTTAGTAACCTTGTCTCATAGCTTTGGTCCTCCATCCCCTTAATTAGTTTGGTTGTCCTTCTCTGGACTCTTTCCAGCTCAAGGACATCCTTTCTGTGTATTGGTGACCAAAACTGGACCGCGTACTCCAGGTGAGGTCTAACCAGCGATCTATAAAGTAAAATTATAGGTTTGTCTCTACAGTAAATTCCCTTTTTAATACAAGCCGCAACTCGGCTCGCTTTGTTTGCAGCAGCCTGGCATTGCAAGCTATTATTCAATCTGTGATCTACTATGACCCCCAAATCTTTTTCCATTTCTGACTTCCCCAGCGGCATACCCATAATTGTATAACCCATTTGTTTATTTTTAATTCCAAAGTGCATTACTTTGCATTTATCGACATTAAACCTCATCTGACATATAGTTGCCCACTCCCCTATTTTATCCAGGTCCTCCTGTAATGTTCTACTGTCTAAGTCCGTGTCTATTACCCTCCCGATTTTAGTATCATCAACAAACACGGAAACATGGCTATTCACGCCCTCCCCAATTTCGTTAATAAACAGGTTGAATAGTATGGGGCTTAGCACAGAACCCTGAGGCACGCCACTCATGACCCTAGACAAATCTGAAAAGGAGACATTTATCGATACTCTCTGGATACGTTCCTGTAGCCAGTTCTCTATCCATGTACACACCATTTCATCTATGCTCATAGACCTCACCTTGTGTAGTAAGCGTTTATGAGGTACTGTGTCAAATATGTTCTAAAAATCCAAATATACCACATCCACCGGCCTCCCTCCATCCAGATCTCTACTTACCTCTTGGTAGAATGTTAGGAGGTTGGTCTGGCATGAACGGTCCTTCCTTAATCCATGCTTTTTGTAATTTATTATACCATTATCATGAACAAACTCTACTAAGTAGTCCTTTATCATTCCCACTAACAGTTTGCAAACTATGGATGTAAGGCTGACTGGTCTGTAGTTCCCAGGTTGGCATCTTGAACCTTTTTTGAATATCGGTACTACCGTAGCCCTCTGCCAGTCACTTGGTACTCTACCAGTCATTAAGGAGTCCTTGAAAATTATGATTAATGGTCTTGCCATAACCTGGCTGAGTTCTTTAAGTACTTTTGTTGTTCAGTGAAAGAGAAGCAACAGACTAATTACTGTAATCTCTCTGTTCTCTTCTGTTAGCATATGGATATAGGACTGCCCGCCTTGCCCTGCATAGGGTAGAACTGGGCTGGGAAGTAGAGGGGCATTTGCCATCCAGAACATATGCAGGTGTGGTAGCCATGAGTAGTGATACAACCCAATTTACTTCTCAATCAGAACAGGGCCTGCAGTAAGTTACAGGTCTTCGGCACTATATGGCTAACTGTTCAGAAATCATTCATAGAGCAGGAGGCATCTTGTACAGCTCGTAAAAAGTATTTTACAATCCATCTCTTAAATCCCCCACTAAGAGTATATACTATATATATCAATACATACTGTATATATGAATAAAATGGTGGGTTACAATAAACCAGGTTCTATAAACACAACACCCATCTACACCATGGCCACCAATCAAATAGCCCTTACCATGAGAAGGTCTGTTGGCTGTATTTGCCTCGGAGGCCTGGTTCACACCTGGGCGTTTTACAGCGCGTTCCTACACGCTGTAAAACGCTCAACATGTGAAAAACAATTATTGCCTATTGGCATGGTTCCCACCTAGGCGTTTTACAGCGCGTAGGAACGCGCTGCAAAACGCCCTACGCCCAAAGAAGTACAGTAGCTTCTTTGGGGCGTTTTGCCGCGCGTTGCCATTGGTATTCGAGTGTGGATCGACGTTAACCAAGCGGTAACCCCGAGCCACACTCGGGAATACAGTGTACAGGTCTTACCTTGTCCGCGATCCCCGCTGTGTCTTCGGCGGCTGCCGACTTCCGGGTTCCGTCCCTAAAAAATAAATAAATATATTTTTAGAGAAAATAAAAGGAAAAAAAACAAAAAACATTATACCGCCAGTGAAACGCGCGTTTCCCTGAATGAAAAAACTCAAAAAAAACTAGCTGAAAAACGAGCATAAAAAAACTGCTCAGGTGTGAACCCAGCCTTCGAACAAAAGCTCCCAGGCCTTCTCTGGCTCTGCCCCCTTCCAATCTGAGTGCTACTGGTCTAGGGATTACAAAACCAATTCAAACTAATATATTTATATCAGTTGTCTTTAAAATAAATTTTTATTAAATAAATATGTAACTGCATTCATTTGTGGAGCTTTTTTTTTAGATCTGTCTGAAACACTTTCATTTTAGTGTGAAAAATAAACTTTTCGCCAAGTCTGTGGTAATGTGCTGTCTGAATTGGCCCTCGTATGTATGTATGTGAGATAGGCACCTTAGATTGTAAGCTCCTTGAGTGCAGGGACTGATGTGAATGTGCAACTATGTAAAGCAATGCGTAAATTGTCGGCGCTATATAAAAACCTGTAATAAACAAATAAATGTGTGCTACAAGGTCACCACTGCAAATAGAGAGATCTATAGCCGTAAGGGCATATGGTATGAATATAGAAGAAACCATTAACCTTGGGACGGAAAGTAAACAGGCAGATTTATTGCCCTCATGTCTGCCATGTTATATACATTTGTTTTCATATTTTCAGCTTGTGAATATATAGATACACATACACACTGACTTGGACACTTTGTTTACTGAGGGATGCCATTATTACATAACAGCTGATTAATATCTCCTGTGAAATGCAGCACTTCAGGTTTAGTATGAAAGTTTTGCCATTCCATACCGCTTAAATTTTCGAGACAGTAAAAAGGGACATCGTTTAGCCCCCAGTTTTGTGGACGGGCGAGAATTAAAGCGGGAATTCACTCCAATTTTACATTAACCCACTTCAACCCTCCCCTCCATCCGCTACTTTAAAAGGAATGGCATTTCTTTTCCTGTTTGTCCACCATTGTTTTTCTTTTCCCGGGCTCTGCCCCCCACATCCATGCTCCTGGGATGATATCCCCAACCTATATCCCACGAGGCTGCAGGAGTAGGGACATAGAGCAGCCCATGGGCAGAGCTCCGCACATCAATGGAGGCTGGCTGTCTGAATCTGAAAGCGGCAGTTGACTAAGGAGCACCAAGATGGTGGCACGGACCAGCTTTGTGTCACATAAACAGTTGATCGCAGCAGGATAATGCTGGATTCGCAGGGCTGAATATTCAGGGGTGAATATGTGAATTAAGGACAATGCACAAAAGATAAGATGGGTCAAAACTCCCCCCCCCCAAAAAAAAATGGAAAGGGAGCCAAAGTTCCTCTTTTAAATGGAAAACATGGTTATAAATAATACATTTTTTTTTACAACATTACTTTTCTTTATAGTGGTTTTAAAGCTAACAAATGCAATAATATAGAGGACGGATTCAAATTTAGTGCAGTATAACACTTTTCGTAGTTGGAGTATTTTTTTTTTTTTTTATATAGAACAATATACAAACTTTGCGTAGTGGAAGTATTTTTTTTTTTTTTTATATAGAACAGTATACACCAGACCAAAATAAGTAACTGGATATATCTACAGGGAACGCGAGAAGCGACTTTTATTCACTTCTACAGGGTAGACATTGAGCAGTTAGGTAAAAACATAGGGATGTCCCCGGTCTGATACAGAGCATTTTCACAAGTACTTGTACTTGTGAAAATGCCCCGATACATAGCGCCGATACCAGCGTTTTAATTTTTAGATAGTTTCAGGCTGCCCAGAGGAATTGCGCTTGTTGGGGTCCTCTGGGCAGCCTTCCGGGCAGCTAAGCAAGGACCTCACAGAAGCTCCTCCCACAAACAGCTAGACACACCAGACACAATGGCGATTGGGGATGCCACTCCCGCACATCTCCGACTACCTAAGGGCCACAAGAGCGAGTGAGTTGCCTGTGAGTAAAACCATGGATGTATGGCTGTGGTATGCTGTGAGGGAAACTGTTACACGGCTTGCTGCGGCCGTCATACGGGACGTGGTCATTAGCTGGTTTTCGATATTCAGGGAAGTTGGACAGATTGGAAGAAGTAGGGGAGAAGTGTAACTCTATTTCTGCAGTGTACTGGTCCTGGAACTGTGTACTATGGATCATTTAACCATTAAATGATCCATAGTACACAGTACACACTTCAAGTACACTGCAGAAATAGCCTTACAATTCTCCCCTGCTAACTTGAATAGGTTAAATTGTAACCTATTCAAGTTAGCAGGGGAGAATAGTAACTATTTCTGGAGGGTAGAGCAAAAGGAAATCTCACCGCTTATTCATAGAGGTATGAATAAGCCTACGGGTGAAACATGCGAGAGGTTGTAGATGGTTGGGGGTTTGCAGTGCTGGTATTTGCTGCTTTATACACGTTTATTCACTGTTATAGTTATACTGGATTTGCTGTAAATTTCAATAAAGTCTGAAGTATTGTAATTCTCTGGATAGTGCGGCCTGTTCCTATACTACTATTTCTGCAGTGTACTGGAAGTGTGTACTATGGATCATTTAGCCTATTCAAGTTAGCAGGGGAGAATTATAACTCTTTAAATGATCAGGTTACAGAAATAGAGCAACAAAGCTCCCTTGCTTCTTCCAATCTGTCCCACTTCCCCCAATTAAACTTGAAGTTATAAAAAGTATTGCTGATATGAAACAATGATTGGATATGGGAAATATTATGAACATGCTCCACAAGAAACTGCCCTAAAATCATAGTCTGTATTGTTTTAGAAAAAATGTCACATGTCCCTTTAAGAAAAAGTATTTGGTATCAGCAAATACCTGAGGGACAGTACTTGTACTTGGTCTTAAATAAGTGGTATCGGGACATCCCTATAAAACAGGGATAAATGGATATTAATAATAACTAATAATCTAGAATGTAAGTGATCACAGTATTAGAATAGAACAGACAGCTTAATAAGAACCGCAGAAAGAGTGAAACAGGAGGCACATGCTGCAACATCCCTTCGTAAATAAGTGTAGACCACAGCAACAGTAAGCAATCTGTGCAGTGCAGACACACAGGAGCGAGTCAGACATGTTCCCGGTAAAAGCACGGTATACATTACATTGCTAACAAGGACAAACAATTAGAATACATTTGTACATGCATGTGTGTCATAATGGAGTATGATGAATTTATATAACAGCTTACAGTATATGCATATACTCAGTTACACCTTTGTGTTCTTTCTGTTCTACCCCCTCACATGGCAACATGTGCGTATTCATTGACTGAATAAAAGTTGCTAAAGCTGGGTATATGCACTGATCGGTAAAAAATATCCAACAGATTCCTCTATCCACCCTAAATAGTGAGGATGGAGGAATCTTCCGCTGCAACTATTGTACTTTGACAGTCGGCCCCGCTGGCTATCAAAATACCCGAACAGCTCCTGCAGCTTATTGGATGCATTCACTGTTTGGCAGACAATATTCACCCCGGCTCCTTTGATTTTTTTTCATATTGAAGGATATCAGAAGGAAGCCAGGAGACTGGGACACTGACTGGGCAAATTTCAGCTTGTTCATCAAGAACTATTCAAACATATACTCAATGTATAGCGAGTTTAAGCCAGCAAAGTGTGACCAGGCACTGCCAATCATGTGCCACAATTACTATCCATGCAAGGTATTATCAGTTGAAATAAAACATCTGGACATGCTGGTTATATGCTGGCAGAGTTTTCATCGATAACTCATTCTTAAATTGGTTATGGAAAACTTATTATCAGAAAACATTCCTAACGTGAATGATTCCCCTTCTAAATTGTTTTTCTGAACAAACTGTTACTTTAACAGCCAATGTTTTTCCTCCCTGTGCTGAAAGACATCATACCTAGACATGTGCGATTCGTTTAGTTCCGAACCAAAATTCGGACGAATTTTCGGAAATTCGGGTGTATCCGAATTACAGATATAACGAATGCAAACAAATACGAATTTCCATTTCCGAAATTCGTTAGCGGTAGTTCGTTCGAACATTCGTTTCTTATTCGTTTCATTCGTTCGTTGCAGCAAAGTGACATTAGAGAAGGAGAAAAACATTTTTTTCCCCCTCAAATGTCACTTTGCTGCAACGAATGAACGAAACGAATAAGAAACGAAAACGAAACGAACGTTCGAACGAACTACCGCTAACGAATTTTGTCCGAATCCGATTTGACTTCTACACCCGAATCTGAAAAACGAAATAACACAAAATCCGAATTAAAGCGAAACTAAACTAATTTTTTGCCAGTGCACATGTCTAATCATACCCCACAATGTACCATTATTACATTTTGGCACGCTAAATATTTCTGTGGATTACATTTCAAATGTAGTTACAGTGCTGAATTTGCTAGCTATTGCTCAAACAAAAAAACCCTATGAAGAATGGTTCAATCTGCTCCAACAGGTAAAAAAAAAAACTTCTTCCGGTTATGGGATCAGGAAGGAATTTTTTTTCCCTGTTGGAACAATTTGAACCATACTTTATAGCTGTGGTTTGCCTTCCCCTGGATGATCACAAGGTTCTGTTTTTTTCTCTTCTCTATAGGTTTAACTTGATGGACTTTTTTCAACCTGGCTAACTATGTAAACCTTCAGTATCACATTGATTAGAAGATGTGAATGGCCACTACACGTTTGCAATGCCCTCACTAACTACTGTATATACATAGATGAAATGAGTAGCAAAAATATCTCATAGTGTGACTATACATAAAAGTCATCGGAATGGTACAAGTCTAAACCCACTCCTGTAAACACTGAACACTCATAGGCCCAATGCACACCTAAGCATTTTGTAGCTCGAATGTGTAAATGATACAACACTCAATGTGCGGAATCTCAATGGCCCCTATTCACACCTGAACATTGTGTCGGTTGTAGTAAAGCAGAATACCTTTGACCAAGGCTTTTTTGCAGTGATAACAAATGTGAATTTTCACTCATACCCTCCATAAATTATGATCTATCCCTAACACTTATCTGACTGTCTCCCTAATTCTAACATTTAAAAAGGTAGTAAACCTCTGTGAGAAGGGGAGCGTTTTTGTCCTAATGTGCAAGTATGCACAGCATAGGAAGAATTTTCTTATCCCAAAATGCCAAAGGTCTTAAAAAAGAAAACTAATGGAGCCACCCATTAATGGAGCATCGTTGAATAAATCAAATTGGGCTACTATGAAATTTTTACCATAGAAAATCAAGATTTGTGGTAGCAGTGTAGCCCCTGTATAGTTATATATCTGTGCTACTATAGGATTCGGACTATAAACAGTTAATTGCCTGTGTGTGTGAAGAGAGGCGGAGACTTGTGGGGATTGTAGTACAGAGCAGATATGGATACATTGCTGAAAGGATGTTGAGAACTACATCGCCAAGGATGCTGTGTGAGAGGAAGCAGGAGGACTAGGGGCGGTAGCTACTGAGCATGCGCAGTCTAGGACCAGGATCTGAAGTGTGCGGACATCCATGATACTGTGTGAGTGAAGGCTGCCTGCAACAGGGCCGTGTGGTCACCTTTGCCTGATAGGGACACACAGGCTCTGTACCGCAGTGTGCAAAGACTATTGTCCGTTTGGGGAGTGGAAGAGACGGTGACTGAGTGCCTACACTGAGGCCTAATGACGCATCAGCGGCGGGGATATCGCGTCCTGGTCGTGCGGCTGATCCAGCCCCTGGAGTGACCCAGCCAGCCCAGCTGAGTGAGCGGAATCGAACGGAGCCAGCGGTGATCTTTGTCAGAGATCCTAAATGACCCTACATGAGCAGTGAGGTGTTCCAGGAAACCCTAGACAACCGGTGGTGTTGCAAGAGGCCATAGATGACTTCTCCTTCCTCCTAAGTGACGTTCTGATGAAAGAGGGACTTCCATCTGCTGCTGAAAGACATCTCTTTTCCAAGATAGAAAAAAAGAGAATGGTGTACCCAGAGTTCCTCTCCCTATGTTGGTCAAAAATGACCTGATTTCTCTCAAAACAACCCTCAGCTGCTCAAAAGAGACAGTATTTAGGACAATTGGTTCTAACCTAGATGGTTATGAACTTAGTGCAGCTATGAACGAGGGTCGGAGAGTTAAATAATAGTATCAAAATGATTTTATTGGATAAAAATATTAATATACAAAGCGAATGCACAGTACAAACCCACCACCTACACAATCAATAAAAGATTATTGCAACAATCCATACATACATGCCACTTTTCACACACACAGGGAGCTAGCTGATCAGTGCAATTGATATCATCTGGTGGTCCTCAATTGAGGAAAAGGAGCAGCAAAAAAAGGGGTTTGGGTAGATGAGGAAAAATCCGAATTATGTGAACTGCCAGGCGTTACTCAAAGGGTAAAACTCTTTGGTATTTAGTCCAATTTGTTAGTTGTTCTTGTCTTTGAGTGCAGGAGGTATATATGTAAGATGTTATTTCAACTTGATTGCAGCAATTCAGGTGAGATATAGCTAGATATATATATAGTGTATGACCCTGTGAGTTTATGTACTGGTTGCCGCCGAGTTATAACCACACTAGGGGATTATACCTCCAATCTGTGTGTGATATGTTTAAACTCGAGTAACATTTACTCACGGTTCCTTAGTACTCCAACCGGTCAATCTGAGTCATTAGGCTGTTATCCACTTGATCTTTTAGCTGATATTTTTCGTTATAGCCGAGCATCAAGATTTTCGGGGGATCCTCGAGACTAAATCCTCCTATATGTTCCAAGATTTTAGACAGTTCCTGTTCTTATTTTCAGAAGGGTTTTTCAATCAAGTACAAAGACCCATTTTCCTCCTATTATTTGAATAGTCCACGCCAACTTGATCAAGCGTCTGACCTGCAGTCAGTCAGGCTAGCATCCCGTAACCGGATGACGCGTTTCGCCCCTCCTACGTTTTTGGGG
>NW_017306534.1:697574-755489 GCF_000935625.1 Nanorana parkeri
GGGGGGGCAGATGCATAAATAGGAGAACATCTCTAGCGATACAATTCATATCCGATTATTATTTATTATTATATTTCTCTACTCAAACCTGAAGGGTTAAGTAGGCCCCATTGTTGATGTCTATGTTCACCTTTACCAAATCTTTTTCTTAGTTAATATGTTAGTTCTTGGGGAATTAATGACCCAAATTCAGACATATTTCTACGGACAGGGCAATATGATTGCATGTATATCCCTGAGGTGTTCTCCGATTCTTACTTTTAGTTCACGTTTTGTCTTTCCGATATAGAACTTCTTACAGGGGCACTCCAACTGGTAGATGACCCGTGTTGTATTACAGTTAATGAAATGCTGAATATTGTAATTGGAAGTGCCTGTTGAGTTTATAAATTGTTTGGTTTTTTGGACAAAGGGGCATATATGGCAATGCCATATAGAAGGTAGGGATGTTATAGTTAGTTATTTTTGTAAAATTAAACTCTTTATTAGTAAGTATTCCTTCTTGTTTGGCCATATCTAGTTTATAGTTTAGTTCACTGACCAGCTTCTTATATGGGGAATCTTTTATTTTAGTATATGTTGCTTTGTCATTTAGGAGGCGATTTGCCTCTTCAAGGTACATTTTTTCGGTTAGCAGGACCACGTTTCCTCCTTTATCACTCATTTTTATGATTAAATTTGGTGTATCCTTTAGTTCTTTTCTTTCGTTTTTACTTAAATTATCTTGTCCCTTAATTGTCCAATTGATGGTCCTAAGGTCAGTTTCTACGAGATCCCTAAACATACTAATGAACAGATTATGATTTAGGTTGGGCATTGTTTTAGATTTGTTATGTAGATTAGTGCTCCTATTGGTGGGGCTTTCATCAAATTTTTCCTCGCTTTGGTTTTCATCTAATAGGGCCTGTAGATCTTTCAAGGCCTGAGCATCCATTGCCTCCACATCCCTATCCATTGAGTGCTGGCTGGGGTCACTATCTCTCGAGTATAATAGTTTGAAATACACTTTTCTGAGGAATAAGTTTAGATCTTTGTAAATAATAAAGTCATCCATACCTTCTGTCGGAGAGAATGAGAGACCCCTCCGCAACAAAGAGATAGGGTGTGGACTCAAATGGATGTTGGTTAGAACCAATTGTCCTAAATACTGTCTCTTTTCCAAGATAGCCCTAGGAGCTGTGAGAGGCCTTTGGGCCAATCTGACAATGTACTTTTACACATCTGCTACACAGTATGGGCCCCAACGTTGGCTAGCCTAGGGCATTACTACTGGCCAGTAGTCTAGAGGGGGTGCGATACTCCCCAGGGGAGATATTATTGCTGAATTCATCTATCTCAAGATTTACCCCTGAGACAGTCTGGCATCACAGGTTTCCATATAGGCAATAGATAGCCGCGGTGACTGGGGGCCAGAGTGCCTTAGCTTGTCATTGATTGTACTGTATGTGACTGGTAGACCCCCAAGAGTATTATTTTGTATTCCTCAGCCATTAAATCCTTTACAAAACTCTCCAAAAGGTGTGTTGGTGTGCTGTGGATCCACTATTGGACGGTACACTGGTGCAGGGGAACAGAAAGACCCGTTACATCAGCGGCTCCTACGGGGGTTAGCGCTACAGCAGTTTTGTACTGTTTAAGCAATGTGATATAAGATGATGGTACATTAGTGGCCCATGGGGGGTATATAGAAGAAATAAGGAGTTCTGACTGTGACTTATTACTTTAAGCGTTGTTTTTGTGTAATTAAATTTAATAATTTTTTTTTTTTTTTATGTCTTAAGGACTGGCACATAAACTCCTCCTCCCCTCCCCCAATATTGCCCCATTGAAGTAAATGACAGGCTGACAGCAGCCGCATCTGTTAGCGGCTATCCACATGTAATTGTACATGGAACAGTAGACGATTGTCCCTGGGCGTAGACAGATTGTGTCCACAAACAATCATCTATCCTGAACTGCATGAGATTCCTGCCACAAGAATCTGTACGTTCTTGCCGCATGAATCCCCAGCCTTATACCCCACGTGACTGTAGCCACAGAGTATTTCATGGTGTCTGAGTGCCATATGGTGTAATCTGTTGATAATGTTGTATGTAATTAAACCACTTAGTTGGAAAGATTGCCACTCATGTAGTTCTAATATGTTTGACATTAGTGGATATATTCTCTAAAGGTCAAAACTGTAGAAGTAGCAAAATGAGTGGAAATCACAAGGCTAACAAGGCTGGAGTCATGTCAGGAAAGAAGACACTGGTGTCCAAACAAATAGAAACCAGCTTACATATTGCTGCCTGCCATTTACAGACCTCTTAATGCAAGGAAGTGTCCACACCACATGCTTCCACTTGTAAATGTAAAAGATAAGAACTGATTATAATGGACCAGTAAATGGCATTGTGAGGGAACAATCATAGTTTTATGGCTATCAGCTTGCACCTGCAAATAACATTTATATACCTGATATGCTACCTACCATGGACTAGATCTAACACACCATAAAATATACTATACACATATACCAAACGGCTGTATATTGAACAGGAAATTACACTTTAGAATTCAAAGGGCATCCTGACTAAAATATAATTTAAAAAAAATTAACTGTTTGCGTTGTCCTTAGAAACCTGTTAGCGTCTCCCTTTCATGCTTCAAGGGCAGATTGGAAAAAATTCAAAAGAGGCTGATTGGTGGGCACACCACATATATGATAAACAAATACAATACCTGTATGCCGTAAATTGGCGTGGACAGATTGGCTCTTGAATTCCATACTAATCTGTCCAATCCAGCAGGCAAGAGGGTTTTTTTTGAGCCAGCCCTCCCTTAAGAGGCAGAAGAAAATGCACCCTAAGGCCCCATTCACACTGAGCGATTTATCGAGCGATTTTTGCAGCGATATCGCTCATATTTCCACACGATATCGCTCTTTTTGGCATGAAGTACAGATATCTATGAAAAGGTTCTATTTAGAAATGAACTACACCCTCCTATCTTTTATAATCAAGGAATGCGCCATCTTATCCTCCATTAGGATTGCAGTTGTCATGGTGCTGCACATGAGATCAGCTATGACACCAACAATGTGAGGGCTTCACATTTAGTTGCGAGTTAAAACAGCCACACTAGCAGCGTTGACAGTTGGCATGCCTTGAAACGAATTGTTTTCGGAGGCCAATAACATACCTCCCAACTTTCTGAGATAAAAAAAAAAAAGAGGGACACTTTCCAATGTATTAAGGCAATGGACAGTTATGCAAACCATTAAGAATTTAGATGCCAAAAATAATTGGTTAAGCCAAGAAGAGTCTACTGTATTTTACCATTACTTTTCCTTTATTCTGGCTTTTTGAAATTGACAACCAAATATGATGGTGTTAGTGCAGAATAACACTTTTGATAGTCAAATAGAACCTTTTCATAGATCTGTATAAATTAGACCAACAAGAGACACAGCAGAGGAGAAAAGAGGGACAGAGGGTTTTGGTTCCAAACGAGGGACGGTCCCACCAAATGAGAAACAGTTGGGGGGTATGCATTACATTCAGAGCCGCAGCCAGCTCTTTTTGCACCCGAGGCAAGAACAGAAAATTGTGCCCCCCCCCAACAGACGTGCAGAATGCGCTGGTGGCCAAATCCAAAATAGCATAAAAATTTGTTGTTTGACGAATCTAATATCGAATGAAAACATTTTTAGTTTTCGTTCATTTTGTCCGCAACAAATTTTTAGTCTTTGCACATGTCTAGTAATATGTGTGTGTGTGTGTGCTATTGTGAAAAGGCAGCATAAAGGAAAGCAATGGTAATGATATATAAATGATTAATGGTTCTCATAACCGAGGATGTAGCAGGGGTGTGCCCATTGCCTAAATACATTGTGCTGGAAGGTGTGCCGCGTTCTCGTCTCAGAAAGTTGGTAGCGATGGTTGTGGAGGTCCAAAACAAACAAACAACGCCTTCTACGAAAAGGTAGAGCAACGATTCGGTACAAAGGCAAAATCTGGAAAGCCAGTATCTGAATATGAATTAGAATCTGCAATGGGTAGATAGAAAAAAAAAAAAAAACTACAGATGCAAATGCTCCTCTAGGGTTTTCTAGTGGCCTGAACATGTAGGTGTGATATTATCACTCATCCATTGGAAAGGTAATAGAATGTTGGACCCCTGCTAATACACAGCCTATATTTAGCTATAATACATGCTGTTCCTGCAGGCAGCTCGCTGTCCTATGGCCTCTGCGTCACAGAAAGAAGGATCCTGTTGCTCGCTTGTCACTGGGTCACAGTCACTCGCAGTGTGTATATGAGCCTCCTACAGATCTATATTACTTGTGTTTACTGCGAGAGGAATTCATGCCCAAACTACATGCTGCTTTTACATCCAGGAACACCTGCCGCGACAAGCTTGTTTAATTCACATCATTTAAAAAGAAAACATGGCATTTATTGTCATGCCAGATTTAATTCCTAGTTAAATGACATGGGTTTAGCTTTGTCCTACAGCATCTCCATTCTTTGTAATGTTGTCACGTTCCGAGATGGATTAGAATAGGGACAATCTGGATAGTAGCCCAGGGCCCAGAGATCTAAGTGGGCTCATGCTTTTCATGCAGGGAAAAAACAAATTAAATGATGCTGACATGAGGCTTTAAATCTGCATTACAATCATTCAGTTAAATACATCATTAAACAAAATGTATGTGAACCTGCCAAAGAATATAGAGTTCTGTTCAGTCAGTCTTGAGCTTGAGGCACCCCTACGGAACAGAACAGCCAAGCCCTACACTCCCTAGGACCTTTCTGCGGACTAGCGTGCAGCTCAATAATGCAGACTGGTCTAGGATCTGCCCAAGCCTGTGATCAGACAATGAAGCATCAGCAGAACTCTGCTAAAGTCATCCCTATGTTCACTTTCAGCACATGTGCACTGCAACAGAAATTGATTGGCCCCTAGTTATGCCCCTCCCTCTCCCATTACAAGAAGCTGTTATCAAGAGATATTCTGGTAAGTTTGTCAACTGTATTACAAAAACACATTTTTTGCATTATTCTTGTTTTAGTGAATTTATAATCAGGGAAGCTGGTGGTGCATGAAAACTGCTCAGCATCCTGCCCAGCTCACTGACATCATTGGTTGCCAGGGGCTGGGTGGGACCCCATCCATAGCGTCCTGCTCAGTTTCTGGCAACCAGTGACATAGGTGATTTGTGCGGGACGCCAGCAAGACCATAACAGGTTGCTAAGAGCTCTTAGCAACTTGGGATGCTCTGGCCAGAAAGGGAGCAACAGGCATAGGTGACCCAATGAGATGCCACCTGAGGCAACCACCTACTGGGTGCTTTTAGTTTAAATTGAACCCTGTATTGACAAAGTCACTTTAACATGTTCTGCTATGTTATGTAATTATGTAACATGTGTAAAAGCTATTCATACATTAAAATGGGAATACATGTATGTTGATTAAATACTTACGCCACCCAAAACTGATATTTCAGTTCCCAAAGGCCTAGGCCATTTTAAAGTAATGGTGTTCCACTACCTCCATAATCTTGAATAAAGTGATTGGGGTGATAGGTGTCCAGCTGTAAGAAAGTGGCTTCTGCTATGGTCAGGAAGGATGGATGAAGACACAGACTACTGCAGCCAAATCTTGGTGCCGACGTCTTTGAAAAATAAAAGGAGCAAGCAGATGATTGTTACAGTGAGTGATCAGTAGTGTCAATGTTCGAGCCGAACGAGAGTTTGACTCGAACATTGGCAGTTCGTGTGTTCGGCGAACACACGAACTGTCAGGGTGTTCAGCTGGCCTTGTGAGCCCTGATTGGCTAAAGCCTTGCACCTGGCCACAGGTCATGTGCAAGACTTTGCCCAATCAGGGCACAGAGAACAGTGAGAGCCATGATTGGGCAAAGTCATGATGACACTGCTCAATCATGGCTCAGCCTGTTACAACTGTAAACAGTTGGACGGAGCTGCCACTACTAGCTCTGGCCAAATGTTTATATGTTACTGGCATCTGTCAAAATGCCATTATGTGGCGGGTGTTCGTCGCAGTGACGGGACGGCGCTCGTCAGGTTTATTTTTAAATTATTATTTCTATTTATTTGTTATTGTTTTATTTTTTATTTCACGAGTCGTCGTCGACAACGCTGGACGTCGTGATTGACGTTGGATTACAACGGTGGATCAATTTTAGTTTTTTGGTTGTTTTTTAAATAAAGGATTTTTTCAAAAGTCTTACAATTTAATTTAACCCTTTAGTGAATGGGTAGGGGTACAAGTACAAGAGGGGGAGGCGGCATCTGGGCCATATATTATTTATATCCATATAGTATTCAGACAAAAGATATCTTCAGGGCTTGTCTATACAAGCCCCGAGATATCTTTTGTCTGAATATGATATGGATATAAATAGGGCTGCAACAACTAATCGACATAATCGATTATAATCGATAATAATATATGGTAACATGATTGCGACACAAGTGATATAGACCAATGTAGGCATCTAATCTAGGGCTTTAATGTATACGAAGAGGCAACATTAATGTGAAGTAAGGATCTTTTGGAACCGTTTGTACATACACATATATGTCATGGTGGTTGGTCAACCTGAATTGAATTTCAAAAATTGTTTTTAACTTTTGTACAATAAAATATTTTATGATATGAAAAAATATTGATGCCTCATTTGAAACCCCATTCTCTCTAATATTGTTTACTAAATACTGTGTATGGTCACCCTTAGGCCTCATTCACACGGCCGGTAAGAGGGCAGTAAAACCAGACAGTGGCCAAACAGTGCTGTATACAATGCATGATATACAGCATGTTGTGTTTGGCAGCCATTGCAATTAATTGGGCCGCGGTATTGTAATAGAAAAACCCTATTGGGATTGAAAGAAAGGCATTCAAGAGGTGGCAGTATCACCTCCTGAACGCCGGACAGGCACTGCTGCCCCGCCCTCTGATCCACCACGAATCGCTTTTCAGAGGAAGGTGGAGGCTGCCATCTGTGTGAATGAGGCTTTAGGCTAGAAGAAGGTTAGCAATGGCAGTATTGATTTAAAATACTGCTGGTTAATAAGCTGTATTTTAAGCTCAATATTCACAATACAATCTCCTTTAAGCCTGTGACACACTGCATGTGAAGCAGTGTAGAGCGGTGGTGCGTGGACCTTCACGAGCAGTGTGCCATGTGATTTTTACTCTGGCGCGTTAGCTTGCGAGAACTCGCATACCTGAGCATGCCGAGATGAAAAATTTCATTTTCGCCCAATAGGCTCGTGCTTATAAACCCGCGTTAGGATGCGAAGTCCATTCGGTTGTAACTTTGAATGTAGATGTCACCAGCACGACAAAAAAACACATGGGTCAGTGCAAATCCATTTAATGAAATGTCATTCGGTTGTAACGCACAAGCCGATTGGCTGAAGATGCAGTCTTTCATCCGGCCTCGTTCAGCTCACACTGCATGCGAGCGTCCATAACTCACAGCTTTGCTCCGCACGGCTTCGTTTTCAGTGTGTCACGGGCAGTGGCGTCACAGAGGGGGGTGCTGCCCGGTGCCACCATTGCAGGGGTAAAACAAATGGCAAAACGCACTCATCAATTTGTTTCCAGATTTACAGCAAAAGTCCATGTATCCCACCGCACTCCTGACCGGAGAATGCCCAATATAGCAGGGCGGGTGCAGCAGCTACAACGGATGCCGCCGTCATAACGTACAAAAAAATATTAGAGTCACGGCACTCCAAGTAATCAAGTCAATAAGTTTATTGACCCAAGTGATAACACCTCTAGCAACGTTTAGGGACCATGCGGCCCCTTCCTCAGGCAAACAGAGAGTGAAACAGCAATGCAATACAAGTTTTTAAATACACATTGAAAAAGACCCATCCACCAAGCTTTACAGCAAGGTGCACATGGAAGGGCTTTACAGCAAGGTGCACATGGAAGGGCTTTACAGCAAGGTGCACATGGTGGTGAGACAGATTTTTTTGCATGCTGGCTGGCGAGTGTGCTGGGAAACTTTTTGCTGTTATACCATTGCAGGGGTGACACCAAAATGACTGTTACAGACCGAGAGCAGGACAGTGTCAGGAGAGAGGAGGGGACCCGGCGGCATACCTCATACCACCGGGTGAACGTCCCTTCCTCTCTCTGCCGGCATCCATCACCAAGATGGCTGCCAGCAGGCGTCACTAAGATGACCACGCATGTGCAGCAACGTCACGTGCATGCACAATGAAGTCACAGTGGGGTGTCATCCGGTCTCTGCTACAGGTGACAGGCAGCCTCGGGACACCCCTGGTCACGGGCTTTAGATCTACCAACTATGTAGTGCCAGAACCTGATGGATTGGATACAAACTGATTGGATAGATTAGGTAGATCCTCATATTGCTAAGTCTTGGTTCATCTAATTTTAGTTAAATATTGCATTGTAAGATTGTCACTTGTATGGTGACTCTTAGGCCTCATTCACACTGGCAGTATCAAACCTGCGTTTATATGCATTTAGAGCGCATTTCTAAACAAAAACGGATACATGTAACTGATTTCAGTAATCATTTAAACTGGGTGTTTATGTGCATTTAGTTTAGCTGCATTTATAGAAAATAGAATCCTGAATGTCCAGGATCTGAAGAGTTAAACGCGTGTAAATCTAAACGCAGGTAAACGTGGCTTTAAGCAGGGACATATTATTGTTTTCCTGAGAGAAAGATGTGTATCTAATATTTAAAAAAAATATATACTCACCTGATTCTCGATTCTGTGGCAGTGACTGCTCATCTCTCTCCCCCTCTGCTTCGGCTGTGGAATGCATCGTCATGTCCAATGCAAGTCAACGGAAGTCCTTCCCACCATGGTACATGGCTGACGTTAAACCTGGTTAGCTTAGAGGATCACAGGGATATCAATGGCCTGATACTCACTGTTATTTACCATACTGGTTGAGAAGGGAATGTACAACATCGATGAATGTTTATAATATGGTGGTAGGAAAGAGGCTGCGTCAGCCACTGCAAGTAATAAGATGAGAACATGCCTCCTGGAATCTAAAAGTATACTAATGGGAGCAAAGATGTTTTTCTTCAAATTTGCACAAGATGGCCACAGAATGGTAAACAATGCAACACAAATAGAGCAGTTGCCTATAGTATTGATATTTGTTTCAATTGTCCTGCAGAAAAAGGAAGATATGGGCATTGGCTGCCACAGTTTTCATACAATACAATGTGTGTGTGTGTGTGTGTATATATTATGAAGGTAATATTGTGTATTGCTCCTTTAGTAGTAGTCCTCACCTGCTACCAGTAATGAAATCTTCTCATTAAGGTATTCCACGTGTTCTCCAGAAGGAGATGTGTTTTGGTTCCAGTTCCCTCCTTTCCATAGAGTGAAGGACACCATTGCCCCTCCATGTGCACACAGGTGAAGGCCTAGCACTTCAATCTGTTCCAGCAGCTCCAGAACCACCTGTCCAGATACAGATTCACCGGCAGAATATCCATTCTTTCCCTCGTTTTCAAGAACAACACTCATTAGAAGACCCACAACCATTTTCCCCCCAGGCCCCGAAGGGGTAGGATCAAGCCAAGAAATGGCTCATGGCTTTGACCAGTCATACAAGCCCCCAAGGAACAAAAAAAAATGATGGGGAGCTTGTAAATTTTGCAAATCCCAAAATGAAAAAAAATAAAAATAAAATACAGTATGTGGTATCCTACGGAGGCAAAAACACTTCAGACAGGCCTGTGCCAACTTGGCCCCCGCTGCTTCTAGACTGTAAAAACTTGTCGATTAGATCAGAAATAAAAAGGTGGTCTTCAAGGCTTTGATGTGAGCAAGAGTTGGAGGCTGGGTAGAAGTCACTGCTGTCTGGCATCGAAAACTGTGTGATAAGTTATCCCAACCAGGCTTTAAAGTTTAAACTGTGACCACACAGGAATGCTCAGTGTTGGAAGGTATACAGGGGAAATGTTCACAACATGTGACACGGAGACACGTTCAAAACAAGGCAACTTGGGAACACTTCCTGGTGGGTGAGAGGTGAAATGCTCTTCTTAGGAAGGCTGCAGACTTCCAAGGCTCTCACTGTGTGATCTTTGTATTCAGCGATGATCCTCCAGCCAGTTCACTACTGTCTTGTGCCTCCTGCAAGCCTGCTGAATACAGGGTGTACCAGGAGTTCACAGCCAAAAACACTTTACTGTCATCGGCAGTCCTTCCCTGCTCCCTGCTCCCTACTCCCAACCAATGGGGAGCCTGGAGGACCTGCACCAGTCACAGAACTCTGCTCAACCTTTCCTCAGCTCAGCTGAAAGGCTGAAAACAAAGCTGATTGGTTGGCAGGCTGAAGTTTGTTATTGTGAAAACTCAATGCATGCTGCAGGCGAGTGCTGAGAACGTGGCTGAGTCATGATCCTCAGCATGAACAGAGTGAGAGAGAGAGAGAGAGAGAGAGAGAGAGGGAGGAAGTCATCTGAAATGTCAAGATTGAAAGCAAATTCATGAATGGGCACTGCACGGATTTATTAAACCTGAGAGAGTGAGCGAGCAACTACGCTCCTTCATATTTGTGTATCAACTTTTGCAATTAAAATGTTACAATCAAAAAAGGAATGTTTCAGTTTTATAGATACCTTATAGAACAATGAATAGTGTTTGCACTTTCCTGCATTTAGGCCCCATTCACACCGGAACACTTGCGTTACCATCCGTTTTAACGGATGGTAAAGCAATGAAAAATGAATGGGTGTGAATGGGGACAGTTCCCACCGCAGCATTGCGTTGCAGTTTCTTTTTTAATGGACAGTAACGCAAGGGCAATAAGAAAAATAAATTGGTGTGAATGGGGACAGTTCACACCACAGCGCAGTGTTGCCGTGTGTTGCGCTGAAAAAAAAAGGAGACTATGCTGGTTTTTTTTCAGTGCAACGAGTCAAAAGCCTGCGCTAACGCACCGTAACACGTTGCTAGCCATTACAGGGAAGTATGTCCACTCAGGACATGTTACACATAAAGCTTGCCCCCAAAAAATGTGACAGAACAGATCGGAAGGAAATTGGAAGGCACTCTCGTTGACTTGCGAGTACCTTTCGATTTTGGTGTCAATGCACCCCTAAAGGATAAGTTTACTTTTCTAACCATGGTCACATCGCAACCACGCCCACTTACCGGAATCGCAGGATTTTCTTATCCCCTCCAGGCTGGTGCTGTATTTTCAATTTGGTGCGGCTGTGTATGGCTCTGCCCAAACAGCCATATCATCCATTCACAGATCCTTTGACACTGTACAATCTGATTGTACAATCTCTGCACAATCTCTATAGATTTGCTGAAACTATGTAAGGCTGGGCACACACCTTACAACCATCGCAAGACTTTTGTCTTGCGATGGTTGTAAGGTACTTAAAAAAATGTACAATCTGCCTATGTTGCATAGGCAGATCGTACTTGCGATGATCGCAAGCCACTCCCCTTGAGGGGCGGGCTTCCGATGACGCAATGCCGAACGGGCAGTGTGCGCTTGCGCACACCAGCCCGTCCGGCTTTTATCTTACGAAC
Source organism: Nanorana parkeri (assembly GCF_000935625.1). Lineage (NCBI taxonomy): Eukaryota > Metazoa > Chordata > Amphibia > Anura > Dicroglossidae > Nanorana > Nanorana parkeri. The sequence goes on from NW_017306534.1 coordinate 709,145, forward strand.
ATGCTACACACCCGCCAAACATCGTACGATGCTCGGCGGGTTTTAAAACATGCTCGTAAGTTTGAAAGTCGTGCGACCTTACAGTAGTAGAGGTCGCACGGCTTCCACACACCTTACGATAGTCGTACGATCGCGGGATTTCCCGCGATTATCGTAAGGTGTGTGGGGACCTTAAGGATCTACCCAAACAATTCATTCAATTGGTATCCAATCAGGCAGGTTCTTGTACTACATAGTTGACGGTAGATGTGAAAGATTGTACGATCAGATTGTACAGTGTATGGTCAGCCTAAGGCCTCATTCATATAGCTTAGAGTCAGCCCGTACAGATCCTTGCGGCATGCATGGCCGTATCGGTCCGTTCCCGGGAAAGACAGGTGCTGCGTGTGATTGTACGCAGCAGCCTGTTCTGAGAACGCAGCCGTACGCCGCTCTACGCTCACCTGAGCTGCACATCCGTGTGGGTGCGGGTGTCCGTACTCGGACGCAGACAGGGTGGATCCTGTCTGTACTGACTCTAAGCTGTGTGAATGAGGCCTAAAGGTTACTAAGGCCATACACCTTACAACCATTGCACAACTTTTTTTGTCCAGACATCTCACCCTCGTTCAATTTTCGTTCAACTAGCCCATCATGCACAGACCAATGTAGATCGCAATTAAGGTTTGTCAGCACCACTAACTGGCTGTTTTTCATCGATCGAAAGAACAGATTTTCGCTTTAACACGTGCATTTTTCATCTTGAGATTTTCGTTGTACAACGACACCAGTAACCTGTCAATTTTTGTCCAACTAGACAAAAAGTTTCTAGCCTTCTTGAAAGACAAAAATCTGCCAGCTGTACAATAATTGAGGTTGTGCACTTCCCATCAAATGGCAGATTTTTGGAAGAAAATGCAGATAAAAATCTCCAGATAATTGTAAGGTGTATGGGCACCTTAAAAGAGATTGTACAGAGATTGTACAATCAGATTGTGTAGTGCATTGTCAGCCTGAAGCTGGCCAGATACACTGTACAACCATCGCAAGACTTTCGTTGTGCGATGGTTGTAAGCTAATTAAAAGCTCCTACGATCTGCCCATCTTAGACAGGCAGATCCCACTGAGGGGAGGGCTTCCGATGACTGCAATGCTGAGCGGGCAGTGTGCGCTTGCGCACACCGGCCCGTGCGGGATTTGTCTTACGAGCACCACAAACCCACCGGCTGGTTTTCCAACATGCTCGTAAGACAATAGACGTGCGACCGTACAGTAGAAACGGTCACATGCCTTCCATACACATGCCGATTATCCTACTATCGCAGGATTTCCCGCGATTATCGTACGATAATCGGCAGGTGTATAGCACCCTTTATAAAGGAGAGTTCTACAATCAGATTGTATAGTGGCCAGCTTAACCCATTAAGACACTTATAACCAACCCAGGGGCGTCCCGTGGCTGGGTGACACCCGGAGTGGTAACCGAGTGTCATCCCGCCGAGACGTCACTGCGCATGTGCATGCGTGACGTCATCACGCGAGTGCACGATGGCGTCATCGCGCACGCGCGGCAGTATTCTGATACCTGCCGGCGGCCATCTTGGTGATGGACGCCGGCAGAGAGAGGAGGGGACAGTCACCCGGCGGGATAAGGTATGCCGCCGGGTCCCCTCCTCTCTCCTGATACTGTCGGGCGTTTGGTCCATGACCGAGCGCCCGACTTTTCAGAGGGGGGTGACACCAAAATGACCGTGAGTCATTTTGGTGTCACCCCTCCAATGGTGTCACCTGGGTGCGGGCCGCACTCCCCTTGTGACGCCACTGAACCAACCCCCATGCAATTCAAATAACTTCCCTCTCAAAAAATATACAATATTTGTAATCAAAGTTTTCACCAGGAACATTTTCCTTGAAATGATTGGTGCTGCTTGTAAAATGTAATATACAAGCCTTGTTTTTATACGGCTTCACGTAGCTTGCAGGACGTCCCTACCCACTGGACACTTCAAAGAGAACACATATGGTAAATCATTAACTTACCTGTGTCAGCGCCACTCGCTCAAGGCTGCAAACGTTGTGAAGGAGGAAGTGTGGGCAGGTGCATGTGCAGTCCAGATCACCGGAGGGGAGAGCAGGAGAGTGACACTGAAATTCAATGACATATAAATATAAAGTATATTGCTGCACTGCTTACCGGATTTTATTCTAAAGTAACCTTTAGACACAGGTGGGTGCTTGTAGTAACCATGGACGGCACCACGATGAATATAGTGATTAAAGAATGTCACCAGCACACCATGCTTTCAAATGTGATCAGAATGACCCTGATGAAGCCTGATGAAGGGGACCCGGTGTGGGCCCAAAAGCGCTTGTACTTGAATGGCATTGTTTTGTCATTTGCTAATCTCATTTGAAAGCATGGTGTGCTGGTGACATTCTTTAATCACTGAAACGTAATGGACGCAGCCGGTAGTGCGCATGCCGGACAGACTCCGTGGGGCACCGGAAGAGAGAGGAGTATGCGGTGGATCAGAGAGGCTGGAGGGACTGTGAAAAACGACTGGAAGGAAGAAGCTGTTCGGATCAAGAGGCATCACTTAAGGTAAGTACTTACAGCAGCATGGGGGTGTGTGAAGGGGGATTGAGGATCAGGTGAGTAATGCAGCTTTATCTGAGTCCCCTAGACAAAACAAACCGTTAACTCTTGCATTGCGAAGGGTAGCCCCACTGCAAGGGTAAATTTTTTCTTTACCCTGAGTTCTTCTTTAGGCTCCTGGTTTTACAATTATACATATATCTGAATTGTAAAATGGCTTTGGTCTAGTATACTAATGCTAGTCCCAAAAGTTTTAATAGTAGGGTATAGTAATGACCTTTTTTATTTATCTGCTCTATATCAAGATATTGAAAAAAATAAACAGATTGAAGAAGTGCTTGCACCTGCACAGCCTTATTCACAAGGGTTACAATTTTCACTTCGAGGGCTGGTCATTTTGGTCTGCAGGAAGCCCCACGGAATGACTTGCAATATTGAATGCAATAGCAATAATAAACAAAAAAACAACATACTCAGACCATATCAGCAGATCTAATTGTTGTGGAAATTTTATTAGGATGTGTTTTTAGTATATTCTAATATTGTCATCATGTCTCTCAGTGTCAGGTTTACTGCATCACATTCGATTGGAGCGTGACCTGGATAAATCGGCACTGGGGGTAAACCATTGGAGTAGATATCTTCCTGTGGATATGCGTGGCGGAGCAGTGTTTTCTTAGCGAGTGTGTGGACGCCAGCTAAGGCCCCTGCGCAAAACACGGATTTATTGGCTTGGCGTGGATGCACTTGCTTTGAGGACATAGTATTATTTAAGATACATATCTGCCTTTATGAAAGTGACGTGCGTTCGTATTTCTGATGCGTCTGATCACCGTGCTGGAAATAGTATGGCATTGTCCCTGCAGATAAAGCTTGCATTCATGAGAATCATAACAACTTTATTGGGCATTGCTCACTGAGCAATGCTGGATAAAGTTTGCTCCAGTGGTAACGGGAGATTACAGACATACACTCCCTTTTTCTATTGTATACATGTGTTTTGTTGGCTGGCTATGATATGTTGGTGTATTGAGGAAGTGATGTCGGTTGTTGACATCACTTCCTGTTTGACATCACTTCCTGTATGACATATATAAAAATAAACCGATATTGTGCTGGGGTCTCTTGGACACAGAATCTCCATCATGAAGCATCTCGACTGATTTCTGCATGAGTGTTGCCTTTCTTTGCACAAAAGATCTTAATACAACTATGTGCTTTTAAGCACGGGGAAATTGTTTGTGTTTGGCGCACTTTTAGCACAGCATGGATTTGTGCGTTTAGCCCAAGCGAATTTCCTTAACACAATGAAAGTAATAGGTACTGTATATAAGTGAAATCAGTCAGAACATGCCACCAGAACCAGAACGTATTACCAGTCAATAAAAGTCAACTCAATCAAGTCAAAACAGGCCAGCCACCTCCTTTAGGCTACACCTTTCTGCTTCATGATTCATTAGCAGACATCCCAACCTGCAAAACCTTATTTCAGGGAGGTGCCCGTCTCATTTCAGGGAGGTGCCCTTTCTGTTTTTTGTATTTTTTGACAGCTGCTGCCGTAAGAAACTCTGTAAAGAGGAGCTTGCACTCTAATGTCCTCCCCACAGTCACATCAGTCTCTGTACAGAGGAGCTTACACTTGTGTCCCCACCCACAGTCACATTACCCGATGGACGCAGGGCTTCGTGACACGCTGGACATCTGCACCGGGAAAAAAAATTGTTTAGTTTCAGCTTGTTTTGATTCGGATTTTGTGTTATTTTGTTTTTAGGGATTTGGACGAAATTCGTTAGCGGTAGTCGGTACGAATGTTCATTTCCGTTTCATGTTCGTATCGTTCCTTTCATTGCAGCAAAGTGACATTAAAAAAATGTTTTGTCACTTTGCTGCAATGAAAATTCATCCACAAACGAAAATGTGTACAGAGTTGATAAATACCACAAAATGATGGGGGGACACACATTATATATATTTATTTATTTATATATACATCAGATTTGTGAATTGATGTTCAAGTATCTGTCAGTGTAAAGGTCACAATTTATTAGACAGCCCAAGACCTACTGAGGAGTAAAGTCCCTGATACACAGTTGACTAGTTGCTATGGGCAGCAAATGAAATAAATGTTCTCTATAACTAGACAACCAGGACATATAACAGCACTCTCTCAACCCTGCAGCCGCAGATCTCAGTGCCTGTACCTGCTCTCAATAGTAGTCTATGTCCGCCCTCTCTGTGCAGCAAGTAGCTTCTTCCTTCTGAGAGCCAAGCCTCGTTCTGAGGCTACTCTAGAGATCACATGACCTTCCTCCAGGAGGCAAGCCTCGTTCTGAGGCTACTCTAGAGATCACATGACCTTCCTCCAGGAGGCAAGCCTCACTCTGAAACTTTACCCACTGATATCTTACCGAAAAGGTTTACACAGAGTAAACCTTTCAGGGAGAAAATGCCTCTCTCGCGGACGTCAGGGAGCCGCTATCTATTAGAGGGAGACTCCCTGAACATCAGGGAGACTTGAGATCCCTGCATTAGAATATAATGTAACTGGTCTTTATGGCTCAGCTGGGATGAGGCAGCTCACCAACTGTTTCATGGGTCTTCCTGAACTGATCCTTATGACGAGGAACAGAACTCATCCTATTCCCTTGCATCAGTCTTGGTTCTCCAGTGCAGATATACAGTACAGAGTGGGTTCATTGTTCTGAATCCTTTGGGTAGCTGCATGGAGAACTGCTCCATTTGCTTAAAATGCAGCCTGAAGCAGACAAGGGGAAAGAGGGAAGTTTAGTTGAGCAGAAAACACCGGTCCACCTAAAGCCTCCTGGAAACTCTAAATAGATACAAATTACCAATATACTTCAATGTATCTTTCTGTAAGGCCCCTTTCACGCGGCGGCGTCTGTTCCGATCAGCAGGGGTCCATGAACAGATATGGGGCAGTACAGAACGTATGTCACTTTTGTGACCTCCGCGTCCATTCAGTTTTTTCCTCCATGTTGCGATGTAGGAACTATGTCTATGTTATGTCTATGGAGAGTCGGATGTAAATCGGCATGTGTCAGTTTACATCTGATTACCTCCGATCCATCAGATTCAGGTCCACCAAAACTGAACTAATTTCTAGACGTACTCGTATGTAATCGGGTGTAAACAGGCGCACATCCCTTTACATCCCCATAGATCAGGGGTGGGCAACTTCGGTCCTCCAGCTGTGCTTTAACTACAAATCTCAACATGCCTCTGCCTCCTGGAGTCATGCCTCTGTCAGTCTTGTAATGCCTGATGGGACTGGTAGTTCCACAACAGCTGGAGTTGCCCACCCCTGCCATAGATTAACATTGAGCTTCTGATAAGGTCCGTCTGAAAACTAACAAGTGGACCTGATTGGAACGCAACTCCTATGATAGCGCTGCAGGTTTATATGGTAAAAGCTATGGCTTTGTTTAGACATACTATATTTTTGAGAGGCCAGCAGGGTTGGTACAAGTGCTGTAGCAAAACATCTTGCTGAGACAGGTGGAAGTGTCAGATATGTCATCAGTCAAGCTATTCACAACGATTCTGTCTCCAAATATAGAGAAGCTGTTCTCGTATTATGTAAGGATCATGGTCTGACCCTGCCAGGCTGGTACCTGTCCATATTAATACTGTGTGTTACATTGAACCAAACAGAGAGAGATTGCAGTTTGGAATCTCACTTATAGACTTGGACCTTGCATGGCATCATCTTTAAAACAGTATCCTTAATCAACAAAATATATTTAGATTCATCTTTTCTTCAGTGGTTTTGGTAATGAAGAGGAGAAATCTAAGCATTTAAAGCTAGCATAAATCTTCTAATCCCTTGGTCAAAATTCAGTGATATATCGCTGACTAAGACCCCATTCACACTGAGCGACATGGAAATCGCGCTACTTTGAGCGACATTGAGCGACGAGCGACATTGAGCGACGTTGAGCGACGTTGAGCGACGTGTCGCGCGACATCGCGCGACTTCTTCCTATTGGGCTGTATGCAATCAGGAGCAATATCGCTCAAAATCGCTCTAAAAAAGGGTCATGTAGAAGCGACAAGCTACCAGCGACGAGCTACAAGCGATATTGAGCGACATTGAGCGACGAGATGTGAACAGCTACATTGAAATGTATTGGTGAAGCTACATAGAGCGATATAGTGCGGAAATATGAGCGATGTCGCTACAAAAATCGCGCGATAAATCGCTCAATGTGAACGGGGCCTAAGTGGGTTATTCACTATTGAGCCTGTAGCCACCATCACCTTCTGTGATGTGGCTACTAGACATTTAGTGATAGCCAGGGCTGTAGTCAGCGTTATAGTGGTTATTATATAGTTAATTCCAGGTGTCTGGCATTGTCTGTACCCCCTGGGTGGAGTGGGACAGCAGCCAATCACTGGGTTTCTCTCAACCAGTGGTACATGCTGGGATAGGGTACATATGCTGGAGGGATTTGCCATGTGCTAGGACTAGCCGGGACCAGCCATGGATAAGGGCTGGGTGATGTTCAGCCTGCCCCCCAGGCTAGGCCTGAGGGTGGGCATATGCTGGTGTGAGGTAAATGTTTCCCTGAGACCTCCAACATGGGGGAGGCCTGTGTTACTGTCAGAGGAAGAGACCCAGGACAGAGGATGTCTCTTGGGGTTTCCTGGAACCTAAGGACTTCAGGAGCATGACCAGTGTCTCTCCTATTGAGGATCTGTATTCATCCTTGCTATTTATTTACATTTTACAAATATTTGTTCCAGTTTTTTTTAAAAACTCTTTTCATTGATTTTCTATTCTGGTCGGTAGAATAGGGGCGAACGGCAGCGACTGAGCTGCCGGAGCTTTGGCTCAACCGATCCAGATGTTGGATCAGCTGAGTGGAACTCCTTCTGCACTTCGGCTCAGCCGAACATGCAGTGCATATTCGGCTGACCAAAGTGCCTGCCGAAGGCAGCCGATGTGCGGCTGATTTCAGCCGATGTATGGCTAAAATCAGCCGTACTGAGGCGCAGTGAATAACCAAACATTGTTCGGCTCACTTCACTTTGGCTGGGTTATTCACTCGGGTGCCTTTGGCAGTTTTGTGAATACCCCCCTAAGTATCAGCCTCTTCCAGTCCTGAGCTCTGACTGAGAAAGGAAGAAGCAGCAGAAGGAGCCAATCAGTTGTGTTGCAGTGCAAGTATCATGCTGAAAGGAGGAGAACACAGAGTAGCAGTGAGAGATGAGATTATCGGTCTGCTGCTTTTCCTTTCACTGTCCAATCACAGGTTAGGGGTGAAGAGAAGGCCTATAAGTGTTACTGAACTGCAATAGAAAAAATAATAATCATGTCTTCTTCCCCACAAGACAGGGAGCTGGGGTGAGGAAGAGCGGTGTAAATCTGGATTGGATTGGATGGATAGAAGTACGCATCTTTTGGCAGGTAACAGCTCCCTTTTATGTTTTTCATCTGTGTATCTAGCTGTTTGCCTGAAACTCAACTCTAAAACCCAACCCTGTGCATTTTTTCAGTAGTACCCCTGCAGTGGCTGAAAACAAATAAAGCTTCTCTAGCTGCAATACTTACCTCCTCTCCAGCACTGTCCCCAGCAGTATTTCCTTTTCACCATTAAATATTCTTAGATTACCGGGATGAATGACACTTAGCACCATTCAACTTGGAAGACTGAGGACACCAGTCACCACAGCCTCCTGCACTCACAGTGTATTGGTGCAGGCTTTATAACATGTGCACTTTTTATTTAATTCTTTTATTGCTTTGTGGTACTAATCATGTGATTTGGGTAATAACAAAAGGAGTGAGACCAAGAAAAAATAAAAGCATAACTGTGTGCCTTGGGCAGTGCAAACTCCAGTTTACAGAGTTGACAGTCAACTGTAACCTGCTTTGGCAGCTACTGGGGGCTTGCAACTAATTGGATTTAAGCTGTGCTTGCTGCAGAAACTCATTGATTTTCATGGGCCCTGTGCAAAACATAGTATAATTAATTGATAAGAAAAATATGCACAAAGTTAATAAACATTACAAGTAAAAAACGATTGGTTTTATTCAGATGACATATTCAGGAGACAATATGATGAGAAAGCAAAAAAAGAGGAGTAAAATAATTGGCAAAGTTCAGCTTATCTTCTGCTATAAAGCTGCACAGACATTATCACTGTGCAGAAGATTAACAGTGGGCAGTGGGCAGTGGGCGGGTGCCATAGCCATCCCGCTATTGACTATGATACCCCGACTGCATGTTGTCAATAAGCAGCAGAGTAGACCTGACGGCGAACTTAGTGCTCTGAATTCCCCATCAGACTCCGCCCACTGCCAGCATCATGTACAGTTGGCAGCATTGGATGTCAAGGAAGCTGTTAGCAACATCCGACAGCATCCTTAAGGACCAGTAATGCTGACAGTGGGCAGAGCCTGATTCCCCATCAGGCTACACCAATGTCATTGTAACTGACAGTGGGTGTCACTGGTTGTCCTGAAAGCAGCCAACAGCATTGTTAACAACTGGTGACAGTGGGCAGAGCCTGCCATTCTTCAGCAGAGCAGACCTGATGGGGAACTCAGTTCTCTGAATTCCCCATCAGGCTTCACCCACTGTGCGTGTCACTAGTTGTTATGGAAGCTGTCGGTTAAAGCTTACAGTGTCTTTAATGACCAGTGATGCTAACAGTGGGCGGAGCCTGATTTGAAACTCTACAAACTGAGTTCCACATCAGGTCCGCTCTGCTGCTAACTGGCAGGTGCCATGGCTAGCCTGCTGTCAACAGCAGAGCAGACCTTTTGGGGAACTCAGTTTTCAGAATTGCCCATCAGGCTCCACCCACTCAATATCACTGAGACAATTATGGGAAAGGTGCAGCATTCCTGGGAGGGAAAATGGTAGAAAGACTGGAGGAGCTTTTAAACTAGAAAGTGGGGGGGAGGGTATAAAAATAAAATTACTTAAACTAAACGTTGATAATTTAATCGTAGATAAAAATAACACAGAAAGTAGTAAAAAAGGAGTTAATAATAGTGGGCTCACTCCAGTCAATATAGGAAATCCGTTGGCACATGTAAGTATAACTAACAACGGACGACCGAAATCAAGGCAGAATAATAACAATAAAAATAGTGGGGAACAACAAGGTAGTAAACTTTTGTCCCACAAAAAGAGAGGAATTAAATGTATGTACACCAACGCTAGAAGTCTGGCAAATAAAATAGAGGAGCTTGAAATTAGGTTAATTGAAGAGGACTTCGACATAGTGGGTATAGCGGAAACCTGGCTGGACAGCACGATCAGTCACGCAGGGGTTAAATGTAAACAAGGGAGGGATGCTGGCTGACATCATTACCCAAATATTGCCATACTTAAGTAATGATATCAGCCAGTATCCTTAGCTCCTTTTTTTTTTTACATTTAACTGCTGTCTGGGGCCAGGGATGAGTAATTGATTGTAAGGACTGCAATGGTCTGGTGTCACGTACCTGAGTAGAGACTGAATGGAAGGGCTTTGCTTGCGCTTCTTGTCCAACACTCCTGAGAGTGGGAACAGGGAGTGTGTGGACACAGAGTAGCACAAGTGTCGGTAACGCAAATATAACTGAGTGAGTCCAGGAACGCAGGGGATCAGGCTGAAACAGGAGACAGAAGCAGGCTGAGAATACAGTGCGAGGTCAAACCAGCTGGGCAGCAAAGTACAGAATTGAGAACCAGGAGAGATGTCGGGGTCACAGGTGGAGGTCAAGAGCAACGGATCAGTGAGGTACAAGGCAAAAGGCAGAAGGCAATCCAGTAAACAGGTTGAGGTCACAGGCAGGCAGCGTACAGTAGGAGTGATTGAGAGGCAAGCTGGGTCAGGTGAAGGAATCAAGCATGCAGGTTAGATCGAAGGAAACAGGAACAAGCAAATCTTCCAGCAATTTGTACACATTACAAACCTAAAGAAGAACTCCAGCTTTAATTATATACTTACATTGGTCCAGCTTGGCAGCTTGGCCACAGGGATCATGTGACTACTACAGTGTATTACAGCGTCTTCCGGGTCCCTGATACAGCCACTATGCAGAGCGACTTCCCTGTGCTGTAAAACACAGATAGTCGCTCAGCTGACTATAGCGGCCATTTAGAGGAAGCCTAGTATTTTTCTTAATGAATACTAGGTATTCTCGAATTGATGTGACATCATCGCCCCTAGTCCCCCCTAAAATGCCAGGTGTCCACTGAATGACTGCTATAGTCAGCTGAGTGACTCTCTGTGATTTAACAGCACAGGGAAGTAAGTTGCTCAATATAGCGACTGTATCAAGACCCAGGAGACAGTGTAATAGACCATAGTAGCTGCAGCTACTACAGTGTATCATAGGATCCCCATGACCCTGCCAGGTATCATTATATATATAGTGCAATATAAATGGGTAAGCCGTATTAGTCCAGTAGACACACATATATATATACATATATATACACACACGCATACATTGTTGCAGACTGGACCAATGCAAGTATATGCTGTATATGAATAAAGCTGGAGTTCTTCTTTAACTTTGGCCACCAAAACTCCATAGATTAAAGTATGCCAAACTCCCAGAAGTGTTGGTTTCTGTTAAGGACTTTAACTGGTCAATTTTCTTTAGTTGGGTGGAATTTGGTGGCGTGGGCAGCAGGAGAAATAAATATTCACTTTCTTTTTTACAGGCACATGTTTTATGGCCACTTTCAGTTTGTGTTTGTTTACTTTTCCTGTGTAATAATGTAATGTCCGCACCCTTAAAACGGCTTAAAGCCCAACTCCGGGCAGGAGGACAGTCAGATGTATCGTTAGTATGTGGGATTAGCTAGACAGTCACAGGCCTAATCTTCCAAGCTGCTGCCAACATCCTTTAAAAGGAGTTTCTTCTTTCACCTGATTAGTAGAATTCTCGCTGTTCTCTTGAGTCACTCATGAGAAAGGTGCTGCAGATCTCATAAACCTCAGTGCTGCGGTCGCATCCCTCACCCTCCCTCCTCCTTGCCAGTCACAAAATGGAGCCAAGGGCCCTTTGCTTTGTGATTGGCCAGGGGTAAAGACGGTCGAGAATGCAACCGCAGCACTGAGGTCTATGAGACCTGCAGCACCTTCCTATCCAGTGCCCCAGATGTACAGTGGGAGCAGTACAAATCATGTGAGAGCAGAAACTCATTTTGAGGCTACTGGAGGCAGCTTGGATGATCAGACCTGCGAAGATCTCTCTAATTACCAGTGCTAATGATATATCTGCTCCTGTCCTCCTGCTTGGAGTTGGGCTTTAAACAGGTCTTTTTGTTCACCAGATTAAAGCTCCAGTTGTACTACCAGACTCATTTAGTGATTGGAGGAGGAGAGATGGTGTCACAGCCATGCCCCCTCCTCTCCTCCTCCAATCACAGGGTGCCTTATAGTCTCTGAGAAAAGTACAAGGCATTTTGTGAATGGGCAAGCAGCGAGGTAGGGCTGGGATGCAAATGGAGCACTTCAATGCTTGAGTCGCTTCCCTCTTTTCCGCAGAGCACAGAAGAATGGTGCCATGTGCAGAAACCAGCATGCTGCAATGCAAAATGTAAATACTTTGCAGTTTTCCTCTACACGAAACACAGCTTTTTAATAATATTTGACACGCCCTGTGCATTGTGTGAATATATGAAGTAATAGGAGTTTAATGATGTTTTTATACCAGAGCCCTTTCTTTATAGTTTTGTTAGTTTCTTCAAAATAAACATAATAAGAATGAGTTGCTCTTAGTGCTCTGAACCAGAATCTTTATTAAATTAAACAGAGCAAAGTTCAACTGTTTCGTATGAGTAAACAGTATTCTATTCTTAGTGGCACTCTGTATCATCTTGTTCTATTAAGTCATTGTGTTCTGTTCTGTTGTCAGACCTACTTTCCGAGTCTATCCTTTATGTGATGCTAGCAAGTTGCTCCATTATAATGTGCAACAGACAGCGAGAGACTTTACGTGTCCTTGCTCTCTACTGCCACTATATGGCACACTGTGTTTATTGTGTGCCTGCTTTGTTCACACCAAACAGCACTGAGTTCATTGTTGAAAGGATAACCCTGCACTACCTAACACAGACCAATTAAAAATGTTACAATAAATGAAACAATAAAAGAACGAGCATGAAGGACAAATGGAGGTTTCAGATAATGTACAAAGAAATAATTGGCACCAGTTACATAATGTGTCACTTAAAGAGTAAAATAATGCTTTTAACATATGTGAGTTGGTTTACAAAGGGGTCTGTAAAATGTAAGCATTAGGAGTATATTTTTAATAACCAGGCACAGATTTATAGTGAAGGTTTTTAGGGTTTAGCATAACTGATCCCTCAAGTCCTCCTCACCCACAAACAGACTCGCACTGGCCCATCAGTACACCCGCCGGTGAGCCCCGAGTATGTAGGGCAGTGGTTCTCAACCTGTGGGTCGGGACCCCCTCGGGGGTCGAATGACGATTTGCCAGGGGTTGCCTAGTGGCTCTCGGCTGCCGGAAGAGAGACACTTTCTCCCGGAAAAGTCGGGACCTTTCTCTGCTCTGTTTTTTCTTTTGAAAATCGGGGGCCGCCGTAAGTCAGAAAAAAAAAAACCCACCATAGGAATGCATAGCTAGATTCCTATTGGCTATTTCACTTTGAAAAAGCCAATAGCAAACTAGCTATTGCACCCACCCTCTGATGCTGCCAATCAGCAGAGGGAGACCTGAAGTTCTCCATCAGGTCCCCTTCTAGTGATTGACAGCAGCAGAGGGCGAGTGCAATATGTATGTATTCAAGCAAACAAATATGTAAAACACACCTCTAGCTATGCATTCCATTTTCCCGGTCCGCAGCTGCAGAGATCGGGAAATGTCTCACTGCCTGTGATTGGCACTGCGGGCTGTCAGCTTCCTGGCGGGCTCGGCACGTGGAGCTGCGAACACGCCCGAGCCCATCCCTATCAATGACAGTACTGCGGAGTATGTACCTCATACGTTATATAGCCACACACTTTAAAACCAATTCTTCTAGTTCCAGCTGCAGAGCCCGGTCCTGTATTTGCCTATAGCAGTGGTTCTCAACCTGTGGGTCGCTGTGCAAGGTGAGAGTCCTCCTCAGCTCTCTCCTAGCGCAGCAGTGTCAGTTCTCCTGCCACGCCTCCAGATGACGCTGCAGCAGCTACGTCATCCTTAAATTTTACCTTTGGGGGTCACCACAACTTGGCAAATGTTACCAAGGGGTCCCGGCCCTAGAAAGGTTGAGAACCACTGATGTAGGGCAAAAAATATATGTGGGGAGGTGTCATTGACAGCCAGTCAATTTGTTTGCCTGCACCCAAACGTCCTATTTTCCCACAGGGACAGAAGTCATGCGACCCAGGCAACAGCCAACCAACCTCTTTCTTGTCCACTGGCTGCACCTGCACCCTACTCTTCTCTAATTTACTATCCTAAACATTACTAATGGGTTTCTGAATGTGAATTGGATTTTTGTTTTTGTTATTTGGGAGTTTCAGTGTCACTCGTCACCCACCCTCACCTTCTCTAATGTATTGACTAAACATTTCCTATGGGTTCTCTGACTGAGAATTGGATCTTTTATTTGGGGATCACAGTCTGGATCTCATTAGCCACCCTAGACTTATCTAATTAACCAACTAAAACTTTACTAATGAGGAATGCGCATGCACAACAACGACACACAAGTGAATCTCCCCCGTAGTGTGTGCACACCTGTTCCTGGTGCCAGGCAGGCTATTTAAGGAAGTCTTCTGCATCTGCACACTGTTGAGAGTTCTCCAGCTGTATTCTGCTTTTCTTGATTCCATTCTTTAGATTTATTTGACCCGCCTTAATTCCTCACTCTGCTGCTTGCTGCCTGCCCTGTGACCTCGGCTTGTCCTCCGACAATTCTTCTGTTCCCTGATTTGGTGCCACCCTGCTCGCAAGTGTATAACCTGGCCTTCTCCTTACATCACTTTGCCTCCTGATTTTGTACCACGCCACCTGCATGTTTCTGACCAACTGCTGTCTCATTTCCAGTGGGGCTCAGGCGAGAGTTGCAAGTGGAGGCCTACCTCATCAATTCAGGCTCACACCAAGGTACGTGACACTACCAATATGAAAGCCATGCTTATCTTTTGGGTCAGTTGTGGCTGATTTTAATCTGAAGTGGGGGGTGGGGAGGGAAGGTATGGTGTGACTGACTGGTCTAATGAAAAAAAGTCATTATGTAGTATATCTATATGTATGTTCATTATTCCCTCCATTCTTTTTTTTTTGCCAAGTATTACAGCATAAAAATCGAATTGTCTAAAACTTTACTTGGAATCATCATTTACAACAATTCCAAAAACCTAATGCTACACATGATATGTGTTACCAATAGGTCGCACTGACATGTCTTCTGAAAGTTATCCACAAACGAGAAAAGTATAGAGGTGCACCAAGAGAAGAGAGAATGTAAACTAAGTCACAAAAAAGCTAGAAGCCACAAAAATTAGTCCTCAGAAAAGGACTGGTTGAAGTGGGATGAGTTTATTTCAGCGCAAATTATGCCCATAAAAACTCTACTACTTATAGCCCTGCACAATCTGCAATGACAAGTTTGTCTGTGAGTGACCAGGTGACTGAAAACGTGAGACAATTTCAGAGGCGCTGGGAGAAGTCTTTTGCTTTTCTTTCCAACAGACCCAACTAAATCTGAGCCTGGAGTTAGCTTACTAGCTTATGGTTAGACAGCTCAATAATGGTCAGTTTCCAATGGAAGATACTGGAAGCAACATAGAGATTGGACAGTAAAGGAGAGCACCAGACCAATCATATTTCAGAGTCCATAAAAAAATGTAATGGGCGTTGGTTGTTTGATCACCATAACCAATAAACTTTTTTATGGACTTTGAAATATGTTTTGGTCTGGTGCTCTCCTTTTCTGTCCAATCTCTCAGCTGACTGAAAAGGCAGATGAAACTACAGGTGGTGACACAGGGAGATATGAGAGTGTGATCCTGTATGTAATGAACCTACTTCATGTTTAGATTTGCCCCCAACAACTGTAAAAACTGTGATCTTATATGCATACATGCCTTCTTAAAGAAGAACTATGAGGTGAGTGCTTTTCACTCACCTCATAGTTCTAGCCGATCTGTGACAATGAGACTGTCACAGGTCGGCTCAGTAGATCAGGAGGTGAGCGAACACATCCCGGCGTTCGCCCACCTCTCGATCCCGTCACGGCTCTCTGCCGTGACAGGGGAGGGGCTGGATTCCCCCCTCCCCGCTCCGATCCTCCAGCGCTGACTGGCGGAACGTACAGGGGAGGGGGCGGGTACAGCTGGCTCTGCCTCTAGATAGGCAGAGCCAGCTGTCACTCACGCAGCTGGGCGGATCCAGACATAATTGTCGGGATCCGCTTCAGCCGCGGCGTCTCAGTGTACATCGAGCTTTAGCTCGCGGTATACTGCGGCGTCTCAGTATACCGTGAGCTGTAGCTCGCGGTATACTGAGCTTAGGGTGACGGGAGGACGCTAGTTTGTGTCCTCCCGTTACCCTAAGGAGAACTATGGGGAAAAGCCCTTAACCCCATAGTTCTCCTTTACAGCACACATCTGTGAAATCTGTAATGTTCTGCTCTGTTATGTCTTCTATCCCTTCAGAGTCTGTAATTTCATGCCAAGATGTGCTTTCCACATATGTTGAATTTATAATTTTGTGGTCAGATATGCCTTTACTTTCAGAATATGGTGCTTCACCTTCAGATATGAACTCTATATCTAAATAATTATTTTTCACATGTTCTAATACACTTTCTAAATCTAAGTCTAAGACATTTGCGGCACCAGATCCTTTGTCTAGTAAATTTACTAAATTATGTTTTATGAAAGCACACCCTATGCAGCCATCGTCAGATGGCTGACCATCAATCTGGCCAAATAATCAGCCATGGTACAATTCCAATGAATGCTTCTGATCATTTGACAAATATCCGGCTGTGTGTTGGATCATAATTCAGAGCTATTAAATGATAGTGTTTATCACATTGCTTACATTTATGGCCAATAAACCATATTTACAATCATTATTTTCAGTGAATTCCGTGTGTGTTGTAGTATTTGATATTTTAATATATTGATTGTTTAATCATTTATAGTTAAGTTGATAAAGTGCTATATATATGGCCACCTTAAGAAGGGCTTACCATTACTTTTCCTTTCACTTCCTGTTGTGTCTATGTGACACAATCAATAATGCCAAACCTCTTTTTTGGCTTTACTTTTGGTCACATGAGCACAATTACTATTGTACGCCTGTGACCCAAAGTCAGCATCTAACGGGGTACTTCTCGCTATAGTCTGACAATGTAGAGCCACGCTCCAGCCGTGAAGGAACCCAATAATATCGTTGGGATCCACTGGGCTACATGATTAACAGTAATTGGTCGGGAAGCTGACCTGATTGGTCGGGAAGCTGACCAATCAGGAAGCAAGGTGGCGAGTGTTTACCCGCCCCCTGGTTTCCTGATTGGTTAGAAAGCAAGCTCCATGCTCCCTCATCACCTGGTGATGAGGGAGTATGGATACGGCTTCCCTGCTAATCAGGAAGCCGGTTGGCAAGTCATTGAACGCTACGTGACTTCCTTAATGGGACTGCCTGTATCGGCATCGGTATCTGCGAGTACCAAAACGAAATATTGGTAATCGTACTCGATACAGAAAAAACGTTATCTGTGCATCCCTAGTTTTAACCATTTCCTGCTGTATCCAAAAACAAAAAAGAAAGCTTTGGTGCCAGATATACTTTAAAGTAGCAGTTCTATGCTATCACTGTACACTTCACTGGTGACAGGAAAATAATTACCTTTCATACCTAATTTATAATGTCTTTTCATAGATAGTATGATATTGTACTGTTTTTAGCTACTTTCTATAAACTACAAACCAATCATACAAGATTTAACATTCCAGATGTAGTTCTAGTTTTGACCTCCAAGCCCAAAGAGAACTGGACAAGTTTGTGATGTGCACATCACTTGCCTGGCTTGCTTTCCGATGCATCATTCTGTGCGTTGACATTAAGTAAGCATTTCGCTGATGACCAATTTAAAAATCAAAATAGGAACTTTGCAATGAGCTCCTCATAGTCCTAGGGTTCTGGGAAGCTGAATATCCCCTAAGGCTTGATTGATAAAACGTGGCATTTATCCTATCCCTTGGATGATGTTCAGCAAACTTTATGGCTGAGGCAAACAGCTGGTAAAGTGGGTTCAGAGAAAGGTGAAGGTAATCCACACATACAAATACAAGAGGATAATGATTTTAAAAGGCATAATAGTTGTAATAACACCATTAACCTTTTGCTTCAAATTATTGAATTTGTGGTATTTTTTCAGCACGCTAATGAAAGGTTCACACTAAGTATGATGCACATTAACGTCACAATATGCAATTTTTGATGACTCTTTTTTTAATATAAATACAGGACAGCTATTTAGCAGTTTGGGAAGCATTCCGCATTTTTCTGCATTCTCACATTGCACTTAATGTGTCTGAATGGTATTCAATTTTAAAAGCTTGTAGGTGTACCTAAGAAGCATGCATCTGTTTTACCTCAGGGTCTTCACGAGCTGTAGGGCACGGCCTCGAAATGTAGATCCATTAGAAGTGTGTGAAGGAGGTGAAAGAAATTCATTTCAGGAAGAAAAACACGTTTCATTGTTCTAGTCTTCAAAATCAAACAATGAAACAAATTAATGATCACATGTAAGGTTAGAGGCAACACTCAGCCTTTGGGGACTGGCTGTGAGAGGTAGTTGTGCCCCCAACAGGTATTGTAATGTCATTATGCAATATCTTTGGTAGCATTATACTACAATCCACATTGCATGATGAGAGGCTTTGCAGTTGGCTAAGTGCCTGTAACCCTCTACAGTGCCAGGTATAGGTTTGTTCCCAGCTGTGACCACTGCAACCCCTGTAGCTCTTCCACAGTTTAAAGCCCATTTCCACCTTTGTGGAAGTATAAAAAAACAAAAACAAACCCAAAACATATGCCAGCAATGTGCAGCAAGTGTACATGAAGCAGGCATATGCAGTTGCTGTGTATGAACACAGAAACTTACTTTTTTTTTGTCCTGTTTGTCTCTTCATGGCTCCTTTTAAAATGGCTGCCTCTGTGCTTTGCAAGAAGCCTGCGTAAATTGACACACTCTCTCTGAGCTTTCTCCCCCTATTCATCAGTATTTATAGTGGCAACCCCCCTGGACAGTGTATTGTGGAAAGAAAGAGCTGGTGTGCAGTGATCTTGTTACAACAACTCAAAGGGAGGGTGTCAGCTGCTTTACAATCCAACTCCAGTGTCGGACTGAGTTTCCTGTGGAGAAAATGTTCAGTTAGTAGGACTCGGGCCTACTAAAAAGCCCTTAAAAAATGTAGAAAGCCTGCAATGTGATTAATGAAAATGTACACGTATATACATCATCACTGTACTTCTACATTACCATAATAAATGCTAATCACGTACAAAGGTGGAAATTGGCTGTATGTATTGCAGCTTACCAGTCCTTAGATGTGGTGGATCTATTATTTTCTTTTGTCAGCCTTTATTAAAAGAGAATTATGGCCAAACCTTTTTTTGGCTATAGTTCTCTTTTGGGTCACAGAAGTACATTTACTGCTCGCTGTATGCTGAGAGAGCAGAGCCATGCCACAGGCGGGTAAAATCTGACAATATTGTTGGGATCCACCCTGCTGCCTAACTGACATCTGGCTCTTTCTCTCAGAGCCAGAGTCAGCTGTGTCTGCCCCCTCCCCTGTCTGTCCCTCCAAGGAGCGCTGGAGGAACAGAGAGAGGGGAAGGGGAAATCCCTAATGTCAGTCACCACTCTCTGCAGTGACAAGCTGTGAAATGAGCAATCAGAGGTTTGTGATTGCTCGGTGCTTGAGCTATAGAGCTGGTGTGATAACTGCAGTGTCACACATCACCTCAAACTCTTGGGAAGAGTACATTTTACTCTCCCAATACTTCTCCTTTAACTTTTATTTACCTGGTGATTCTGCCAGTAACACACTTCCGTCCTGTCCAATGCTCACTTATCATAATGTATTTAAGGAGGATCAGCATTGTCACCCTGGGACACTAAGAGTGTTAGCACTCAGGAACATACAGTAGATGGAATGTGTTCTGCAGTCCACAGAGAGACTCAGGCTGAGCTTATAACATCATTAGAGATTTCAGTGCAGCATTGTCAGCTTAGTAAAGAAAATTAAAAGCTCACTGGATTTCTGGCAGCAACAACGGGAATTTTTGTTGCACTGATTAAACAGATATAACTAAACCCTTTCAATTGTATGTTTAGCAGACCAACAGTTAGCTAATAATGGAAAGTTCATTGTCTGGGTTTACACACATTTTAAAGGTATATTCCAGGTTATTTAGAAAATATTCAATGCACGCATCTGAATAAAAGAAAAACAAAATGTGCATTCACTATTTTATTGCCTTGGAGCCAGTAAATCATTGCTACCGCAATTAGTGAATCATGGGTGCAATGCTCTCGCTCCTGCAGACTCTTGCTCTGGTCCATGTCCATACCAAAGTACGCACATCAACTTACACGGACAGGAGAAAGTGTCAATAGACTACAAGTGTAGTAACCTCACCACACTTGTATCCCTTTGAGAACTACAAGTCCCTACAAGATCCTGTCAAGGGATCTATGAATGCATGATACTGCTGTGTGCTTTAAGATCCTCATACACATCTAGAACATTATCTGCAGTGGGCATCTAAATATGTAGGCACAGTAAATGACTGCTGTTTTAACCTAGTGGCTGGTATGTAGATAGTGTGAGTGGCATGCTATAGCTGCATAGCATTTTATTTATCAGTTGAGCTGAGCTATGTTTTTTATTATTGTACTTACTGGGTATTTCTGGAGCCCCAAAGTCTTATTTAATATCTACCATAAAGGAAATACATCAGTGCAGTGTATGATATTGTTGATTATATAATGACTGTTAACGCAGTGGCTTACTGGTAGCAAATCCTGGCTATGATACTATCTGCATACAATTTGCATGTTCTTCTGTGCTTGCATATATTTTCTTCCACACTCCAAAAACATACTGGTAGGTCACCTCCTATCTGCCTTGACACCAATTTGAGTCCCCAGGGAGAAAAGTGCTATTTATCTCAATAAATATATTTATATCATACTTAGATATTGATAACATCCACTCATTGTAGCCCACAGACATGCACTTATCTTTTAATATGAACTTTGCACTCATGAATCACACATAAAATTGAATCCAAAATAAACATTATTGCTGCTCTGGTGTGGGTTCCAATAATGATCTATTAAAAAGAGCTTGTAATGTGTGATCTTAATGGAGAACAAACTAGTGCTTGTTTTTATTGGCTTGTAAGTTTCTCAAACAAAAGACATTATCACAAAGCCCCAGGTGCAAGAATATTATTTTGCTTCTAAAAGCAGTTTAGAGCCCCAAAATATAATTCCTGTGATCAATTTGCTGTGCGCTATGGTCCCTTAAGGTGACTTGCTCTCATTGTTTTGCACCTGCTGTGCCAGTAGTAGTTAGACTACTGGAAAAAATGTTGCAGAACAATGATTTTAAAATGCAGTGATTCACCTTACAGATCCCCAAGTGTGGCACATAACGAGGCAATATACAGCATTTCACGTATAGTGGATAGCCGCATGTCTCGGCATTTAAGCAAATATACTAAATTCACTTTGGCAGTTTGTACAGCTGAACCCAGTTGGCTCCAGACCACAGAATACAGTTACGTGAACAAATAAGCTAATTGTATAAAATATTTATTACCAGCTAATATACATTAATATTTGTACTATAAGAGCTATGCTATACACGCGGGATTTAAAGGAGAACTATGAGGTGAGTGCTTTTCACTCATCCTCATAGTTCTAGCCGACCTGTGACAATGAAACTGTCACAGGTCGGCTCAGTAGATCGGGAAGTGAGCGAACACATACCAGCGTTCGCTCACTTCTGGATCCCTTCACGGCTCTCTGCCGTGACAAGGGAGGGACTGGATTCCCCCCTCCCTGCTCCGATCCTCCAGCGCTGACTGGCGGAATGGACGGGGGAGGGGGCGGTTACAGCTAGCTCTGCCTCTACGCAGAGGGGTGGATCTAGACATAATTGTCGGGATCCGCTTCAGCTGCGGCGTCTCAGTATACCGCGAGCTGCAGCTCGCGGTATACTGAGCTTAGGGTGACGGGAGGACGCTAGTTTGTGTCCTCCCATTACACTAAGGAGAACTATGGGGAAAAGCACTGACCCCATAGTTCTCCTTTAATGGGCTCTTTGGTTAACACATGCAACCATTGTTTATAGATGACAACTGACCTTATCAATGCCCACTTTCAAGAAAAGCCAGTTTAAGGGAGCTACCTACTTCTAAACACCTTATAACTTAGCTATTGTAAACTTATACAACGAGATTAAGGTGGAAAAGTTTATATGATAAACTTTACTGGCTAACTTAAAGAAGAACTTCAGGGAAAATAATTCTGAAACCCTTGCAGTGGGGATACCCCAACAGTGGGGATACCCCAACACTGCAAGGGTTAAGTGCTGGTTTGTGTCTAGTTTAAAAAAAAAAGTTATACTCATCTAAACTTTGGATCTGGCCGGCTGTGACAGCACTCCCTCCAGCATGTTTTCTCCTCCTCTGCAGTGATGGTATGTCCTTCAGTGTCCTCACATCCTATACATTGCACCGTAAACTCCCAGTTATCCAGCACTCATGGGGATCAGTAGGTTCCAGATAACTGTAGTTTCTGGTTGCTTGAGAGTCAATACTAACTCTCAAGCAACCACCCCTTTGCGGCACCCCACTTCCCCCCTAGCTTCCGCAGCTGAAAGGTAAATGTAAGCAGCCAGGAGCAATAGACAGTAGACGTGCGATTCGTTTATCTGACAAATTTTCGTTATTCGAATGCATCCGAATTTTCGAATAACAGAAATGACGAATGAAAGCTAATCTGAATTTCCGAAAACGAAATTTTGGATGAAATTTGTTAGCAGTAATCTACACAAATTTTTGTTTGGGAACAAATTTTCATTGCACGAAACGAAAACAAAACGACAACGAAGCGTTGACTTTCGGACCCGAATACCGAAAAACAAAATAACGCAAAATCCGGATCAAAACGAAAAACGAAACTAAACACATTTTTTGGACGGTGCACATGTCTAATACAGTAAGCAGACTGCTATTGGCTATTTCAAATTGAAATGGCCGATAGCATGCTGGCTATTGATGCCCCACCCACTGAGGAGAGGAGCAGGCCTGAGAGAGAAGGTTCTCTCTCAGGTCCTCTCCTCTGCTCAGAGGGCAGGAAAAATAGCCAGCTTGCTATTGGCCATTGCAATTTGAAATAGCCAATAGCTGTCTGTCTATTGCTCCCCATTGTTTACATTCTACTGCTGACCGTGGAATCTAGCCGCCAGCCGGCAGCAAGATGTAAACAAAGAATTTATTGCTAACACAATTTTTAATGTACCGTGCACCAAGCAACCAACATTTGTTTATTCTGTATCAAACCATCGGCTAAAAAACCCAAAAAATCAAGGCCATACCGTATATACTCGAGTATAAGCCGAGATTTTCAGCCCATTTTTTTGGGTGAAAAGCGCCCCCCTCGGCTTATATTCGAGTCAGCGCCAGCGCGTCTTCTTACTTACCTCGCCGAGCGTCGCGTCACTGCTGCTCCGGAGTGCGGCGCTCCGAGCGGGGTCATCTGGCAGTCTCCGGGTCCGGAGATTCATTAAGCAATTATATATGTATTGTCTGCACTGTATTAGCAGTATATACTCTATATAGAGTATATACTGCTAATACAGTGCAGACAATACATTTACAATTATACTAACATGAATGTATTAAATGATCTGTATGTAGCCCTGTACTATGGATCATTTAACCCATTCATGTTAGCAGAGGATCATTGTAAATGTATTGTTGCAGGCACTCTATATGTACATGTACTATATACTACATATAGAGTGCACTGAACAATAGATTTACAATTATCCTCTGCTAATATGAATGGGTTAAATGATCCGTAGTACATGATATGTAGCCCTGTACCCCCTTTTCCACTTACAGAGCTAGGTTATTTTTCTTTTAAATAAATATTCATGTAATTTTATTGGTATCTATCTACCAGTAGCTGCCTCATTTCCCACCCTCGGCTTATATTCGAGTCAATACTTTTTCCCAGTTTTTTTTGGTAAAATTAGGTACCTCGGCTTATATTCGGGACGGCTTATACTCGAGTATATATGGTAGATATTTTTTTTTGTCGGTTGCTTGAGAGTGTCGGTTGCTTGAATGCCAGAATAATGGGGAGTTTTCTGTATACAGAATGTAATGACTCCAGGATCCTTAGATCTTAAAGGTGGCCATAAACTAGTAGATTTTCAGTCGGAAATGTTCATTTCTGCCACAAACCCTTGTTCGATTATAGCTCTAATGCCTCATCAAGGTCAGTCAAATGTTGACTTTGGAAATCATTCGTTAGCCATACTAACCAGCCAATTTTTGACGAATGATGAAAATAGTTTCCTTTTGCTCATTTGCTGCGTTCTTGCAGAGATTTTTGACTAATGAAAACCCCAGTGTTTCATTGATTTTCATTCGGTCAGAAACATTTTTTCCAACCTGACCGAATGAAAAATTTAAATCACAATATGAAAAACGAAAATCGGTGATGTACCATCAACTATTCGATCTGCATTCAAAAGACCCTTCGTGTACAATTTTCTAATGAAAATCGCACAGTGTATGGGCACCTTTAGTCTAAGAGCCAGCTGGCTCGGAGGATCAGGTGAGTATAACTTTTTTTTTTTTTACCTAGACACAAACGATCAAATGAGTGGGTAACAATTGAATTCTATGTTCCCTGTTTACAATGCAGGTGTGATGGGACATGCACTGTGCTGCATTTTCCCACCGTGCGTTGGTTGCCACCACAGGTCACCACACCACAAAGTGGCACAGCACACCACGCTGCTGTGCAGGGACCTAAACGGCATATGCACATTATACGCTGGTGGTATTCTGCATTGCTGTATAATGTATTGCTGTGACTTGCTCTGGCTGCTGCTACTCCAGCTTAGGCTGCAGGCTCTGTGGGGGGTACATGCCCCCGGGGCTTTTGCCGATGATAACAGCAGCGAGGCTGCCACCACTCACTAATTTTTCACTACCACCTGTGGAGACTCATTGCCGTTCAATAGGTTTGCTTGGCTAGACATCACCTGAACAATCCACCTATGAGATTTTGAGGACAGTCCATGGGGTGACGATGCTATTGTGTGATTTTACTGAAGAACAAACATCATTATCACCTTGTTAAAGGAAATGGAAAAATATAAGATCTACCAACAGGATCAGCAGGTAGTAAATCAATGCTACAGGAAGAATCAGAAAAAACAGAAAGCGCTGTGTTAATACTAGTGGTAGACTGCATCTTATATGTCATTTTTTATTTTACCCATAATACACTTCTAGGTGGAGTTTGAATGGCTTTGCTTGGTATTCCTACTGACGACAGTAGTGAGGTTTTCCAATGTGCTGACCCTGCTATCAGCCCCCATGAAATGTTGTGTGTTTCTGCCCATCGTGGTTCCCATTCTGCCTGTTGCATTATCCATCATAGAAAATACAAATTCAACAGGAAAACTACGACCCCTTGTAATGGCTCAGGGCAAGTGTGCAGATGTGAGAGCTCAAGCATGGAGATCTCATTACCTGAATCCCCGAGGGATACAGTATAAGGAACTGTTAGTCAGTTTACCTCTCTAACATCATCCGAAACCTGATATCAGTTGCAGTTTTATTTACTGAACCATTAAAGAAGAACTCCAGGCATAAATAATCTTAACCCTTGCAATGTGGCTACCCCCACACTGCAAGGGTTAAGTGCTCGTTTTCGTCATGGGTACAGTTGATACCCATGTAAGAGGCCCCCCAGACCCCTCACATGGGTACTGGCTATACCCCCCTGATGGCGGTGTTCTATCAAAGGTTGTGACTACATTAGAAAGTGTGACTGGTGACGTGGTCACACGTTTTAACGTAATCCCGCCCAGTTTTTTGGCGGTGGAATGTGTGACCGCCAATAGGTGAAGCATTCTAGCGCTTTCCCAGCTGTTCCAGGGCAGATCGGCATCGCAAATCGCATGTGCAGGAGAACCGATCTGCCCTGAAACAGCTGATTGGTCCTGAAATGTCACTTCTCTCCGACTGCGATCTCACATTCCACCGCACTAACAAAGTTGGATAGAAGTGACATTTCAGGACCGATCAGCTGTTTCAGGCAGATCGGTTCTCCTGCACATGCGATTTGCGATGCCGATCTGCCCTGGAACAGCGGAGAAATTGTTGGAATTCTTCACCTATTCCACCACCGAAAAACGTCACTGGTCACACATTCTAACGTAGTCTCAAACTTTGATAGAACAGAGGCCTGTCTGTAATCATTTAATCAGAGAAATAGATTATAATAGTGAACATTACAGTGTAATATTCCCCATTATAATCCCCTTGTCTAATTACATGAAAAAGCAGTACACAACCCTTCCAAACCCCCATACTGAAAAATCCACATGAATGAAGACTGACTGGGTTATTCACTAAAGGGTGAAGAGTTTGGAGAAGGCAGGAGAAGTGAAAAATCCAGATTACAGTTCAGCTAAATTTGTCCTAGATTGTTCACTTCTCTTGACTTCTCCAAATAGCCCTGTACAAAAGAGCGTCTCCCAAGAGTCCCAAAAAAACTTCACCGGCTTCACAAATGGCACCAAGTAGATATGCACACCATGTGCCTATATGGGCTGTGCATATCTTGTTGCCATTCGTGAAGCCAATAAAGTGTTTTTAGTCTTCATTTACGTGGATGTGCTAAGTGCTATATCCTTCATAACATGCAAGGCTTGCTGTTCAAAAGGGCTTTAGATCCAACAGAAGTGCTCACTGGAGTCATCTCGTGGTAACAAAGGATAATGCATTTGCATGCTTGTGTCTGAGTGCTTAGCCCTCTTTATATTAACCTCTTAAATATATTAAACACTCATACAGTATTTAGATTCTTAGCACTGAGCTCATCTCCCACCAGATAAACAAAATGATACGTACAACGTGATTTAATGCTTACAGGCAGGCAACTGAGGACAGTGAGAAGTTCATCCTTGAGGTTTGTCATCAGGAGTTTAGTGAGACAATTGCATTGAATTTTAAATGATTTAACTCAGTGTCTTTCCATGCATCCTAATACATATTTAATTGATTCAGCTGTAAAATGAGTGAAGAAGCTCATAGTTAAATGCTTTGTCAAGGACATACATTTAACATGGGCGGTGGATTCACTTGCCTAGTCACTGACAAGCATGGTCTTCTCTTTAGACATCAAGTCAACAAGCACCCTCACATATGACATGCTTATTGCTCGGTCTGGTTAATAATGGTCAAATTGGGGGATGACACATTATTGTTATACAGGATTTATATAGCGCCAACAGTTTGCGCAGCGCTTTACAATACAAGGAGGACATTATAATCACAATACAATTCAAGACAAGATGGTAAGGAGGGCCCTGCCCCTGAGGGCTTACAATCTAAAAGGGAGGGGCAAGTGATACACGAGGAGGTAGTTGTGTGGGGATGAATTGTTTGAGAATGTGATGGTTCAGTGGTTAGGCTGAGGTGGGATAGTCTTCCCTGAAGAGATGAGTCTTAAGAGACACATCTCTATTCACAGGGGAAGAAGTAATTTACATGATTTGGTATTTTTACGCTGACCACCATTAAATGCACCGTACTTAGGCTTATGTGGGATATCTGGCTTCTCTACTCTTTTTCCCCTCCTTTAATTTAGAATGCTTGCTACCGTATATACTCGAGTATAAGCCGTCCCGAATATAAGCCGAGGTACCTAATTTTAGCCAAAAAAACTGGGAAAAAGTATTGACCCGAATATAAGCCGAGGGTGGGAAATGAGGCAGCTACTGGTAGATAGATACCATTAAAATACATTAATATTTATTTAAAAGAAAAATAACCTAGCTCTGTAAGTGGAAAAGGGGGTACAGGGCTACATATCATGTACTACGGATCATTTAACCCATTCATATTAGCAGAGGATAATTGTAAATCTATTGTTCAGTGCACTCTATATGTAGTATATAGTACATGTACATATAGAGTGCCTGCAACAATACATTTACAATGATCCTCTGCTAACATGAATGGGTTAAATGATCCATAGTACAGGGCTACATACAGATCATTTAATACATTCATGTTAGTATAATTGTAAATGTATTGTCTGCACTGTATTAGCAGTATATACTCTATATAGAGTATATACTGCTAATACAGTGCAGACAATACATTTACAATTATACTAACATGAATGTATTAAATGATCTGTATGTAGCCCTGTACTATGGATCATTTAACCCATTCATGTTAGCAGAGGATCATTGTAAATGTATTGTTGCAGGCACTCTATATGTACATGTACTATATACTACATATAGAGTGCACTGAACAATAGATTTACAATTATCCTCTGCTAATATGAATGGGTTAAATGATCCGTAGTACATGATATGTAGCCCTGTACCCCCTTTTCCACTTACAGAGCTAGGTTATTTTTCTTTTAAATAAATATTAATGTATTTTAATGGTATCTATCTACCAGTAGCTGCCTCATTTCCCACCCTCGGCTTATATTCGGGTCAATACTTTTTCCCAGTTTTTTTGGCTAAAATTAGGTACCTCGGCTTATATTCGGGACGGCTTATACTCGAGTATATACGGTAAGTTAATTGGTGTAGCTGGATTATTAACAAAAATATGCACTGCCTGTCCCACAAAAAAGTAACCACCTGGATTTAGCTAAGTAAATACTGTAGGTCAGAGCATTCCACTGGATAATTAGTCTAGGTTCAGCAACGTTGTGTTCCCACAAAATGAGGTCACCTGCCTATCTGAATATACTGAATGATCAGGTTTTTCCATCAGTGGATTTTTTCTTCCCTGATAGCACATTGGGCATATTCCAAGATAACAATGCCAGGATTTATGGGGCTCAAATTGTGAAAGAGTGCAGGGGCATAAGACCTCATTTTTACACTTTAACTGGCCACCGCAGAGTCCAGACCTTAACCCCATTGAGAATCTTTTGATGTGCTGGGGGCACAGTGGTCCGACTCTCCCATCATCACTACAAGATAATGCAACTCTGGATGGAAATAAATGTTGTGACATTGCATAAGCCTATGGAAATTATACCAGGCGCAATGTGTGCCATAATTAAAAGTAAAAGCAGCCCAATTAAATATTAGAGTGTGTGAATTTTTTTTTGGCTAGTCAGTGTGTTTTGGTGATTAGATTATAACTGCACAAAAAAATCTGTTGAACCTACCAGAAATCCAGTGAGCTTGCAAGTTCCTGTGTACTCTGCAGTGTTATCTCAAGCAGTGCTATTGGCCCTGCCCAGTTCACCTTTGCTAACTACAGAACATCTCCCCCTATGTTATAGAGATGAGAAGGCGTAGTCCTAACACAATTCTTGTCCTTGGATGAAAATGCTGCCCTCTATAGATAAAGTATGGTGATTGAGTGCTGTTGTCCTAGGACAGAAGGTGTGTTACCGAAAGGACCACCAAATGAAAATAAAGGGGAAAAAAAGCTTGATGAAAATAAAACTAATGCAACCACCACATCTGGGTAACGGTAAGCTGCAATATATGGCATTTTTTGTTTTTGGGTTTTGATACACTTAAAGAAAAACTGGTCTGCATTTTAAACTTTTAAATGTATGAGTATTTCTAAAGAGCAAACAATAAGGGGCTGATGTATAAATCTTCCACACAGTGTGTAGCTGAGCAAATGCCGTTCACACAGCACTGCCGCCAGTAGGTGGAGCCGAGCAGCATAGGAAATTCCTATGATCCTCAGCTCGATCTAGAGGCAGTAGTTATGTGCGAAACTCATTCACCCAGCTATACATTGGGTGGAAAATTTATAAATCAGGCCCCCAAAGTTGCCTGGTATTAGACAGAAGTCTCTTTTGTGCCTCCCTCTGATTTATTTTCACTATGTTACTGATGCCTGCCTTTCCCGAATGACAAAGCTCTGCCTACTGGCAGAGCTTTGTCATCAGGGGCAGGATCAATGAGCAGTAGAATAGCAGTTGGCAGGGCTCAGCCATGAAAAACAAGAAAAGTCAGATCCCAAGAACATTTATAAAATTAAATCAGAGAGGGACACAAAATTAGCTTTTTCTGTTTAATAAAGCTTATAGCAGTCATCCTGTGTTGCCTACTCTTAGACATGACTTGCACTTTTAAAAGTTTTAAATGGAGTACAAGTTCAATTTAAGGAGTATACAGTTTTCCTCAGGGATACCAGCAACAACGTTTGGGTGCAGCTGTTTTCTAACTAGCAGCCTTCTTGTACTGCCATACTGGGTAAGCTGAAAGAATCTACAGCAGTCTTTGCTACTTCAGGACCCATGAGACAGATGTTTTCCACTTCATAGTCATGTAGCATACTCCTGCTTTTATATACCAAGGGACACAGGCAAAGAGGCAAGTGACTTTATGCAGTTTGCAAAATTATTTACATAACTCACAAAAATCCCTAATTTGCTATTGTAAATAATGGACACCAGAGCTAAATAATATGGTTTACAAGGCGTGTGCACCATCCTGCAAGCATCCTGTGCCCGCAGCCATGTTTGTAATATTCACAGAACATCTTTAAAAACATAAGGGTTGCATATCGCTGGGCTTAGGGAATGTGGTGAAAAGTCAAAGATGGGGGGGCTCCCTTCTCAGAGATGCAACAGGTAGTGAGAGACAATCCCCACAAAATAAGAATTCGCCATCTTAGACAGTTGTACCCTTACCTCTTGTTCGGGTGAGAACTCTAACATTTTTGAATTTTCCATCATTTTCAGTCTTGGGGACAATGGTTCCAGTCCTTCCTTACTCTATTAGGACAAGAGTTGCTATCCTTCTCTACTCTATTAGGACAAGAGTTCTTCTCCTTCCCTACTGTATTAGGACAAAAGTTATTCTCCTTCCCTACTCTATTAGGACAAGAGTTCTTTTCCATCCCTACTCTATTAGGACAAGAGTTCTTTTCCATCCCTACTCTATTAGGACAAGAGTTCTTTTCCGTCCCTACTCTATTAGGACAAGAGTTTCTATCCTTCTCTACTGTATTAGGACAAGGGTTCTTCTCCTTCCCTACTCTATTAGGACAAGAGTTCTAAGCCTACCATACTCTATTAGGACAAGAGTTCTAATCCTACCCTACTCTATTAGGACAAGAGTTCTTATCCTTTCCTTCTCTATTAGGACAAGAGTTCTTATCATTCCCTACTTTATTAGGACAAGAATTCTTATTTTTCCTTACTCTATTAGGAAAAAAGCACTTATCCTCCCCTACTCTAAAAGGACAAGAGTTCTTAACCTTCCCTACTCTATTAGGACGAGAGTTCTTATCCTTCCCTATTCTATTAGGACAAGAGTTCTTATCCTTGCCTTTTCTATAAGGACAAGAGTTCTTATCCTTCCCTACTCTACAAGGACAAGAGTTCTTATCCTTCCCTACTCTATTAGGTCAAGAGTTCTTATCCTTCCCTATTCTATTAGGACAAGAATTCTTATTTTTTCTTACTCTATTAGGAGAAAAGCACTTATCCTCCCCTACTCTATAAGGACAAGAGTTCTTATCCTTCGCTACTCAATTAGGACAAGAGACCTAATGCTTCCCTATTGTATTAAAAACTAAAAAAAACATGCTTTGGCTATATGAACATTTTAAAGGACAGCTGTATCTTTTGCCCTACAGGGTCTGGTATGAATTGGGGGGATCCCATGCCTTTTTTTTTTTACAATTGTTTCTATGGACAGTCAAAAGTGAAAAAAAGTCAATTTTTTTTTCGAATGTCGCTTTGCTGCAACAAAAATTTGTAATGAAGTAACGCATCCAAATTCATTCGCATTCGGATGAATCCAAAATTTTTGACTGTCCATAGAAACAATTTTTAAAAAAAAGCGTGGGATCCCCCAATTCATACCAGACCCTGTAGGACAAAATATACAGCTGTTCTTTAAACTGTATTAACTGTATATATATATATATCTATATATATATGCTATTCACTTCAATGGACCGCCACACCCCCTCCTGCACCACAAAAAAGTGAGCCAGCCGCAATGCGAGGCAGTGCATTCTGGCCAGAATCGGGCCGGAACGCACTGCATCTGGTGTGAACAAGGCCTCCAACTTAGCAAATTGGCAAAATGAAACAGCAACACAGTAGCAGGAACGTGCAGTCTGGGGAGGCAGGTGAGACAAAGCCTCACCTGCCATTATGGAAAAAAAGCTGTCAGCTTCTAAAGTCTGAGGCTGACAGCTTTTTCTCCATTCAGATCAACATCTAACAGGTTACACAGCAGGGAAAGCCTCTCCACTGTGTAACCTGTCATGGATGGAGCTGGCTTTTCACAGCTATGTTAGGGTACACAGCAGTGGGCTTCCCTGCTGCTATGTGTAACCTAACACAGTGAGGTTAGAGTTACAACAGCCTCTGACTTGGAGTCAGAGGCTTGAGCTCTGTGGATGGTTTGGACCATTGGCAAGCCCCAAAAAAACAGAAAAAAACCCACTGATGTCATCTATCAGTGACGAGCAAGAGAGCAACTCCACACATAGCTCGGTGACCGAGCCTTGGGTAGGGCAAGGACAGGCTGGGGAGAGGGGGTGCCTCACCTGCCATTGGCCTCGCCACATGTCCCTGCACAGTAGTATAACAAAAATTTTAAAAGTGCATGAAAAGCTGCACACTCCTTGCAATTTTTTTTTAATGATGTAATTTTGTACCAGCTAAAGACACCACATACTGTATATTTACAGTATAATTTACAGTAATGTGCATTATTAGCAGACTTAAAAACTTACATTGCTGTGCTTTGTATGGCACCTTCAAAGCATGTTTAGGAAACGATGCTATACTGCAGTTTTGTTGGCCCCCATTGTTGGCACACACAATATATATTATATCAGAGTTCCCAGCTTGATAGTCTGGGTCTCATACACTTCTTTTAATGCCAACAATTTCAACAGCTAGAGAAAATAATTTAAGTGCATCTGAAACATCTGCAGCAGCCTTGTTTGTGCGCTTTACTAGCATAGAAATAAGTGCAACACCATGATTCTGAGCTTATAATTGCCTGAAAGGTATGCCTTGACATGCCTGAGTAGTACATTTATAAAAAAGGATCTTTTAGCGGGCAATAGTCATCTAGGCTGGACTGACAGCGAATTTTAACAAATGTTTTTATATAATCACATTGCCTCTAAATAGTATGGGATTGTTTGCTAATTTTATACTATCCAGGCAAACAAATACAACACAATCTTATTAAGGCTCAGTAGCCTTACCAAACTATTATGGATGGTGGAAGGTGCTAAACACCTACCTTAAAATAACTGTATCATAATGCTTCCTTGGTCCACTTGGCTGAAAAAAAATGTATGCATAGCATTTATTTTATATATGATTATATATATATATATATATATTACTGTATTTGGCCTGGTTAATCAGCATCACAGCACAGAAACCTAGGTCAGCTAGCTTAGTTCTTAACATTAGCAAGTAGCATTTGGAGACCCCAAGTGGTATCAAGTAGGTACTACAAGCACATAATACAAGTAATGTCTTTGATTACTCCAATATTTATTCCAACAAAACCAGGATTGAATGTGTGATAAGATAGGGATGTCACAAAATATAATTAATTTAAAAACATATTTTAGTCATATGTAGGGTCTTATTCATATCCAGGGTTTGACCTGATCTTAATATACTCTTTTTCTTATACAAACCTAACATAATCTAAAATTATTTACAGAACACATCATCTTACTGTGAGTAGAATAGGTGTGGGACATAAAAGAGTTTGGTGGCAGTTTTGCAAAATCAGGGGAATGGGGTATGGCATGAATGTGGATAAAAAGCAGATATCATGGCCTAAAGAACAAACAATGGTATAGTTGAAAAGTATCCCTGCTACTGCCATCATTAATATGACCTGCTGAGGAATTGACTGTCATCTCCCTTCTAATAACACTGGTGAGCATTTATACCATCACTGAATGCAACCAGTGACTAAGACTCTGTGTGTCTAGGAGCCAAAGTGTATAGAAGCATACCTGTACCAGGTATGGTACCAGCAAATGTATAAGTTGCGGTAGGGATGATAGCAGGATGTGATGAAGTCATCATCTAATATCCAACATAAAACATAGGTTTAAACCCACACAAATAAAGGCAGAGTTGAATTTTAGTGTATACAGCATGTAGGTACACTGCTTTTGGTACCCAAAGCAGCACCTCAATCCTAAAACATCACCCTGATCCTACAGCAGCACCCGGATCACAAAGCAGCACCCCTCTGTTAGGACTAACTTTTTACACAGAGCATTTTTTTGTATTGCTGGTACTAAGCTGGCCATTAATGTCAATAAGCTTTTGGGATGACTGTATATCAAATGATGATGGGGGAAAATGGGTGTCCGATAGTTTAGAGGGGAAAGCTGCCTCTATGCCTCTACCCCCTATGGGCACAGATCACCCTGATTTCTTCTCAATGTTACAATGGATCACATTTTATCATAACAATCTTATTAATATGTATAGTATGATAATAGGCATGTTCAGCTCTTTCATGTAACCAAGCAAGAGAGTCGGTAGTCCAATGGGAAATGTCATAGGTGTCTTACCATAAGAAAATATAGCTGTAACAACTGTTTTGGTGATGAGATGTTTTCCATATCCCAATTATATCTAGGTTTAGTTCCATGCTCTTTGCAATGTTAATAGGAAGGATTGTGGATATATGGTATGCACTGCTCTGCGAGTACACAGGGAATATAACCTTAAACGTTCAGCTCACCTCTGTTACGTATGATTGATTTTACCTCAGGCTTTCTTGCAGGCTGACATCTTTGAAGTTGAGAAAGATCCAGAGAGCAGTCTTTGGAGATGGATGTGATGTCTTCATTATTAGCCTGTTGATGGGAAGCTATGGCCTCTTTTCTGTTCTACACGTAACCAAACATTACATAGACACGGAGCGGCATAAAACAAAATTATTAATGTGATATTATTGTATAATGTATTCCACTGTCTTTACAATGACGTGGTCCTGGCTTTTGTAGTTGTTTGGTTCCTAATCTACTGTGTGCACTCTGATAATC
This sequence comes from Nanorana parkeri, assembly GCF_000935625.1. NCBI lineage: Eukaryota > Metazoa > Chordata > Amphibia > Anura > Dicroglossidae > Nanorana > Nanorana parkeri. Next base: position 744,043 of record NW_017306534.1, read on the forward strand.
AGGTAAAAAGAGAACAACATTAACAGGGCCGTTGCATTGGGTGATAACGGCTTCTCTGATCAAACTTGTCTGTAAATGCAAATGTAGAGGTCATTTATGTATCAGATGTTCTGGTGAGCAGAAAACATGGAACTACTATGCAAAAGAGATTTTCCTCTTTGTTTCCCTAAGCTTTGCCCAACTACAAGCCTACCCTTGCCTGCTCTGCAAGTCACTCGCCTTCCTCATTGCACTTATCTGTGAAAGGCCAGCTCCAAGATGTGCTCCTTCCAAGAGGTATTTTATGTTTTCTTTTTCTTTATAATTACTTTTTTACCAGAAGTCTTCAAACTGGTCATGTGACCTTCATGGTCCTTTTCCCCAGTGCGGTCATCATGATATCAGCACTGCTCTGTGCATCATCTCACTTTGAGTACAAGGGGTAATTTACTATAGGGGAGAGGTTGTTTCTTTTTTTTTTTTTACTTCAGGGAAGTAGCAGAGTGTTTTTCCATAATAAGCCATACCAAAAAAAACAAGGATGCCAGAATATAAAAACTACTGGCGTCTGCCTGTTAGGTGCAAATGGAGAGGGCTTTCTATTATACTTCATTCTAATGTTCCTTAATTCCTACAATCAGCACATCTATAAATACATAGGGCTGACTTTGAAAGCCCAACTGTAAAGGAAGAACAAAACTACCCTTGCAGTGGAGTTGCCCCCACACTGCAAGGGTTAACTGCTCATTTATGTCTAGAGGAGCTGTGTAAAGGACTTTTACTTACCTGATCCCAACTGCCATAGGCTCCAAGACAAGTCACACCTCCCCTCCCCCCCCCACCATGCTGCTTTAAGGACTTACCTTAAATGATACCTCTTAATCCGATCACCTTCTTCTTTCTGTTAGTTTTCAGGAGTCCCTCCAGCGCTGGTGCTGGTCTCTGATTCAGTGCTGACTGCTGTGTCTTCCTGTCCCACTGAGTCTGTGCGTGTGTGCGCTGCCGGGCATGCGTGCATTGACTTACACTGTGTCTCTCCTCTTCTCCCGGCAGAAGATCTCTATTGCACATGCGCCCACCCCAGACAGAAGTAAGTAATAAACTGTTTAGTAACTCTTTTTTTTTTGCATATTTCTACTGCTTGCTATATGCAAAAATATATATAGACGGTTTCATTCTACTTTAAACCATCACTGTTCTCAAGTCACTAGGTCTCCACACCAGCCTTAATAATTACAAGGGAATCCTTCTATCTTTTGAATTTTTTTATTTATTTTGCATTATCAAGAATGCTACAGGAGAAGCGGGAACATCCCAAGATGGGCGGGAATGGAGCCAGGAACTATGGCAAGAGATTTTTTTGCCAGAATCCCCAGGAGATAGTAACTTTCAAATGAATATTAATTCATGAAATGTCATTTTTTTGTTGGCTTGTATTTTTGTGCTCCTTTTATAATGATAAGTATATAGATAATTCTAATAATACCTAGAGAGAGGAAAACCAGAATATACAAATGTAAATGTCGAACTACTAATTGTTAATACACTGTTTCCATATTTTTCTATACCCTACGACCCTACCCCCTATGAAATGACACAATCCCTGAAATTCCTAAAGAGTTTTACAGACAGTGTTGGAAACAGGTGTATGAATTTGTAGCAAGGCGGCATGGTAGGGATGGCACTGAGGTTGGAGTGTCTATACTGGACACTCCATGGTCAGTGCATACTTAGATCCTGGGCTGCACAGCATAATTTTTTGTGATGGTGCTGTGCAGCTGACAGCATGCTAGCAACCAGTGATGTTGTGCCAACCTCATCCTAGCAACCAAAGACGCTGTGCCAGCCTGCTTGTTCGACGGAAGACGTGCGATCGTACAGTAGAGGCCGTCGCACGCCTTCCATACACTTTGCGATTATCGTACGATCGCGGGATTTCTCGCGATTATCGTACGATAATCGTACAGTGTATGGGCACCTTAACACAGGGAAAATGGAGGAGTGAGTTTAATGGGTTATTATAAACTTTGATGAACAAAGTTCAGTATTGAGTAGAAAATAAAACATTATTCTACGGTTTCAGCCTTGCCTACTTTTCTCTTCTTGGGAATCCTACAGATATGTGTTTTGCAGAATAGTAATACAGAAATGTGTAAATGAATGAACAAATAAAACACATATTTTTAATAACACTCTATTCTTTACATTTGTCTTGGTGCCATTTTCTGACTTTTTCTGAATAATGGCTTATGTTGTGATCACATTCTTCTGCTTGTTCCACTGTGCTAACTCACTTTTTTATATGTCTAAACTTAATTACAGAGATTACAATCGAAGTAGCAGTGGACAGTGAATTAACACCTCACAATTTCACCATGAGTTCCCACGCTCATTTAGTGAGCTAACAGGTGTCAACACGTTTCAAATTTTGTGTGAAAGAGCATAAAAGAGGAGTTGAACCATAGTTAAGACATTATTATCCTCCATAATGAGAGACTTTGTTTTGATTTGCGATGCCACCTCCTGAATCCTTCTTTTTAAAGCCAATGGATCTTCTCTGTAGTAAAACGCTGCAAATACTCCCGGAGCTTAATGTATCCACTTTGCTAATTATGAAGAAATGTGTAAATACGAAAAGTATACAATGCTTTCTTTTCTTTAAACAAAAAAACTTCTAAGAACACAACATATTTGGTAGGAGTGTGGACAGCAGTAACACCTCTGGTAATTAACACATTTCTAGATAAGGGAAGTATCAAGTATACATAACCAGAATCACACATCCATGGGATTTCTCTTTGGCCTGTGGACACTATATAATATATAACAATACATTCTCACATCTCACAAATACATATTATATATTGTTCAAAATGAAACATTGGAATAACATGAATATTTCTAATCTTTACACATACTGTATGTGATAGATAGATAGATAGATAGATAGATAGATAGATAGATAGATAGACGTGTGCAGGTGTGTATCTCATATATATATATCTATAGATATATATCTATAGATATATATATTCGCACACACACACGCACACACATTCAGAATAATAAAAAAAATACCCTGCTCCAAAGCAAGACTGGGTAAACCGTAATAAAAGAATGATGAGCCGCTGCCCAAGGGGCAGCACTGAGTATAGGTGGTCACTGCCGAGTAGGCCTGTGTTGGGTTCTACGAACTAGGAGTAGGAAACAGAGCACAAAACAGGTATATTTTTCAGAAAGAGGTGGTAACCTTAAATAAAAGCCACTGGCACATAACATTACCTAAATACATTAGATGATCTTTCACTATCCTGATGAAATCTAAAGGACTGGAGTGCAACTGCAATGTCTATGGAGTACCATGGAGCTCAAAAGATGATAGCCCTGTGCTTGTAAGAATCTAACTACCATCTTAAATAGTAGGTACCTTGGGTTGTAGACATGATTTTTCAAACAAAACTAAATGGGTACATACCACTTTGACTGAAGTAGCTCTTTATGTTTATATGCCTTCATCTTAATACAGGGCCCTAGGACAATCCATTCAATCCATTTTCCCCCACACTGGTATCAATGGATCGTAAATTTATGTTTTGCATCTGACATAGGTTTGTGAAACATTCCTGCAGGACTAGGAATTTAGTGTTTGAATTTTGAATTGGATCCTATGCAGCAGTATAATCTTTACAAAATACTTGTATGATATTGGCAGATAATATGTCAGATAAAATGGTAAAAATGCTTCCAGGTACCGAAAATGTGAATATGCATTGTGTGAAAATCTGAAAAGAAACCTTAATTGAGAGCAATACAAAGGCTGGCATTGCTGAACCCCTTTTGAAAAAAGGCTTAAGACTTGCAAATTCGAATTGACTTACTAGGAAGAACACTAACGTGTGGAGCTCTTTTGGCATCACCATGTTTGGGGCCCTGTGCAGCTGCCCCTAATATAATCCATCATTACCCTAAGCCCAACTGAATGGCGTCGTCCTTTTGTACAATATACACCCCTCATATCATGTGCGTATTGTAACAAAAGTTGCTGCTAGAATGTACTCTAGGAGACAGTACGGAGTCTTCTTTATGTTTCCAACTACATTTTACAAGTACAGATGGACAAATAAGTAAAAAAAAAATGGATAGGTTCATGAAATGTAAAGAACCTTCCCATTCTTCATAACTTCCCCACCATTCCCACTGAAGTATGGCATATAAAAATAATAAGAGATAATAAGAGATAAAAATATTATATTATTATTCTACCACTTTATAAATCACTGGTTTGGCCTCACCTTGAGTATGCGGTTGTTTTGGTCACCAATCCTCAGGAAAGACGTCCTTGAACTTGAGAGTGTTCAAAGAAGGGCTTCAACATTAATTAAGGGGATGGAAGGCCTGAGTTTTGAAGATCACCTCTAGAAATTAAACCCGTTTTCTTAGAAAAGAGGTGCTTAAGAGGGGACTTAATTGCTGTTCTCAAAATCGTAAATGGGGACCTCATTGTCAGGAATACAATGTTTAGACTAAGAACTCTATTGATGACATGAGGACACAGTGAGAGTAGTAAAAAAATGTGGAATTACCTTTCACAATCAATGGTATACGCTGATAGCATTGATAAATTCAAGAAACTCTTAGATTCGTTTTTTTAGCTAAATATACAAGATATCGGAACTATTAGAGACAGGTATATACAGACACACGAACACTCATGCATACCCACATACATATATTGGTTGAACTGGATGGATCTGTGTCTTAATTCAACCTTACCTACTATGTTACTATGTATGTTCTTAATGAATTCAGCTACACGTGTGCAGAAGCGCAACATTATGACATTCACATTATGAAAACGGTTCTACAATCTGTAGATTATGGTACTGCCCAATCTAACCCTGCTGCCCTAGGCACTAGCCCCTGTGTGCCGTATGAATGCCCTGCCTATATGGTGAGATTTTGTCATATCTTTACACACACAAACAACAGGAATGATCCTTTTATCTTTTTTTCTTTGTTGCTGAAACATATTGTAACAGGAAGTAGAAAAAAGTGAAAAAAAAAATCAGTAAGAGCCAAGAGAATAAAATCCTTATAAGAGTGGGCACTTGCTTTAATTGCTAATAAACATATTTTGTTATTTGGTCTCCTAAACAGGGGGTGATTAAAGCGCCGAACAGTCACACAGACGATACAGCATGGTGCACAGCCGCTAGCTCCAATATAATAGCCTTTATAGAACAAAGCCGGTCACAGCGCTGAGAGCTTAACCTTGTTTCAATGTGCTCTCTGGCATGTGATGTCTTCATCAGGCAGTGAAAAGGATGTCAGTGGTAGGATCGAGTCCCTGAGTGCCTGTCACATACCGTTTCTATGGTTGCTTCAGGCAACACTGTGAGAAGTGAGGGAAGACTTAGTCTGTGAGCCGTTTTGTGCACAGCCTCTGACATGTGGCCCCAGAGCTGCATCAAACTAAGAGCTCACAAATGGGAAAACAACTACAAACAACACACGTCTGCTAAAAGAAGCATGTGAGATGAAAGTGATGCAACAGCAAAGTAAATTTCTATTGTACGTTATTTAATATGTGCTTCGCGTTCTGAACCTCTCTTAAGGCATGCTGTGTTGAAAGCCTGCACAGAACCTGCAAAAATACAAAAGCATATTAAAAAAAAGCATATAAAAAAAATATTATTACTTAAAATGTTCTATGCTGGCGAAAGATAACATCTTACGTAGTGTGACAAATAGCTGGTTGAATTAATTCTTGTTCTCTCCAAGTGATTGCAGAGAGTTGGGGCTTTCTCTTTCTATCTCAGCTTATTTCTTAAATGATTTCCTGTACAGACAGATACTATTTATTTTTTCATATGTTGTTTTTTTGCACCAGTACCCCCCCTCCCGGTACTGTTAGCTCTTGGCACCAGACTTGCAGCCCCAAAAACAAGTTAAAATTAAACAGTGCCCTACAGGATCCCTGATATCTGTCTCCCTTTATATTGTAGAGTGCTGCACAAACTGTTGGGGGTATATAAATCCTGTATTATAAAAATAATAATAATAATAATAATATTGGACGCTTAATTGCCTCCAGTCTAAATTGGCCCTGTATGCATGTGATGTGAGATAGGGACCTTAGATTATAAGCTCCTTGAGGGCAGGGACTGATGTAAATGTGCAGTAAGTAAAATGATGCGTAAATTGTCAGTGCTGTATAAATACCTGTAATAAATACAAATAAAACAAAATAATACTGTTAATTAATTTACCAAACATTCCCAGCAGGTAAATATTCCTGGTGCATGTGTTTAAAACGGCAGTGATTAATTCCCCCTCAGTATATGTTTGATGAACATCACATTGGCTGCTCTATAAGTATGACCTATGTGATTTCTCCTATGATTTGTTGTATATAAATGGTAAGATAAAGCATTTCTTTCATTTTCTCGCTAAGGTTTGCCTCTTCCAGTTGGCTGAGCCTCTCTCTTGGTTCCTCCCAAGATCTCCTGCTTTCTAGCTCTCTTGTCACCATCTCCCATGCTCACCCCCAGGAGTTCTCCAGAGTCTCTCCTTTTAAAAGCCACAATGAAATGCTGCTGAACTTATTTCAAAAGACTTTGATTGAAACAACTCACAAGGCAATATATAAACCTCCAAATCATTACCCAGCACACCTTCTCTGAACCTCACAACCCAACAGAGTCACAAATCTTAAGGACTACAGGTCTCTGTGAAGTCAGAGGCCAGGGATACATTTCATTTTAGACTTCCAGTCTCATTGGAAGCCTGGACCCAGATGGTACGTGGAGTTTTCAAGTCACCATCACTACTCTGGAGCAGGGGGTAGCCTTCAGAAGTCTCCACATAGGGATATCAAGTTATCTAACTACCACAACACAATTGTGTCAGTATAATGCATTAAATGAGTAAATATCAGTATGCAAGCTGATTCCTAACATTTTCTTTACACAGGCCCTATACTGCTAGAGTGTAGTATCTGTGGCATTGTTCCTTTTTTTGAGTTTAGCCACAGCAATGCGTGATTTCCACTAGCTAACAGGACAGTGGGAGGCTGGTGTTTCACATGACATGATTAAAGGGGGTTTTAAATTTTTAGTAAGAAAGCTGAAACCCCCTGAATTTTGGCTGCCAAGACATCTCCCTGTGAAGAACCCCCACTGCTTAGCTTTTTACAGGACGGAGAAGAGCAGCTTCAAGGCTTCTAGAGTGCTCACAGCTGCTTGGCCTTTCTCAGTGTGGTATATCTCCCGCTTGTTTTCTAATAAAATTTCTAATAAAATGGGGTATCATTTCTTATTTTTCAGTAAGCCTAAAAAGCCTCCTGGCAGCTTACCATGCAGATAACACAACAAAAAAAAGTGTTGTGAAGGAAAGAGAAATGCTTTTATCTGCACAGAATGTAATTTGACCACATAGCTAAATAATATGGTTATCCATTGGTGCCATGACCTGATGGACCACAGGACAGTTGCCTTCCCTACACCACCTGTAATTTTGTCCCAGATCATAGCGGACCACACTGTTTCGAAGGCTACCTAAATGACCTTTCATTTTAAAGCTGGACTTGTTTTACATTTTTTAATCAAGGATATTTAAGTCTACTGGTGGTTTATAATTTAAGTTTTTAGTACTTCAGAAAATCTTGTAGAACTAAACTAACATTTTGCTCTTTCTGTTTTGTCCATATTTTTTTCAATGATGCAAACACCGCCTCAAGAGCCAGGTTAATTTGTAAAATAACTAATAGTTTTAATATATGCAGTGTTCAAACAAACATTAAATTGGAGGAGAGGAAAACATCTAGGCTGTTGTTCCCACCTAAATGACAAGTTTCACACATGCATATTTTATGTTGCTTATTAAATTGCCAATCTCGTATTATCTGGTGAGACGGTAATTCCCTAATGGAGTGCCTTTAATTTTCAGGTATTGTTCTAGCTGACCTTCATCTCCACTTGATATCCTCCGGGAAATTATAATGCCTAAAAATGTTTCCATGCACAAAGTGTTGTTGCAGATCTCTGGAGTTCACTTTTAACCCTTGACGCTCTGATCCCTTACAAGCAAACCGTTTTTCTTTCTTTACACTCATTAACATTTTGAAAGAGGATCAATTTTTTTTGCAGAAGGATAGCTACTGAAGCTGGAAGAAGCAATTCCCACTTAAAGGAAACTTGAGAGAAAACAGGGGCAGACATTGATGACCTCTTGCTGACCACGAAAGTTGCCTGGCTGTCTCTGGCTTCAACACCTTCAGAATCACTGAACAAATGCACAGATCAGGGCTTCTAAATTCACTCTAAATTCTTCACTTGCTGCATGTTTGTTCCAGGTCAGTGACTCCGAGACTATTGAAAGCACAGCACAGACACGCAGGCAACAGTGGTATGCTACATGTCTATCACATGACATTTGCCCATTAAGCTGCACTGTAAATAAACATAAATGAAGAAAAATTAATGAAGAGCAACTCATATAATGTTTTTGGGCTTACCAATTTATTTAAATTTGTTATATAGCACCGACAATTTACGCAGCATACATTCACATCAGTCCCAGCCCTCAAATAGGGTATGTAGAGGTCTTGGGTGGAACCAAGAGAGCAGCTCAGTCAACTGAAAGAGTCAAACCTCAAGGAGCTAACACTCTAAGGTCCCTATCTCATCTGCACACATACATAAAAGGGCCAAATTACTTTCCAGCACAGGGAGAACATGCAAACTCCTTGCAAATAGTGATCTGGCCAGAATTCAAACCAGGGCCCCCCAGTGCTGTAAGGCAGAAGTGCTAGCCACTACGCCACTGTGCTGACTATTCTTAAAGTCTATACATTTATGAAAGTTTTATAAACATATAAACACTGTATATCTGTTTTTTCATCCCTCAGATAAACAGCTAATGCATGACAAAGGATTCCCAGAGCACAACCAGTTAGCTAAACAAAGAGCCCAGCAGCTGCCTAACTTCTGACACTATTTGTCCCATAAGGAACAGGCAATGCTTTGACTCATTCACTTGTGTGTGTGAATTTTAGCATTAGCTTTTTGAGCGCTGTAAACTATTTTTCTTTTTCAGCAAAGAGGATACAAAGAATAAAGAGTGTAAATATTGTATATTTAGCTGACTAAAGAGAGGGCACTTTTTCAATTATTTTTTTTAGCTGTGACCACTACAATAAAGAAATTAAATAAAAAGATTATGGTTATGGTTATGTACAATGCAGTGCTGTATACAGTATTTCCTTAGTGTACAGCATGGCACTGCAGCGCATCATGGTGCTGTGCGGAGACATGAACTCTTTACACTCTCAATAAAGTAAAAAAAAAGTGTATAAAATATGACAGTGAATTGCCCCCCCCCGCCGGACCTCACACACGAGCGCAGCGTTTTATCGTGCAGGCTAGTGTAAATTAGCCCCTAGGCAATATTTGGTTAGTCTGGAGTTCTGCAGACTTCTTTCACCCAATCATGTGTAAGCAAATATATATTTTTTGTTTGTTATTTCCACTGCATGTAATTGGGTATTCTTTGCAAAGGGAATTTTCACCTAATTTACCAAGCTAAGGCAAAATTCCCTTGCAGAGTGAACAGCCATTTTGCCCTTAGTAAGGGGACTGCAGCAGGCGCTATTTATAGAAAGTGGCATATTAGAGGTGATTCGTACTTATGTGTACATAAAAGAGAACTATGGGGCAACCTTTTTATCCTATAGTTCTCTTTAGGGTCATGGGAGGACATATACTAACCTCCTCCCATGACCCAAAGCTCAGTATACTGAGATCGCTTTGGGGATGAGTGTAAATCTCATCCTTTTAGTGTGCAGTTGATTTTTTGTTTGTTATGTGGATTTAAATATTGTATAGAAGGTGCCCAGAGATCGGTGGTCATAGAGCCAGTCCATATCTCCAACTCTCTCAGTTTGGCTTCTTTAAACTTCCTGTCCAGTACAAGATCATACGGGACAGAGCAGTCACCAGCAACTGTCCTAGCATGGAGAAGTGGGGAGCAGGGGACAGGGCAGAGGCCTTGTTTGTGTGTTTGTGGAGACACACATAGTTTACTAGCAAACACAAGGGTGTCTCTATAGGACCCTGCAAGGGATAGGAGCCATCCTAAAACAGGATATCAGGGCCAGTGCTCAGGGGACCAGCTGAACTAACAGGGTTATTCACAAAAGGGTGAAGAGTCTGGAGAAGGCAGGAGAAGTGAACAATCTAGGACAACATAGCTGAACTGGAAAGTGAGCTGAATTGTAGAAGTTTTCCAAATCATCTATGTTGTCCTAGATTGTTCACTTCTCCTGCCTTCTCCAAACTCTTCACCATTTTGTGAATAACCCTGCAACACTTTTGATCACCAAGGAGAAGCATTCATTGTAAATGATTTATTCAGCATTTAAAATAGATGAAAAACCTTTTTGACTTTAGTATCACTTTAAACCCCCCATATCTTGTTATTGCTACTCTTCTGTTTTCCAAAAAAAAAATGTTAAGCCTACTCAGTAAAAGAAAAACATATGACTGTAAGTTCTTATTTCTGCTCTTCAGTAACTTTAATAAAATATTCAAGCAACACTGAGTGAAACTATAAATATAATTGTCGAACTGTTTTCTTTCATTTTCTGTACAAAGTCTTGGGCCCGGTCATACTTGGTCAATACCATAAACTGATCCCTGAGACTTTCCTAACAATTACACATTCATAGCAGCTTAAGGTTATTTCTCTGATACTACTGCAGCAATTAGAATGCCATGAATCTCATTAAATCAATTATTGCCACCAGCTTATCGCCCTTCTTTTACCTTTTCTACCAATGCTGACTACATAAATTTTGGTTCCCTAGGATTGATGTATAATGCCTGAAGGCAGAAACTAACAAAGATTGTGAGTGTATCGCGGTGGTGTAACTCCCAGGTGTGACTTTATTAATTTGAGGGCTTTCTACCCTTTTCTGCACATCCAACATATATAATGCATACTATGTATAATTTATAACACCAGTAGTGTGGGCTCATTACTGGAGCACACTGCAATAAGTGATGCTCTATTTTAAAGCAGTGATATGATTTTGTATTTCCGAGGAAGGAGGAAGAGCTTGGAGTGCATCATTCCCCTGCCTGTCTGTGTTATCTCTCATTGCCTGTTATTATAGAGTAACAATTTTGTCTGTGGACAACCGGCATAGTTGACAGAGTTGGAGTTGGGACTGGCATAATCAAATTATTGTTTGAAACAAAATAAGAGATTATAAAAGTTATTGAAGAAAAAAGAGATTAACGAAAAACATATAGCTTATGATGCCACTGGTAGCCAGGATCTAAGCAGGACACTCTGGCCAGCATCCCGCTGAGCTCCAGGAAACTGGCAAAATCACTGCCATGTGCTGGGTGGGGAGATGATGCAGCCCCCCCCCCCACACACACACACACAACCAGCAAACAACCCCC